>NW_026999449.1:0-325979 GCF_037126465.1 Ornithodoros turicata | reverse complement strand
TGAGGCATGTAGCTGTAAGACATTTCTTAAGGCAGTAAGTCTCCATGTTCTCATTGTAAGTCGGCATGTTCTTATTGTAAGTCCCCACGTCCTCAGTGTAAGTCTCCATGTCCTTACTGTAATCTTCTACGTGCTTACTATGCCAGTCTGCCACTAACATCTCGCTAACTAATTTGCCCTAGGTTTCCCACTGTTGAGAGGAGCAGGAACCCAGAGATTCCCTCCGCAGTGACAACAGTGGACCGATTGCCCTAAATTTCGCACTGTTGAGAGGAGCAGGAACCCAGAGATTCCCTCCGCAGTGACAACAGTGGACTAATTGCCCTAAATTTCCCACTGTTGAGAGGAGCAGGAACCAAGAGATTCCCTCCGCAGTGACAACAGTGGACTAATTGCCCTAAATTTCCCACTGTAGAGAGGAGCAGCGACCCAGAGATTCCCTCCGCAGTGACAACAGTGGACTAATTTGCCCTAGATTTCCCACTGTTGAGAGGAGCAGGAACCCAGAGATTCCCTCCGCATTGACAACAGTGAACTAATTTCCCCTAGATTTCAAACTGTTGAGAGGAGCAGGAACCTAGAGATTCCCTCCGCAGTGACAACAGTGGACTAATTTGCCCTAGATTTCCCACTGTTGAGAGGAGCAGGAACCCAGAGATTCCCTCCGCAGTGACATCAGTGGACTAATTTGCCCTAAATTTCCCACTGTTGAGAGGAGCAGGAACCCAGAGATTCCCTCCGCAGTGACAACAGTGGGCTAATTTGCCCTAGATTTCCCACTGTTGAGAGGAGCAGGAACCCAGAGATTCCCTCCGCAGTGACAACAGTGGACTAATTTGCCCTAGATTTCCCACTGTTGAGAGGAGCAGGAACCCAGAGCTTCCCTCCACAGTCGCAGGAGCGCAGTTGCATAGCGGTATGGCACGCAGCCCGTAAGGCATGTAGCTGTGAGACGTGTGGCAGTAAGGCATGCCGCTGTGAGGCATGTAGCTGTAAGACCTTTCTTAAGGCAGTAAGTCTCCATGTTCTCATTGTAAGTCTCCATGTCCTTACTGTAATCTTCTACGTGCTTACTATGCCAGTCTGCCACTAACATCTCCCTAACTAATTTGCCCTAGGTTTCCCACTGTTGAGAGGAGCAGGAACCCAGAGATTCCCTCCGCAGTGACAACAGTGGACTGATTGCCCTAAATTTCCCAGTGTTGAGAGGAGCAGGAACCCAGAGATTCCCTCCGCAGTGACAACAGTGGACTAATTGCCCTAAATTTCCCACTGTAGAGAGGAGCAGCGACCCAGAGATTCCCTCCGCAGTGACAACAGTGGACTAATTTGCCCTAGATTTCCCACTGTTGAGAGGAGCAGGAACCCAGAGATTCCCTCCGCAGTGACAACAGTGGACTACTTTCCCCTAGATTTCCCACTGTTGAGAGGAGCAGGAACCTAGAGATTCCCTCCGCAGTGACAACAGTGGACTAATTTGCCCTAGATTTCCCACTGTTGAGAGGAGCAGGAACCCAGAGATTCCCTCCGCAGTGACATCAGTGGACTAATTTGCCCTAAATTTCCCACTGTTGAGAGGAGCAGGAACCCAGAGATTCCCTCCGCAGTGACAACAGTGGGCTAATTTGCCCTAGATTTCCCACTGTTGAGAGGAGCAGGAACCCAGAGATTCCCTCCGCAGTGACAACAGTGGACTAATTTGCCCTAGATTTCCCACTGTTGAGAGGAGCAGGAACCCAGAGCTTCCCTCCGCAGTCGCAGGAGCGCAGTTGCATAGCGGTATGGCACGCAGCCCGTAAGGCATGTAGCTGTGAGACGTGTGGCAGTAAGGCATGCCGCTGTGAGGCATGTAGCTGTAAGACCTTTCTTAAGGCAGTAAGTCTCCATGTTCTCATTGTAAGTCTCCATGTCCTTTCTGTAATCTTCTACGTGCTTACTATGCCAGTCTGCCACTAACATCTCCCTAACTAATTTGCCCTAGGTTCCCACTGTTGAGAGGAGCAGGAACCCAGAGATTCCCTCCGCAGTGACAACAGTGGACTGATTGCCCTAAATTTCGCACTGTTGAGAGGAGCAGGAACCCAGAGATTCCCTCCGCAGTGACAGCACTGGACTAATTGCCCTAAATTTCCCACTGTTGAGAGGAGCAGGAACCCGGAGATTCCCTCCGCAGTGACAACAGTGGACTAATTTGCCCTAGATTTCCCACTGTTGAGAGGAGCAGGAACCCAGAGATTCCCTCAGCAGTGACAACAGTGGACTAATTGCCCAAAATTTCCCACTGTTGAGAGGAGCAGGAACCCAGAGATTCCCTCCGCAGTGACAACAGTGGACTAATTTGCCCTAAATTTCCCACTGTTGAGAGGAGCAGGAACCCAGAGATTCCCTCCGCAGTGACAACAGTGGACTAATTTGCCCTAAATTTCCCACTGTTGAGAGGAGCAGGAACCCAGAGATTCCCTCCGCAGTGACAACAGTGGACTAATTTGCCCTAGATTTCCCACTGTTGAGAGGAGCAGGAACCCAGAGATTCCCTCCGCAGTGACAACAGTGGACTAATTTGCCCTAGATTTCCCACTGTTGAGAGGAGCAAGAACCCAGAGATTCCCTCCGCAGTGACAACAGTGGACTAATTTGCCCTGGATTTCCCACTGTTGAGAGGAGCAGGAACCCAGAGATTCCCTCCGCAGTGACATCTGTGGACTAACTTGCCCTAAATTTCCCACTGTTGAGAGGAGCAGGAACCCAGAGATTCCCTCCGCAGTGACAACAGTGGGCTAATTTGCCCTAGATTTCCCACTGTTGAGGGGAGCAGGAACCCAGAGATTCCCTCCGCAGTGACAACAGTGGACTAATTTGCCCTAGATTTCCCACTGTTGAGAGGAGCAGGAACCCAGAGCTTCCCTCCGCAGTCGCAGGAGCGCAGTAGCATAGCGGTATGGCACGCAGCCCGTAAGGCATGCAGCTGTGAGACGTGTGGCAGTAAGGCATGCCGCTGTGAGGCATGTAGCTGTAAGACCTTTCTTAAGGCAGTAAGTCTCCATGTTCTCATTGTAAGTCGGCATGTTCTTATCGTAAGTCCCCACGTCCTCAGTGTAAGTCTCCATGTCCTTACTGTAATCTTCTACGTGCTTACTATGCCAGTCTGCCACTAACATCTCGCTAACTAATTTGCCCTAGGTTTCCCACTGTTGAGAGGAGCAGGAACCCAGAGATTCCCTCCGCAGTGACAACAGTGGACTGATTGCCCTAAATTTCGCACTGTTGAGAGGAGCAGGAACCCAGAGATTCCCTCCGCAGTGACAACAGTGGACTAATTGCCCTAAATTTCCCACTGTTGAGAGGAGCAGGAACCCAGAGATTCCCTCCGCAGTGACAACAGTGGACTAATTTGCCCTAGATTTCCCACTGTTGAGAGGAGCAGGAACCCAGAGATTCCCTCAGCAGTGACAACAGTGGACTAATTTGCCCTAGATTTCCCACTGTTGAGAGGAGCAGGAACCCAGAGATTCCCTCCGCAGTGACAACAGTGGACTAATTTGCCCTAGATTTCCCACTGTTGAGAGGAGCAGGAACCCAGAGATTCCCTCCGCAGTGACAACAGTGGACTAATTTGCCCTAGATTTCCCATTGTTGAGAGGAGCAGGAACCAGAGATTCCCTCCACAGTCGCAAGAGCGCAGTAGCATAGCGGTATGGCACGCAGCTGGTAAGGCATATAGAGTAAGGCATGTAGCTGTGAGACGTGTGGCAGTAAGGCATGCCGCTGTGAGGCATGTAGCTGTAAGACCTTTCTTAAGGCAGTAAGTCTCCATGTCCTCATTGTAAGTCGCCATGTCCTTATCGTAAGTCCCCACGTCCTCAGTGTAAGTCTCCATGTCCTTACTGTAATCTTCTACGTCCTTACTATGCCAGTCTGCCAGTAACATCTCCCTAACTAATTTGCCACAGGTTTCCCACTGTTGAGAGGAGCAGGAGCCCAGAGATTCCCTCCGCAGTGACAACAGTGGACTAATTTGCCCTAGATTTCCCACTGTTGAGAGGAGCAGGAACCCAGAGATTCCCTCCGCAGTGACAACAGTGGACTAATTTCCCTAAATTTCCCACTGTTTAGAGGAGCAGGAACCCAGAAATGCCCTCCGCAGTGACAACAGTGGACTAATTTGCCCTAAATGTCCCACTGTTGAGAGGAGCAGGAACCCAGAGATTCCGTCCGCAGTGACAACAGTGGACTAATTTGCCCTAGATTTCCCACTGTTGAGAGGAGCAGGAACCCAGAGATTCCCTCCGCAGTGACAACAGTGGACTAATTTGCCCTAGATTTCCCACTGTTGAGAGGAGCAGGAACCCAGAGATTCCCTCCGCAGTGACATCAGTGGACTAATTTGCCCTAAATTTCCCACTGTTGAGAGGAGCAGGAACCCAGAGATTCCCACCGCAGTGACAACAGTGGGCTAATTTGCCCTAGATTTCCCACTGTTGAGAGGAGCAGGAACCCAGAGATTCCCTCCGCAGTGACAACAGTGGACTAATTTGCCCTAGATTTGCCACTGTTGAGAGGAGCAGGAACCCAGAGCTTCCCTCCGCAGTCGCAGGAGCGCAGTGGCATAGCGGTATGGCACGCAGCCCGTAAGGCATGTAGCTGTGAGACGTGTGGCAGTAAGGCATGCCGCTGTGAGGCATGTAGCTGTAAGACCTTTCTTAAGGCAGTAAGTCTCCATGTTCTCATTGTAAGTCGGCATGTTCTTATCGGAAGTCCCCACGTCCTCAGTGTAAGTCTCCATGTCCTTACTGCAATCTCCTACGTGCTTACTATGCCAGTCTGCCACTAACATCTCCCTAACTAATTTGCCCTAGGTTTCCCACTGTTGAGAGGAGCAGGAACCCAGAGATTCCCTCCGCAGTGACAACAGTGGACTGATTGCCCTAAATTTCGCACTGTTGAGAGGAGCAGGAACCCAGAGATTCCCTCCGCAGTGACAACAGTGGACTAATTTGCCCTAGATTTCCCACTGTTGAGAGGAGCAGGAACCCAGAGATTCCCTCCGCAGTGACAACAGTGGACTTATTTGCCTTAAATTTCCCACTGTTGAGAGGAGCAGGAACCCAGAGATTCCCTCCGCAGTGACAACAGTGGACTAATTTGCCCTAGATTTCCCACTGTTGAGAGGAGCAGGAACCCAGAGATTCCTTCCGCAGTGACAACAGTGGACTAACTGCCCTAAATTTCCCATTGTTGAGACGAGCAGTTACCCAGAGATTCCCTCCGCAGTGGCAAGAGCGCAGTAGCATAGCGGTATGGCACGCAGCCCGAAAGGCATATACAGTAAGGCATGTAGCTGTGAGACGTGTGGCAGTAAGGCATGCCGCTGTGAGGCATGTAGCTGTAAGACCTTTCTTAAGGCAGTAAGTCTCCATGTCCTCATTGTAAGTCGGCATGTTTTATCGTAAGTCCCCACGTCCTCAGTGTAAGTCTCCATGTCCTTACTGTAATCTTCTACGTGCTTACTATGCCAGTCTGCCACTAACATCTCCCTAACTAATTTGCCCTAGGTTTTCCACTGTTGAGAGGAGCAGGAACCCAGAGATTCCCTCCGCAGTGACAACAGTGGACTAATTGCCCTAAATTTCCCACTGTTGAGAGGAGCAAGAATCCAGAGATTCCCTCCGCAGTGACAACAGTGGACTAATTTGCCCTAGATTTCCCACTGTTGAGAGGAGCAGGAACCCAGAGGTTCCCTCCGCAGTGACAACAGTGGACTAATTTGCCCTAAATTTCCCGCTGTTGAGAGGAGCAGGAACCCAGAGATTCCCTCCGCAGTGACAACAGTGGACTAGTTTGCCCTAGATTTCCCACTGTTGAGAGGAGCAGGAACCCAGAGATTCCCTCCGCAGTGACAACAGTGGACTAATTGCCCTAAATTTCCCATTGTTGAGAGGAGCAGGAACCAGAGATTCCCTCGACAGTCGCAAGAGCGCAGTAGCATAGCGGTATGGCACGCAGCTGGTAAGGCATATAGAGTAAGGCATGTAGCTGTGAGACGTGTGGCAGTAAGGCATGCCGCTGTGAGGCATGTAGCTGTAAGACCTTTCTTAAGGCAGTAAGTCTCCATGTCCTCATTGTAAGTCGCCATGTCCTTATCGTAAGTCCCCACGTCCTCAGTGTAAGTCTCCATGTCCTTATTGTAATCTTCTACGTCCTTACTATGCCAGTCTGCCAGTAACATCTCTCTAACTAATTTGCCCCAGGTTTCCCACTGTTGAGAGGAGCAGGAGCCCAGAGATTCCCTCCGCAGTGACAACAGTGGACTAATTGCCATAAAATTCCCACTGTTGAGAGGAGCAGGAACCCAGAGATTCCATCCGCAGTAACAACAGTGGACTGATTGCCCTAAATTTCCCACTGTTGAGAGGAGCAGGAACCCAAAGATTCCCTCCGCAGTGATAATAGTGGACTAATTGCCCTAAATTTTCCACTGTTGAGAGGAGCACGAACCCAGAGATTCCCTCCGCAGTGACAACAGTGAACTAATTTGCCCTAGATTTCCCACTGTTGAGAGGAGCAGGAACCCAGAGATTCCCTCCGCAGTGACAACAGTGCACTAATTTCCGTAAATTTCCTACTGTTTAGAGGAGCAGGAACCCAGAGATTCCATCCGCAGTAACAACAGTGGACTAATTGCCCTAAATTTCCCACTGTTGAGAGGAGCAGGAACCCAGAGATTCCCTCCGCAGTGACAACAGTGGACTAATTTGCCCTAGATTTCCCACTGTTGAGAGGAGCAGGAACCCAGAGATGCCCTCAGCAGTGACAACAGTGGACTAATTTGCCCTAGATTTCCCACTGTTGAGAGGAGCAGGAACCCAGAGATTCCCTCCGCAGTGACAACAGTGGACTAATTTGCCCTAAATTTCCCACTGTTGAGAGGAGCAGGAACCCAGAAATTCCCTCCGCAGTGACAACAGTGGACTAATTTGCCCTAGATTTCCCACTGTTGAGAGGAGCAGGAACCCAGAGATTCCCTCCGCAGTGACAACAGTGGACTAATTGCCCTAAATTTCCCATTGTTGAGACGAGCAGGAACCCAGCGATTCCCTCCGCAGTCGCAAGAGCGCAGTAGCATAGCGGTATGGCACGCAGCCCGAAAGGCATATACAGTAAGGCATGTAGCTGTGAGACGTGTGGCAGTAAGGGATGCCGCTGTGAGGCATGTAGCTGTAAGACCTTTCTTAAGGCAGTAAGTCTCCATGTCCTCATTGTAAGTCGGCATGTTCTTATCGTAAGTCCCCACGTCCTCAGTGTAAGTCTCCATGTCCTTACTGTAATCTTCTACGTGCTTACTATGCCAGTCTGCCACTAAGATCTCCCTAACTAATTTGCCCTAGGTTTTCCACTGTTGAGAGGAGCAGGAACCCAGAGATTCCCTCCGCAGTGACAACAGCGGACTAATTGCCCTAAATTTCCCACTGTTGAGAGGAGCAGGAACCCAGAGATTCCCTCCGCAGTGACAACAGTGGACTAATTTGCCCTAGATTTCCCACTGTTGAGAGGAGCAGGAACCCAGAGGTTCCCTCCGCAGTGACAACAGTGGACTAATTTGCCCTAGATTTCCCACTGTTGAGAGGAGCAGGAACCCCGAGATTCCCTCCGCAGTGACAACAGTGGACTAATTTGCCCTAGATTTCCCACTGTTGAGAGGCGCAGGAACACAGAGATTCCCTCCGCAGTGACAACAGTGGACTAATTGCCCTAAATTTCCCATTGTTGAGACGAGCAGGAACCCAGAGATTCCCTCCGCAGTCGCAAGAGCGCAGTAGCATAGCCGTATGGCACGCAGCCCGAAAGGCATATACAGTAAGGCATGTAGCTGTGAGACGTGTGGCAGTAAGGCATGCCGCTGTGAGGCATGTAGCTGTAAGACCTTTCTTAAGGCAGTAAGTCTCCATGTCCTCATTGTAAGTCGGCATGTTTTATCGTAAGTACCCACGTCCTCAGTGTAAGTCTCCATGTCCTTACTGTAATCTTCTACGTGCTTACTATGCCAGTCTGCCACTAACATCTCCCTAACTAATTTGCCCTAGGTTTCCCACTGTTGAGAGGAGCAGGAACCCAGAGATTCCCTCCGCAGTGACAACAGTGGACTAATTTGCCCTAGATTTCCCACTGTTGCGAGGAGCAGGAACCCAGAGATTCCCTCCGCAGTGACATCAGTGGACTAATTTGCCCTAAACTTCCCACTGTTGAGAGGAGCAGGAACCCAGAGATTCCCTCCGCAGTGACAACAGTGGGCTAATTTGCCCTAGATTTCCCACTGTTGAGAGGAGCAGGAACCCAGAGATTCCCTCCGCAGTGACAACAGTGGACTAATTTGCCCTAGATTTGCCACTGTTGAGAGGAGCAGGAACACAGAGCTTCCCTCCGCAGTCGCAGGAGCGCAGTAGCATAGCGGTATGGCACGCAGCCCGTAAGGCATGTGTGCTGTGAGACGTGTGGCAGTAAGGCATGCCACTGTGAGGCATGTAGCTGTAAGACCTTTCTTAAGGCAGTAAGTCTCCATGTCCTCATTGTAAGTCGGCATGTTTTATCGTAAGTCCCCACGTCCTCAGTGTAAGTCTCCATGTCCTTACTGTAATCTTCTACGTGCTTACTATGCCAGTCTGCCACTAACATCTCCCTAACTAATTTGCCCTAGGTTTCCCACTGTTGAGAGGAGCAGGAACCCAGAGATTCCCTCCGCAGTGACAACAGTGGGCTAATTTGCCCTAGATTTCCCACTGTTGAGAGGAGCAGGAACCCAGAGATTCCCTCCGCAGTGACAACAGTGGACTAATTTGCCCTAGATTTGCCACTGTTGAGAGGAGCAGGAACACAGAGCTTCCCTCCGCAGTCGCAGGAGCGCAGTAGCATAGCGGTATGGCACGCAGCCCGTAAGGCATGTAGCTGTGAGACGTGTGGCAGTAAGGCATGCCGCTGTGAGGCATGTAGCTGTAAGACCTTTCTTAAGGCAGTAAGTCTCCATGTCCTCATTGTAAGTCGGCATGTTTTATCGTAAGTCCCCACGTCCTCAGTGTAAGTCTCCATGTCCTTACTGTAATCTTCTACGTGCTTACTATGCCAGTCTGCCACTAACATCTCCCTAACTAATTTGCCCTAGGTTTCCCACTGTTGAGAGGAGCAGGAACCCAGAGATTCCCTCCGCAGTGACAACAGTGGACTAATTGCCCTAAATTTCCCACTGTTGAGAGGAGCAAGAATCCAGAGATTCCCTCCGCAGTGACAACAGTGGACTAATTTGCCCTAGATTTCCCACTGTTGAGAGGAGCAGGAACCCAGAGGTTCCCTCCGCAGTGACAACAGTGGACTAGTTTGCCCTAGATTTCCCACTGTTGAGAGGAGCAGGAACCCAGAGATTCCCTCCGCAGTGACAACAGTGGACTAATTGCCCTAAATTTCCCATTGTTGAGAGAAGCAGGAACCAGAGATTCCCTCCACAGTCGCAAGAGCGCAGTAGCATAGCGGTATGGCACGCAGCTGGTAAGGCATATAGAGTAAGGCATGTAGCTGTGAGACGTGTGGCAGTAAGTCATGCCGCTGTGAGGCATGTAGCTGTAAGACCTTTCTTAAGGCAGTAAGTCTCCATGTCCTCATTGTAAGTCGCCATGTCCTTATCGTAAGTCCCCACGTCCTCAGTGTAAGTCTCCATGTCCTTATTGTAATCTTCTACGTCCTTACTATGCCAGTCTGCCAGTAACATCTCTCTAACTAATTTGCCCCAGGTTTCCCACTGTTGAGAGGAGCAGGAGCCCAGAGATTCCCTCCGCAGTGACAACAGTGGACTAATTGCCATAAAATTCCCACTGTTGAGAGGAGCAGGAACCCAGAGATTCCATCCGCAGTAACAACAGTGGACTGATTGCCCTAAATTTCCCACTGTTGAGAGGAGCAGGAACCCAAAGATTCCCTCCGCAGTGATAATAGTGGACTAATTGCCCTAAATTTTCCACTGTTGAGAGGAGCACGAACCCAGAGATTCCCTCCGCAGTGACAACAGTGAACTTATTTGCCCTAGATTTCCCACTGTTGAGAGGAGCAGGAACCCAGAGATTCCCTCCGCAGTGACAACAGTGCACTAATTTCCGTAAATTTCCTACTGTTTAGAGGAGCAGGAACCCAGAGATTCCATCCGCAGTAACAACAGTGCACTAATTGCCCTAAATTTCCCACTGTTGAGAGGAGCAGGAACCCAGAGATTCCCTCCGCAGTGACAACAGTGGACTAATTTGCCCTAGATTTCCCACTGTTGAGAGGAGCAGGAACACAGAGATGCCCTCAGCAGTGACAGCAGTGGACTAATTTGCCCTAGATTTCCCACTGTTGAGAGGAGCAGGAACCCAGAGATTCCCTCCGCAGTGACAACAGTGGACTAATTTGCCCTAAATTTCCCACTGTTGAGAGGAGCAGGAACCCAGAAATTCCCTCCGCAGTGACAACAGTGGACTAATTTGCCCTAGATTTCCCACTGTTGAGAGGAGCAGGAACCCAGAGATTCCCTCCGCAGTGACAACAGTGGACTAATTGCCTTAAATTTCTCATTGTTGAGACGAGCAGGAACCCAGAGATTCTCTCCGCAGTCGCAAGAGCGCAGTAGCATAGCGGCATGGCACGCAGCCCGAAAGGCATATACAGTAAGGCATGTAGCTGTGAGACGTGTGGCAGTAAGGGATGCCGCTGTGAGGCATGTAGCTGTAAGACCTTTCTTAAGGCAGTAAGTCTCCATGTCCTCATTGTAAGTCGGCATGTTCTTATCGTAAGTCCCCACGTCCTCAGTGTAAGTCTCCATGTCCTTACTGTAATCTTCTACGTGCTTACTATGCCAGTCTGCCACTAAGATCTCCCTAACTAATTTGCCCTAGGTTTTCCACTGTTGAGAGGAGCAGGAACCCAGAGATTCCCTCCGCAGTGACAACAGCGGACTAATTGCCCTAAATTTCCCACTGTTGAGAGGAGCAGGAACCCAGAGATTCCCTCCGCAGTGACAACAGTGGACTAATTTGCCCTAGATTTCCCACTGTTGAGAGGAGCAGGAACCCAGAGGTTCCCTCCGCAGTGACAACAGTGGACTAATTTGCCCTAAATTTCCCACTGTTGAGAGGAGCAGGAACCCAGAGATTCCCTCCGCAGTGACAACAGTGGACTAATTTGCCCTAGATTTCCCACTGTTGAGAGGAGCAGGAACCCCGAGATTCCCTCCGCAGTGACAACAGTGGACTAATTTGCCCTAGATTTCCCACTGTTGAGAGGAGCAGGAACCCAGAGATTCCCTCCGCAGTGACAACAGTGGACTAATTTGCCCTAGATTTCCCACTGTTGAGAGGAGCAGGAACCCAGAGATTCCCTCCGCAGTGACATGAGTGGACTAATTTGCCCTAAATTTCTCACTGTTGAGAGGAGCAGGAACCCAGAGATTCCCTCCGCAGTGACAACAGTGGGCTAATTTGCCCTAGATTTCCCACTGTTGAGAGGAGCAGGAACCCAGAGATTCCCTCCGCAGTGACAACAGTGGACTAATTTGCCCTAGATTTGCCACTGTTGAGAGGAGCAGGAACCCAGAGCTTCCCTCCGCAGTCGCAGGAGCGCAGTAGCATAGCGGTATGGCACGCAGCCCGTAAGGCATGTAGCTGTGAGACGTGTGGCAGTAAGGCATGCCGCTGTGAGGCATGTAGCTGTAAGACCTTTCTTAAGGCAGTAAGTCTCCATGTTCTTATCGTAAGTCGGCATGTTCTTATCGTAAGTCCGCACGTCCTCAGTGTAAGTCTCCATGTCCTTACTGTAATCTTCTACGTGCTTACTATGCCAGTCTGCCACTAACATCTCCCTAACTAATTTGCCCAAGTTTCCCACTGTTGAGAGGAGCAGGAACCCAGAGATTCCCTCCGCAGTGACAACAGTGGACTGATTGCCCTAAATTTCGCACTGTTGAGAGGATCAGGAACCCAGAGATTCCCTCCGCAGTGACAACAGTGGACTAATTGCCCTAAATTTCCCACTGTTGAGAGGAGCAGGAACCCAGAGATTCCCTCCGCAGTGACAACAGTGGACTAATTTGCCCTAGATTTCCCACTGTTGAGAGGAGCAGGAACCCAGAGATTCCCTCCGCAGTGACAACAGTGGACTAATTTGCCTTAAATTTCCCACTGTTGAGAGGAGCAGGAACCCAGAGATTCCCTCCGCAGTGACAACAGTGGACTAATTTGCCCTAGATTTCCCACTGTTGAGAGGAGCAGGAACCCAGAGATTCCCTCCGCAGTGACAACAGTGGACTAATTGCCCTAAATTTCCCATTGTTGAGACGAGCAGGAACCCAGAGATTCCCTCCGCAGTCGCAAGAGCGCAGTAGCATAGCCGTATGGCACGCAGCCCGAAAGGCATATACAGTAAGGCATGTATCTGTGAGACGTGTGGCAGTAAGGCATGCCGCTGTGAGGCATGTAGCTGTAAGACCTTTCTTAAGGCAGTAAGTCTCCATGTCCTCATTGTAAGTCGGCATGTTTTATCGTAAGTACCCACGTCCTCAGTGTAAGTCTCCATGTCCTTACTGTAATCTTCTACGTGCTTACTATGCCAGTCTGCCACTAACATCTCCCTAACTAATTTGCCCTAGGTTTCCCACTGTTGAGAGGAGCAGGAACCCAGAGATTCCCTCCGCAGTGACAACAGTGGACTAATTTGCCCTAGATTTCCCACTGTTGCGAGGAGCAGGAACCCAGAGATTCCCTCCGCAGTGACATCAGTGGACTAATTTGCCCTAAACTTCCCACTGTTGAGAGGAGCAGGAACCCAGAGATTCCCTCCGCAGTGACAACAGTGGGCTAATTTGCCCTAGATTTCCCACTGTTGAGAGGAGCAGGAACCTAGAGATTCCCTCCGCAGTGACAACAGTGGACTAATTTGCCCTAGATTTGCCACTGTTGAGAGGAGCAGGAACACAGAGCTTCCCTCCGCAGTCGCAGGAGCGCAGTAGCATAGCGGTATGGCACGCAGCCCGTAAGGCATGTGTGCTGTGAGACGTGTGGCAGTAAGGCATGCCGCTGTGAGGCATGTAGCTGTAAGACCTTTCTTAAGGCAGTAAGTCTCCATGTCCTCATTGTAAGTCGGCATGTTTTATCGTAAGTCCCCACGTCCTCAGTGTAAGTCTCCATGTCCTTACTGTAATCTTCTACGTGCTTACTATGCCAGTCTGCCACTAACGTCTCCCTAACTAATTTGCCCTAGGTTTCCCACTGTTGAGAGGAGCAGGAACCCAGAGATTGCCTCCGCAGTGACAACAGTGGACTAATTGCCCTAAATTTCCCACTGTTGAGAGGAGCAAGAATCCAGAGATTCCCTCCGCAGTGACAACAGTGGACTAGTTTGCCCTAGATTTCCCACTGTTGAGAGGAGCAGGAACCCAGAGATTCCCTCCGCAGTGACAACAGTGGACTAATTTGCCCTAGATTTCCCACTGTTGAGAGGAGCAGGAACCCAGAGATTCCCTCCGCAGTGACAACAGTGGACTAATTTGCCCTAGATTTCCCACTGTTGAGAGGAGCAGGAACCCAGAGATTCCCTCCGCAGTGACAACAGTGGACTAATTTGCCCTAGATTTCCCACTGTTGAGAGGAGCAGGAACCCAGAGATTCCCTCCGCAGTGACATGAGTGGACTAATTTGCCCTAAATTTCTCACTGTTGAGAGGAGCAGGAACCCAGAGATTCCCTCCGCAGTGACAACAGTGGGCTAATTTGCCCTAGATTTGCCACTGTTGAGAGGAGCAGGAACCCAGAGATTCCCTCCGCAGTGACAACAGTGGACTAATTTGCCCTAGATTTGCCACTGTTGAGAGGAGCAGGAACCCAGAGCTTCCCTCCGCAGTCGCAGGAGCGCAGTAGCATAGCGGTATGGCACGCAGCCCGTAAGGCATGTAGCTGTGAGACGTGTGGCAGTAAGGCATGCCGCTGTGAGGCATGTAGCTGTAAGATCTTTCTTAAGGCAGTAAGTCTCCATGTCCTCATTGTAAGTCGGCATGTTTTATCGTAAGTCCCCACGTCCTCAGTGTAAGTCTCCATGTCCTTACTGTAATCTTCTACGTGCTTACTATACCAGTCTGCCACTAACATCTCCCTAACTAATTTGCCCTAGGTTTCCCACTGTTGAGAGGAGCAGGAACCCAGAGATTCCCTCCGCAGTGACAACAGTGGACTAATTGCCCTAAATTTCCCACTGTTGAGAGGAGCAAGAATCCAGAGATTCCCTCCGCAGTGACAACAGTGGACTAATTTGCCCTAGATTTCCCACTGTTGAGAGGAGCAGGAACCCAGAGGTTCCCTCCGCAGTGACAACAGTGGACTAATTTGCCCTAAATTTCCCGCTGTTGAGAGGAGCAGGAACCCAGAGATTCCCTCCGCAGTGACAACAGTGGACTAGTTTGCCCTAGATTTCCCACTGTTGAGAGGAGCAGGAACCCAGAGATTCCCTCCGCAGTGACATGAGTGGACTAATTGCCCTAAATTTCCCATTGTTGAGAGGAGCAGGAACCAGAGATTCCCTCCACAGTCGCAAGAGCGCAGTAGCATAGCGGTATGGCACGCAGCTGGTAAGGCATATAGAGTAAGGCATGTAGCTGTGAGACGTGTGGCAGTAAGGCATGCCGCTGTGAGGCACGTAGCTGTAAGACCTTTCTTAAGGCAGTAAGTCTCCATGTCCTCATTGTAAGTCGCCATGTCCTTATCGTAAGTCCCCACGTCCTCAGTGTAAGTCTCCATGTCCTTATTGTAATCTTCTACGTCCTTACTATGCCAGTCTGCCAGTAACATCTCTCTAACTAATTTGCCCCAGGTTTCCCACTGTTGAGAGGAGCAGGAGCCCAGAGATTCCCTCCGCATTGACAACAGTGGACTAATTGCCATAAAATTCCCACTGTTGAGAGGAGCAGGAACCCAGAGATTCCATCCGCAGTAACAACAGTGGACTGATTGCCCTAAATTTCCCACTGTTGAGAGGAGCAGGAACCCAAAGATTCCCTCCGCAGTGATAATAGTGGACTAATTGCCCTAAATTTTCCACTGTTGAGAGGAGCACGAACCCAGAGATTCCCTCCGCAGTGACAACAGTGAACTAATTTGCCCTAGATTTCCCACTGTTGAGAGGAGCAGGAACCCAGAGATTCCCTCCGCAGTGACAACAGTGCACTAATTTCCCTAAATTTCCTACTGTTTAGAGGAGCAGGAACCCAGAGATTCCATCCGCAGTAACAACAGTGGACTAATTGCCCTAAATTTCCCACTGTTGAGAGGAGCAGGAACCCAGAGATTCCCTCCGCAGTGACAACAGTGGACTAATTTGCCCTAGATTTCCCACTGTTGAGAGGAGCAGGAACCCAGAGATTCCCTCAGCAGTGACAACAGTGGACTAATTTGCCCTAGATTTCCCACTGTTGAGAGGAGCAGGAACCCAGAGATTCCCTCCGCAGTGACAACAGTGGACTAATTTGCCCTAAATTTCCCACTGTTGAGAGGAGCAGGAACCCAGAAATTCCCTCCGCAGTGACAACAGTGGACTAATTTGCCCTAGATTTCCCACTGTTGAGAGGAGCAGGAACCCAGAGATTCCCTCCGCAGTGACAACAGTGGACTAATTGCCCTAAATTTCCCATTGTTGAGACGAGCAGGAACCCAGAGATTCCCTCCGCAGTCGCAAGAGCGCAGTAGCATAGCGGTATGGCACGCAGCCCGAAAGGCATATACAGTAAGGCATGTAGCTGTGAGACGTGTGGCAGTAAGGGATGCCGCTGTGAGGCATGTAGCTGTAAGACCTTTCTTAAGGCAGTAAGTCTCCATGTCCTCATTGTAAGTCGGCATGTTCTTATCGTAAGTCCCCACGTCCTCAGTGTAAGTCTCCATGTCCTTACTGTAATCTTCTACGTGCTTACTATGCCAGTCTGCCACTAAGATCTCCCTAACTAATTTGCCCTAGGTTTTCCACTGTTGAGAGGAGCAGGAACCCAGAGATTCCCTCCGCAGTGACAACAGCGGACTAATTGCCCTAAATTTTCCACTGTTGAGAGGAGCAGGAACCCAGAGATTCCCTCCGCAGTGACAACAGTGGACTAATTTGCCCTAGATTTCCCACTGTTGAGAGGAGCAGGAACCCAGAGGTTCCCTCCGCAGTGACAACAGTGGACTAATTTGCCCTAAATTTCCCACTGTTGAGAGGAGCAGGAACCCAGAGATTCCCTCCGCAGTGACAACAGTGGACTAATTTGCCCTAGATTTCCCACTGTTGAGAGGAGCAGGAACCCAGAGATTCCCTCCGCAGTGACAACAGTGGACTAATTTGCCCTAGATTTCCCACTGTTGAGAGGAGCAGGAACCCAGAGATTCCCTCCGCAGTGACAACAGTGGACTAATTTGCCCTAGATTTCCCACTGTTGAGAGGAGCAGGAACCCAGAGATTCCCTCCGCAGTGACATGAGTGGACTAATTTGCCCTAAATTTCTCACTGTTGAGAGGAGCAGGAACCCAGAGATTCCCTCCGCAGTGACAACAGTGGGCTAATTTGCCCTAAATTTCCCATTGTTGAGAGGAGCAGGAACCAGAGATTCCCTCCACAGTCGCAAGAGCGCAGTAGCATAGCGGTATGGCACGCAGCTGGTAAGGCATATAGAGTAAGGCATGTAGCTGTGAGACGTGTGGCAGTAAGGCATGCCGCTGTGAGGCATGTAGCTGTAAGACCTTTCTTAAGGCAGTAAGTCTCCATGTCCTCATTGTAAGTCGCCATGTCCTTATCGTAAGTCCCCACGTCCTCAGTGTAAGTCTCCATGTCCTTACTGTAATCTTCTACGTGCTTACTATGCCAGTCTGCCACTAAGATCTCCCTAACTAATTTGCCCTAGGTTTTCCACTGTTGAGAGGAGCAGGAACCCAGAGATTCCCTCCGCAGTGACAACAGCGGACTAATTGCCCTAAATTTTCCACTGTTGAGAGGAGCAGGAACCCAGAGATTCCCTCCGCAGTGACAACAGTGGACTAATTTGCCCTAGATTTCCCACTGTTGAGAGGAGCAGGAACCCAGAGGTTCCCTCCGCAGTGACAACAGTGGACTAATTTGCCCTAAATTTCCCACTGTTGAGAGGAGCAGGAACCCAGAGATTCCCTCCGCAGTGACAACAGTGGACTAATTTGCCCTAGATTTCCCACTGTTGAGAGGAGCAGGAACCCAGAGATTCCCTCCGCAGTGACAACAGTGGACTAATTTGCCCTAGATTTCCCACTGTTGAGAGGAGCAGGAACCCAGAGATTCCCTCCGCAGTGACAACAGTGGACTAATTTGCCCTAGATTTCCCACTGTTGAGAGGAGCAGGAACCCAGAGATTCTCTCCGCAGTGACATGAGTGGACTAATTTGCCCTAAATTTCTCACTGTTGAGAGGAGCAGGAACCCAGAGATTCCCTCCGCAGTGACAACAGTGGGCTAATTTGCCCTAGATTTCCCACTGTTGAGAGGAGCAGGAACCCAGAGATTCCCTCCGCAGTGACAACAGTGGACTAATTTGCCCTAGATTTGCCACTGTTGAGAGGAGCAGGAACCCAGAGCTTCCCTCCGCAGTCGCAGGAGCGCAGTAGCATAGCGGTATGGCACGCAGCCCGTAAGGCATGTAGCTGTGAGACGTGTGGCAGTAAGGCATGCCGCTGCGAGGCATGTAGCTGTAAGACCTTTCTTAAGGCAGTAAGTCTCCATGTTATTGTAAGTCGGCATGTTCTTATCGTAAGTCCCCACGTCCTCAGTGTAAGTCTCCATGTCCTTACTGTAATCTTCTACGTGCTTACTATGCCAGTCTGCCACTAACATCTCCCTAACTAATTTGCCCTAGGTTTCCCACTGTTGAGAGGAGCAGGAACCCAGAGATTCTCTCCGCAGTGACAACAGTGGACTGATTGCCCTAAATTTCGCACTGTTGAGAGGAGCAGGAACCCAGAGATTCCCTCCGCAGTGACAACAGTGGACTAATTGCCCTAAATTTCCCACTGTTGAGAGGAGCAGGAACCCAGAGATTCCCTCCGCAGTGACAACAGTGGACTAATTTGCCCTAGATTTCCCACTGTTGAGAGGAGCAGGAACCCAGAGATTCCCTCCGCAGTGACAACAGTGGACTAATTTGCCTTAAATTTCCCACTGTTGAGAGGAGCAGGAACCCAGAGATTCCCTCCGCAGTGACAACAGTGGACTGATTGCCCTAAATTTCCCACTGTTGAGAGGAGCAGGAACCCAGAGATTCCCTCCGCAGTGACAACAGCGGACTAATTGCCCTAAATTTCCCACTGTTGAGAGGAGCAGGAACCCAGAGATTCCCTCTGCAGTGACAACAGTGGACTAATTGCCCTAAATTTCCCACTGTTGAGAGGAGCAGGAACCCAGAGATTCCCTCCGCAGTGACAATAGTGGACTAATTGCCCTAAATTTTCCACTGTTGAGAGGAGCAGGAACCCAGAGATTCCCTCCGCAGTGACAACAGTAAACTAATTTGCCCTAGATTTCCCACTGTTGAGAGGAGCAGGAACCCAGAGATTCCCTCCGCACTGACAACAGTGGACTAATTTCCCTAAATTTCCCACTGTTTAGAGGAGCAGGAACCCAGAGATTCCCTCCGCAGTGACAACAGTGGACTAATTTGCCCTAAATTTCCCACTGTTGAGAGGAGCAGGAACCCAGAGATTCCCTCCGCAGTGACAACAGTGGACTAATTTGCCCTAGATTTCCCACTGTTGAGAGGAGCAGGAACCCAGAGATTCCCTCCGCAGTGACAACAGTGGACTAATTGCCCTAAATTTCCCATTGTTGAGACGATCAGGAACCCAGAGATTCCCTCCGCAGTTGCAAGAGCGCAGTAGCATAGCGATATGGCACGCAGCCCGAAAGGCATATACAGTAAGGCATGTAGCTGTGAGACGTGTGGCAGTAAGGCATGCCGCTGTGATGCATGTAGCTGTAAGACCTTTCTTAAGGCAGTAAGTCTCCATGCCCTCATTGTAAGTCGGTATGTTCTTATCGTAAGTCCCCACGTCCTCAGTGTAAGTCTCCATGTCCTTACTGTAATCTTCTACGTCCTTACATGCCAGTCTGCCACTAACATCTCCCTAACTAATTTGCCCTAGATTTCCCACTGTTGAGAGGAGCAGGAACCCAGAGATTCCCTCCGCAGTGACAACAGTGGACTAATTGCCCTAAATTTCCCACTGTTGAGAGGAGCAGGAACCCAGAGATTCCCTCCGCAGTGACAACAGTGGACTAATTGCCCTAATTTCCCACTGTTGAGAGGAGCAGGAACCCAGAGATTTCCTCCACAGTGACAACAGTGGACTAATTGCCCTAAATTTCCCACTGTTCAGAGGAGCAGGAACCCAGAGATTCCCTCTGCAGTGACAACAGTCGACTAATTGCCCTAAATTTCCCACTGTTGAGAGGAGCAGGAACCCAGAGATTCCCTCCGCAGTGACAACAGTGGACTAATTGCCCTAAATTTCCCATTGTTGAGAGGAGCAGGAACCAGAGATTCCCTCCACAGTCGCAAGAGCGCAGTAGCATAGCGGTATGGCACGCAGCTGGTAAGGCATATAGAGTAAGGCATGTAGCTGTGAGACGTGTGGCAGTAAGGCATGCCGCTGTGAGGCATGTAGCTGTAAGACCTTTCTTAAGGCAGTAAGTCTCCATGTCCTCATTGTAAGTCGCCATGTCCTTATCGTAAGTCCCCACGTCCTCAGTGTAAGTCTCCATGTCCTTATTGTAATCTTCTACGTCCTTACTATGCCAGTCTGCCAGTAACATCTCTCTAACTAATTTGCCCCAGGTTTCCCACTGTTGAGAGGAGCAGGAGCCCAGAGATTCCCTCCGCAGTGACAACAGTGGACTAATTGCCATAAAATTCCCACTGTTGAGAGGAGCAGGAACCCAGAGATTTCATCCGCAGTAACAACAGTGGACTGATTGCCCTAAATTTCCCACTGTTGAGAGGAGCAGGAACCCAAAGATTCCCTCCGCAGTGATAATAGTGGACTAATTGCCCTAAATTTTCCACTGTTGAGAGGAGCACGAACCCAGAGATTCCCTCCGCGGTGACAACAGTGAACTAATTTGCCCTAGATTTCCCACTGTTGAGAGGAGCAGGAACCCAGAGATTCCCTCCGCAGTGACAACAGTGCACTAATTTCCCTAAATTTCCTACTGTTTAGAGGAGCAGGAACTCAGAGATTCCATCCGCAGTAACAACAGTGGACTAATTGCCCTAAATTTCCCACCGTTGAGAGGAGCAGGAACCCAGAGATTCCCTCCGCAGTGACAACAGTGGACTAATTTGCCCTAGATTTCCCACTGTTGAGAGGAGCAGGAACCCAGAGATTCCCTCAGCAGTGACAACAGTGGACTAATTTGCCCTAGATTTCCCACTGTTGAGAGGAGCAGGAACCCAGAGATTCCCTCCTCAGTGACAACAGTGGACTAATTTGCCCTAAATTTCCCACTGTTGAGAGGAGCAGGAACCCAGAAATTCCCTCCGCAGTGACAACAGTGGACTAATTTGCCCTAGATTTCCCACTGTTGAGAGGAGCAGGAACCCAGAGATTCCCTCCGCAGTGACAACAGTGGACTAATTGCCCTAAATTTCCCATTGTTGAGACGAGCAGGAACCCAGAGATTCCCTCCGCAGTCGCAAGAGCGCAGTAGCATAGCGGTATGGCACGCAGCCCGAAAGGCATATACAGTAAGGCATGTAGCTGTGAGACGTGTGGCAGTAAGGGATGCCGCTGTGAGGCATGTAGCTGTAAGACCTTTCTTAAGGCAGTAAGACTCCATGTCCTCATTGTAAGTCGGCATGTTCTTATCGTAAGTCCCCACGTCCTCAGTGTAAGTCTCCATGTCCTTACTGTAATCTTCTACGTGCTTACTATGCCAGTCTGCCACTAAGATCTCCCTAACTAATTTGCCCTAGGTTTTCCACTGTTGAGAGGAGCAGGAACCCAGAGATTCCCTCCGCAGTGACAACAGCGGACTAATTGCCCTAAATTTTCCACTGTTGAGAGGAGCAGGAACCCAGAGATTCCCTCCGCAGTGACAACAGTGGACTAATTTGCCCTAGATTTCCCACTGTTGAGAGGAGCAGGAACCCAGAGGTTCCCTCCGCAGTGACAACAGTGGACTAATTTGCCCTAAATTTCCCACTGTTGAGAGGAGCAGGAACCCAGAGATTCCCTCCGCAGTGACAACAGTGGACTAATTTGCCCTAGATTTCCCACTGTTGAGAGGAGCAGGAACCCAGAGATTCCCTCCGCAGTGACAACAGTGGACTAATTTGCCCTAGATTTCCCACTGTTGAGAGGAGCAGGAACCCAGAGATTCCCTCCGCAGTGACAACAGTGGACTAATTTGCCCTAGATTTCCCACTGTTGAGAGGAGCAGGAACCCAGAGATTCCCTCCGCAGTGACATGAGTGGACTAATTTGCCCTAAATTTCTCACTGTTGAGAGGAGCAGGAACCCAGAGATTCCCTCCGCAGTGACAACAGTGGGCTAATTTGCCCTAAATTTCCCATTGTTGAGAGGAGCAGGAACCAGAGATTCCCTCCACAGTCGCAAGAGCGCAGTAGCATAGCGGTATGGCACGCAGCTGGTAAGGCATATAGAGTAAGGCATGTAGCTGTGAGACGTGTGGCAGTAAGGCATGCCGCTGTGAGGCATGTAGCTGTAAGACCTTTCTTAAGGCAGTAAGTCTCCATGTCCTCATTGTAAGTCGCCATGTCCTTATCGTAAGTCCCCACGTCCTCAGTGTAAGTCTCCATGTCCTTATTGTAATCTTCTACGTCCTTACTATGCCAGTCTGCCAGTAACATCTCTCTAACTAATTTGCCCCAGGTTTCCCACTGTTGAGAGGAGCAGGAGCCCAGAGATTCCCTCCGCAGTGACAACAGTGGACTAATTGCCATAAAATTCCCACTGTTGAGAGGAGCAGGAACCCAGAGATTTCATCCGCAGTAACAACAGTGGACTGATTGCCCTAAATTTCCCACTGTTGAGAGGAGCAGGAACCCAAAGATTCCCTCCGCAGTGATAATAGTGGACTAATTGCCCTAAATTTTCCACTGTTGAGAGGAGCACGAACCCAGAGATTCCCTCCGCGGTGACAACAGTGAACTAATTTGCCCTAGATTTCCCACTGTTGAGAGGAGCAGGAACCCAGAGATTCCCTCCGCAGTGACAACAGTGCACTAATTTCCCTAAATTTCCTACTGTTTAGAGGAGCAGGAACTCAGAGATTCCATCCGCAGTAACAACAGTGGACTAATTGCCCTAAATTTCCCACTGTTGAGAGGAGCAGGAACCCAGAGATTCCCTCCGCAGTGACAACAGTGGACTAATTTGCCCTAGATTTCCCACTGTTGAGAGGAGCAGGAACCCAGAGATTCCCTCAGCAGTGACAACAGTGGACTAATTTGCCCTAGATTTCCCACTGTTGAGAGGAGCAGGAACCCAGAGATTCCCTCCTCAGTGACAA
Organism: Ornithodoros turicata; assembly: GCF_037126465.1. Taxonomy (NCBI): domain Eukaryota; kingdom Metazoa; phylum Arthropoda; class Arachnida; order Ixodida; family Argasidae; genus Ornithodoros; species Ornithodoros turicata. The sequence goes on along the minus strand of NW_026999449.1, from coordinate 303,403 downwards.
CAGTGGACTAATTTGCCCTAAATTTCCCACTGTTGAGAGGAGCAGGAACCCAGAAATTCCCTCCGCAGTGACAACAGTGGACTAATTTGCCCTAGATTTCCCACTGTTGAGAGGAGCAGGAACCCAGAGATTCCCTCCGCAGTGACAACAGTGGACTAATTGCCCTAAATTTCCCATTGTTGAGACGAGCAGGAACCCAGAGATTCCCTCCGCAGTCGCAAGAGCGCAGTAGCATAGCGGTATGGCACGCAGCCCGAAAGGCATATACAGTAAGGCATGTAGCTGTGAGACGTGTGGCAGTAAGGGATGCCGCTGTGAGGCATGTAGCTGTAAGACCTTTCTTAAGGCAGTAAGACTCCATGTCCTCATTGTAAGTCGGCATGTTCTTATCGTAAGTCCCCACGTCCTCAGTGTAAGTCTCCATGTCCTTACTGTAATCTTCTACGTGCTTACTATGCCAGTCTGCCACTAAGATCTCCCTAACTAATTTGCCCTAGGTTTTCCACTGTTGAGAGGAGCAGGAACCCAGAGATTCCCTCCGCAGTGACAACAGCGGACTAATTGCCCTAAATTTTCCACTGTTGAGAGGAGCAGGAACCCAGAGATTCCCTCCGCAGTGACAACAGTGGACCAATTTGCCCTAGATTTCCCACTGTTGAGAGGAGCAGGAACCCAGAGGTTCCCTCCGCAGTGACAACAGTGGACTAATTTGCCCTAAATTTCCCACTGTTGAGAGGAGCAGGAACCCAGAGATTCCCTCCGCAGTGACAACAGTGGACTAATTTGCCCTAGATTTCCCACTGTTGAGAGGAGCAGGAACCCAGAGATTCCCTCCGCAGTGACAACAGTGGACTAATTTGCCCTAGATTTCCCACTGTTGAGAGGAGCAGGAACCCAGAGATTCCCTCCGCAGTGACAACAGTGGACTAATTTGCCCTAGATTTCCCACTGTTGAGAGGAGCAGGAACCCAGAGATTCCCTCCGCAGTGACATGAGTGGACTAATTTGCCCTAAATTTCTCACTGTTGAGAGGAGCAGGAACCCAGAGATTCCCTCCGCAGTGACAACAGTGGGCTAATTTGCCCTAGATTTCCCACTGTTGAGAGGAGCAGGAACCCAGAGATTCCCTCCGCAGTGACAACAGTGGACTAATTTGCCCTAGATTTGCCACTGTTGAGAGGAGCAGGAACCCAGAGCTTCCCTCCGCAGTCGCAGGAGCGCAGTAGCATAGCGGTATGGCACGCAGCCCGTAAGGCATGTAGCTGTGAGACGTGTGGCAGTAAGGCATTCCGCTGCGAGGCATGTAGCTGTAAGACCTTTCTTAAGGCAGTAAGTCTCCATGTTCTCATTGTAAGTCGGCATGTTCTTATCGTAAGTCCCCACGTCCTCAGTGTAAGTCTCCATGTCCTTACTGTAATCTTCTACGTGCTTACTATGCCAGTCTGCCACTAACATCTCCCTAACTAATTTGCCCTAGGTTTCCCACTGTTGAGAGGAGCAGGAACCCAGAGATTCTCTCCGCAGTGACAACAGTGGACTGATTGCCCTAAATTTCGCACTGTTGAGAGGAGCAGGAACCCAGAGATTCCCTCCGCAGTGACAACAGTGGACTAATTGCCCTAAATTTCCCACTGTTGAGAGGAGCAGGAACCCAGAGATTCCCTCCGCAGTGACAACAGTGGACTAATTTGCCCTAGATTTCCCACTGTTGAGAGGAGCAGGAACCCAGAGATTCCCTCCGCAGTGACAACAGTGGACTAATTTGCCTTAAATTTCCCACTGTTGAGAGGAGCAGGAACCCAGAGATTCCCTCCGCAGTGACAACAGTGGACTAATTTGCCCTAGATTTCCCACTGTTGAGAGGAGCAGGAACCCAGAGATTCCCTCCGCAGTGACAACAGTGGACTAATTGCCCTAAATTTCCCATTGTTGAGACGAGCAGGAACCCAGAGATTCCCTCCGCAGTCGCAAGAGCGCAGTAGCATAGCCGTATGGCACGCAGCCCGAAAGGCATATACAGTAAGGCATGTAGCTGTGAGACGTGTGGCAGTAAGGCATGCCGCTGTGAGGCATGTAGCTGTAAGACCTTTCTTAAGGCAGTAAGTCTCCATGTCCTCATTGTAAGTCGGCATGTTTTATCGTAAGTACCCACGTCCTCAGTGTAAGTCTCCATGTCCTTACTGTAATCTTCTACGTGCTTACTATGCAAGTCTGCCACTAACATCTCCCTAACTAATTTGCCCTAGGTTTCCCACTGTTGAGAGGAGCAGGAACCCAGAGATTCCCTCCGCAGTGACAACAGTGGACTAATTGCCCTAAATTTCCCACTGTTGAGAGGAGCAAGAATCCAGAGATTCCCTCCGCAGTGACAACAGTGGACTAATTTGCCCTAGATTTCCCACTGTTGAGAGGAGCAGGAACCCAGAGGTTCCCTCCGCAGTGACAACAGTGGACTAATTTGCCATAAATTTCCCACTGTTGAGAGGAGCAGGAACCCAGAGATTCCCTCCGCAGTGACAACAGTGGACTAATTTGCCCTAGATTTCCCACTGTTGAGAGGAGCAGGAACCCAGAGATTCCCTCCGCAGTGACAACAGTGGACTAATTGCCCTAAATTTCCCATTGTTGAGAGGAGCAGGAACCAGAGATTCCCTCCACAGTCGCAAGAGCGCAGTAGCATAGCGGTATGGCACGCAGCTGGTAAGGCATATAGAGTAAGGCATGTAGCTGTGAGACGTGTGGCAGTAAGGCATGCCGCTGTGAGGCATGTAGCTGTAAGACCTTTCTTAAGGTAGTAAGTCTCCATGTCCTCATTGTAAGTCGCCATGTCCTTATCGTAAGTCCCCACGTCCTCAGTGGCAGTCTCCATGTCCTTACTGTAATCTTCTACGTCCTTACTATGCCAGTCTGCCAGTAACATCTCTCTAACTAATTTGCCCCAGGTTTCCCACTGTTGAGAGGAGCAGGAGCCCAGAGATTCCCTCCGCAGTGACAACAGTGGACTAATTGCCCTAAATTTCCCACTGTTGAGAGGAGCAGGAACCCAGAGATTCCCTCCGCAGTGACAACAGTGGACTGATTGCCCTAAATTTCCCACTGTTGAGAGGAGCAGGAACCCAGAGATTCCCTCCGCAGTGACAACAGCGGACTAATTGCCCTAAATTTCCCACTGTTGAGAGGAGCAGGAACCCAGAGATTCCCTCTGCAGTGACAACAGTGGACTAATTGCCCTAAATTTCCCACTGTTGAGAGGAGCAGGAACCCAGAGATTCCCTCCGCAGTGACAACAGTGGACTAATTTGCCCTAGATTTCCCACTGTTGAGAGGAGCAGGAACCCAGAGATTCCCTCCGCAGTGACAACAGTGGACTAATTTGCCCTAGATTTCCCACTGTTGAGAGGAGCAGGAACCCAGAGATTCCCTCCGCAGTGACATGAGTGGACTAATTTGCCCTAAATTTCTCACTGTTGAGAGGAGCAGGAACCCAGAGATTCCCTCCGCAGTGACAACAGTGGGCTAATTTGCCCTAGATTTCCCACTGTTGAGAGGAGCAGGAACCCAGAGATTCCCTCCGCAGTGACAACAGTGGACTAATTTGCCCTAGATTTGCCACTGTTGAGAGGAGCAGGAACCCAGAGCTTCCCTCCGCAGTCGCAGGAGCGCAGTAGCATAGCGGTATGGCACGCAGCCCGTAAGGCATGTAGCTGTGAGACGTGTGGCAGTAAGGCATTCCGCTGCGAGGCATGTAGCTGTAAGACCTTTCTTAAGGCAGTAAGTCTCCATGTTCTCATTGTAAGTCGGCATGTTCTTATCGTAAGTCCCCACGTCCTCAGAGTAAGTCTGCATGTCCTTACTGTAATCTTCTACGTGCTTACTATGCCAGTCTGCCACTAACATCTCCTTAACTAATTTGCCCTAGGTTTCCCACTGTTGAGAGGAGCAGGAACCCAGAGATTCTCTCCGCAGTGACAACAGTGGACTGATTGCCCTAAATTTCGCACTGTTGAGAGGAGCAGGAACCCAGAGATTCCCTCCGCAGTGACAACAGTGGACTAATTGCCCTAAATTTCCCACTGTTGAGAGGAGCAGGAACCCAGAGATTCCCTCCGCAGTGACAACAGTGGACTAATTTGCCCTAGATTTCCCACTGTTGAGAGGAGCAGGAACCCAGAGATTCCCTCCGCAGTGACAACAGTGGACTAATTTGCCTTAAATTTCCCACTGTTGAGAGGAGCAGGAACCCAGAGATTCCCTCCGCAGTGACAACAGTGGACTAATTTGCCCTAGATTTCCCACTGTTGAGAGGAGCAGGAACCCAGAGATTCCCTCCGCAGTGACAACAGTGGACTAATTGCCCTAAATTTCCCATTGTTGAGACGAGCAGGAACCCAGAGATTCCCTCCGCAGTCGCAAGAGCGCAGTAGCATAGCCGTATGGCACGCAGCCCGAAAGGCATATACAGTAAGGCATGTAGCTGTGAGACGTGTGGCAGTAAGGCATGCCGCTGTGAGGCATGTAGCTGTAAGACCTTTCTTAAGGCAGTAAGTCTCCATGTCCTCATTGTAAGTCGGCATGTTTTATCGTAAGTACCCACGTCCTCAGTGTAAGTCTCCATGTCCTTACTGTAATCTTCTACGTGCTTACTATGCCAGTCTGCCACTAACATCTCCCTAACTAATTTGCCCTAGGCTTCCCACTGTTGAGAGGAGCAGGAACCCAGAGATTCCCTCCGCAGTGACAACAGTGGACTAACTGCCCTAAATTTCCCACTGTTGAGAGGAGCAAGAATCCAGAGATTCCCTCCGCAGTGACAACAGTGGACTAATTTGCCCTAGATTTCCCACTGTTGAGAGGAGCAGGAACCCAGAGGTTCCCTCCGCAGTGACAACAGTGGACTAATTTGCCATAAATTTCCCACTGTTGAGAGGAGCAGGAACCCAGAGATTCCCTCCGCAGTGACAACAGTGGACTAATTTGCCCTAGATTTCCCACTGTTGAGAGGAGCAGGAACCCAGAGATTCCCTCCGCAGTGACAACAGTGGACTAATTGCCCTAAATTTCCCATTGTTGAGAGGAGCAGGAACCAGAGATTCCCTCCACAGTCGCAAGAGCGCAGTAGCATAGCGGTATGGCACGCAGCTGGTAAGGCATATAGAGTAAGGCATGTAGCTGTGAGACGTGTGGCAGTAAGGCATGCCGCTGTGAGGCATGTAGCTGTAAGACCTTTCTTAAGGTAGTAAGTCTCCATGTCCTCATTGTAAGTCGCCATGTCCTTATCGTAAGTCCCCACGTCCTCAGTGGCAGTCTCCATGTCCTTACTGTAATCTTCTACGTCCTTACTATGCCAGTCTGCCAGTAACATCTCTCTAACTAATTTGCCCCAGGTTTCCCACTGTTGAGAGGAGCAGGAGCCCAGAGATTCCCTCCGCAGTGACAACAGTGGACTAATTGCCCTAAATTTCCCACTGTTGAGAGGAGCAGGAACCCAGAGATTCCCTCCGCAGTGACAACAGTGGACTGATTGCCCTAAATTTCCCACTGTTGAGAGGAGCAGGAACCCAGAGATTCCCTCCGCAGTGACAACAGCGGACTAATTGCCCTAAATTTCCCAGTGTTGAGAGGAGCAGGAACCCAGAGATTCCCTCTGCAGTGACAACAGTGGACTAATTGCCCTAAATTTCCCACTGTTGAGAGGAGCAGGAACCCAGAGATTCCCTCCGCAGTGACAATAGTGGACTAATTGCCCTAAATTTTCCACTGTTGAGAGGAGCAGGAACCCAGAGATTCCCTCCGCAGTGACAACAGTAAACTAATTTGCCCTAGATTTCCCACTGTTGAGAGGAGCAGGAACCCAGAGATTCCCTCCGCACTGACAACAGTGGACTAATTTCCCTAAATTTCCCACTGTTTAGAGGAGCAGGAACCCAGAGATTCCCTCCGCAGTGACAACAGTGGACTAATTTGCCCTAAATTTCCCACTGTTGAGAGGAGCAGGAACCCAGAGATTCCCTCCGCAGTGACAACAGTGGACTAATTTGCCCTAGATTTCCCACTGTTGAGAGGAGCAGGAACCCAGAGATTCCCTCCGCAGTGACAACAGTGGACTAATTGCCCTAAATTTCCCATTGTTGAGACGATCAGGAACCCAGAGATTCCCTCCGCAGTTGCAAGAGCGCAGTAGCATAGCGGTATGGCACGCAGCCCGAAAGGCATATACAGTAAGGCATGTAGCTGTGAGACGTGTGGCAGTAAGGCATGCCGCTGTGATGCATGTAGCTGTAAGACCTTTCTTAAGGCAGTAAGTCTCCATGCCCTCATTGTAAGTCGGTATGTTCTTATCGTAAGTCCCCACGTCCTCAGTGTAAGTCTCCATGTCCTTACTGTAATCTTCTACGTCCTTACATGCCAGTCTGCCACTAACATCTCCCTAACTAATTTGCCCTAGATTTCCCACTGTTGAGAGGAGCAGGAACCCAGAGATTCCCTCCGCAGTGACAACAGTGGACTAATTGCCCTAAATTTCCCACTGTTGAGAGGAGCAGGAACCCAGAGATTCCCTCCGCAGTGACAACAGTGGACTAATTGCCCTAATTTCCCACTGTTGAGAGGAGCAGGAACCCAGAGATTTCCTCCACAGTGACAACAGTGGACTAATTGCCCTAAATTTCCCACTGTTGAGAGGAGCAGGAACCCAGAGATTCCCTCTGCAGTGACAACAGTCGACTAATTGCCCTAAATTTCCCACTGTTGAGAGGAGCAGGAACCCAGGGATTCCCTCCGCAGTGACAACCGTGGACTAATTTGCCCTAGATTTCCCATAGTTGAGAGCAGCAGGAACCCAGAGATACCCTCCGCAGTGACAACAGTGGACTAATTTGCCCTAGATTTCCCACTGTTGAGAGGAGCAGGAACCCAGAGATTCCCTCCGCAGTGACAACAGTCGATTAATTTGCCCTAGATTTCCCACTGTTGAGAGGAGCAGGAACCCAGAGATTCCCTCCGCAGTGACAACAGTGGACTAATTGCCCTAAATTTCCCATTGTTGAGAGGAGCAGGAACCCAGAGATTCCCTCCGCAGTCGCAAGAGCGCAGTAGCATAGCGGTATGGCACGCAGCTGGTAAGGCATATACAGTAAGGCATGTAGCTGTGAGACGTGTGGCAGTAAGGCATGCCGCTGTGAGCCATGTAGCTGTAAGACCTTTCTTAAGGCAGTAAGTCTCCATGCCCTCACTGTAAGTCGATATGTTCTTATCGTAAGTCCCCACGTCCTCAGTGTAAGTCTCCATCTCCTTACTGTAATCTTCTACGTCCTTACATGCCAGTCTGCCACTAACATCTCCCTAACTAATTTGCCCTAGATTTCCCACTGTTGAGAGGAGCAGGAACCCAGAGATTCCCTCCGCAGTGACAACAGTGGACTAATTTGCCCTAAATTTCACACTGTTGAGAGGAGCAGGATCCCAGAGATTTCCTCCGCAGTGACAACAGTGGACTAATTGGCCCTAGATTTCCCACTGTTGAGAGGAGCAGGAACCGAGAGATTCCCTCCGCAGTCGCAAGAGCGCAGTAGCATAGCGGTATGGCATGCAGCTCGTAAGGCATATACAGTAAGGCATGTAGCTGTGAGACGTGTGGCAGTAAGGCATGCCGCTGTGAGGCATGTAGCTGTAAGACCTTTCCTAAGGCAGTAAGTCTCCATGTCCTCATTGTAAGTCGGCATGTCCTTATCGTAAGTCCCCACGTCCTCATTGTAAGTCTCCATGTCCTTACTGTAATCCTCTATGTCCTTACTATGCCAGTCTGCCACTAACATCTCCCTAACTAATATGCCCTAAGTTTCCCACTGTTGAGAGGAGCAGGAACCCAGAGATTCCCTCTGCAGTGACAACAGTCGACTAATTGCCCTAAATTTCCCACTGTTGAGAGGAGCAGGAACCCAGGGATTCCCTCCGCAGTGACAACCGTGGACTAATTTGCCCTAGATTTCCCATAGTTGAGAGCAGCAGGAACCCAGAGATACCCTCCGCAGTGACAACAGTGGACTAATTTGCCCTAGATTTCCCACTGTTGAGAGGAGCAGGAACCCAGAGATTCCCTCCGCAGTGACAACAGTCGACTAATTTGCCCTAGATTTCCCACTGTTGAGAGGAGCAGGAACCCAGAGATTCCCTCCGCAGTGACAACAGTGGACTAATTGCCCTAAATTTCCCATTGTTGAGAGGAGCAGGAACCCAGAGATTCCCTCCGCAGTCGCAAGAGCGCAGTAGCATAGCGGTATGGCACGCAGCTGGTAAGGCATATACAGTAAGGCATGTAGCTGTGAGACGTGTGGCAGTAAGGCATGCCGCTGTGAGCCATGTAGCTGTAAGACCTTTCTTAAGGCAGTAAGTCTCCATGCCCTCACTGTAAGTCGATATGTTCTTATCGTAAGTCCCCACGTCCTCAGTGTAAGTCTCCATCTCCTTACTGTAATCTTCTACGTCCTTACATGCCAGTCTGCCACTAACATCTCCCTCACTAATTTGCCCTAGATTTCCCACTGTTGAGAGGAGCAGGAACCCAGAGATTCCCTCCGCAGTGACAACAGTGGACTAATTGGCCCTAGATTTCCCACTGTTGAGAGGAGCAGGAACCGAGAGATTCCCTCCGCAGTCGCAAGAGCGCAGTAGCATAGCGGTATGGCATGCAGCTCGTAAGCCATATACAGTAAGGCATGTAGCTGTGAGACGTGTGGCAGTAAGGCATGCCGCTGTGAGGCATGTAGCTGTAAGACCTTTCCTAAGGCAGTAAGTCTCCATGTCCTCATTGTAAGTCGGCATGTCCTTATCGTAACTCCCCACGTCCTCATTGTAAGTCTCCATGTCCTTACTGTAATCCTCTATGTCCTTACTATGCCAGTCTGCCACTAACATCTCCCTAACTAATATGCCCTAGATTTCCCACTGTTGGGAGGAGCAGGAACTCAGAGATTCCCTCCGCAGTGACAACAGCGGACTAATTGCCCTAAATTTCCCACCGTTGAGAGGAGCAGGAACCCAGAGATTCCCTCCGCAGAGACAACAGTGGACTAATTTGCCCTAGATTTCCCACTGTTGAGAGGAGCAGGAACCCAGAGATTCCCTCCGCAGTGACAACAGTGGACTAATTTGCCCTAGATTTCCCACTGTTGAGAGGAGCAGGAACCCAGAGATTCCCTCCGCAGTGACAACAGTGGACTAATTGCCCTAAATTTCCCATTGTTGAGACGAGCAGAAACCCAGAGATTCCCTCCGCAGTTGCAAGAGCGCAGTAGCATAGCGGTATGGCACGCAGCCCGAAAGGCATATACAGTAAGGCATGCCGCTGTGAGGCATGTATCTGTAAGACCTTTCTTAAGGCAGTAAGTCTCCATGCCCTCATTGTAAGTCGGTATGTTCTTATCGTAAGTCCCCACGTCCTCAGTGTAAGTCTCCATGTCCTTACTGTAATCTTCTACGTCCTTACATGCCAGTCTCCCACTAACATCTCCCTAACTAATTTGCCCTAGATTTCCCACTGTTGAGAGGAGCAGGAACCCAGAGATTCCCTCTGCAGTGACAACAGTGGACTAATTGCCCTAAATTTCCCACTGTTGAGAGGAGCAGGAACCCAGAGATTCCCTCCGCAGTGACAACAGTGGACTAATTTGCCCTAGATTTCCCACTGTTGAGAGCAGCAGGAACCCAGAGATTCCCTCCGCAGTGACAACAGTGGACTAATTTGGCCTAGATTTCCCACTGTTGAGAGGAGCTGGAACCCAGAGATTCCCTCCGCAGTGAACACAGTGGACTAATAGCCCTACATTTCCCACTGTTGAGAGGAGCAGGAACCCAGAGATTCCCTCCGCAGTGACAACAGTGGACTAATTTGCCCTAGATTTCCCACTGTTGAGAGGAGCAGGAACCCAGAGGTTCCCTCCGCAGTGACAACAGTGGACTAATTTGCCCTAAATTTCCCACTGTTGAGAGGAGCAGGAACCTAGAGATTCCCTCCGCAGTGACAACAGTGGACTAATTTGTTCTAGATTTCCCACTGTTGAGAGGAGCAGGAACCCAGAGATTCCCTCCGCAGTGACAACAGTGGACTAATTGCCCTAAATTTCCCATTGTTGAGAGGAGCAGGAACCAGAGATTCCCTCCACAGTCGCAAGGGCGCAGTAGCATAGCGGTATGGCACGCAGCTGGTAAGGCATATAGAGTAAGGCATGTAGCTGTGAGACGCGTGGCAGTAAGGCATGCCGCTGTGAGGCATGTAGCTGTAAGACCTTTCTTAAGGCAGTAAGTCTCCATGTCCTCATTGTAAGTCCCCATGTACTTATCGTAAGTCCCCACGTCCTCAGTGTAAGTCTCCATGTCCTTACTGTAATCTTCTACGTCCTTACTATGCCAGTCTGCCAGTAACATCTCTCTAACTAATTTGCCCCAGGTTTCCCACTGTTGAGAGGAGCAGGAGCCCAGAGATTCCCTCCACAGTGACAACAGTGGACTAATTGCCCTAAATTTCCCACTGTTGAGAGGAGCAGGAACCCAGAGATTCCCTCCGCAGTGACAACAGTGAACTAATTGCCCTAAATTTCCCACTGTTGAGAGGAGCAGGAACCCAGAGATTCCCTCCGCAGTGACAACAGTGGACTAATTTGCCCTAGATTTCCCACTGTTGAGGGGAGCAGGAACCCAGAGGTTCCCTCCGCAGTGACAGCAGTGGACTAATTTGCCCTAAATTTCCCACTGTTGAGAGGAGCAGGAACCCAGAGATTCCCTCCGCAGTGACAACAGTGGACTAATTTGCCCTAGATTTCCCACTGTTGAGAGGAGCAGGAACCCAGAGATTCCCTCCGCAGTGACAACAGTGGACTAATTTGCCCTAGATTTCCCACTGTTGAGAGGAGCAGGAACCAGAGATTCCCTCCACAGTCGCAAGAGCGCAGTAGCATAGCGGTATGGCACGCAGCTGGTAAGGCATATAGAGTAAGGCACGTAGCTGTGAGACGTGTGGCAGTAAGGCATGCCGCTGTGAGGCATGTAGCTGTAAGACCTTTCTTAAGGCAGTAAGTCTCCATGTCCTCATTGTAAGTCGGCATGTCCTTATCGTAAGTCCCCACGTCCTCAGTGTAAGTCTCCATGTCCTTACTGTAATCTTCTACGTCCTTACTATGCCAGTCTGCCAGTAACATCTCTCTAACTAATTTGCCCCAGGTTTCCCACTGTTGAGAGGAGCAGGAGCCCAGAGATTCCCTCCGCAGTGACAACAGTGGACTAATTGCCCTAAATTTCCCACTGTTGAGAGGAGCAAGAATCCAGAGATTCCCTCCGCAGTGACAACAGTGGACTAATTTGCCCTAGATTTCCCACTGTTGAGAGGAGCAGGAACCCAGGGGTTCCCTCCGCAGTGACAACAGTGGACTAATTTGCCCTAAATTTCCCGCTGTTGAGAGGAGCAGGAACCCAGAGATTCCCTCCGCAGTGACAACAGTGGACTAATTGCCCTAAATGTCCCACTGTTGAGAGGAGCAGGAACCTAGAGATTCCCTCCGCAGTGACAACAGTGGACTAATTTGCCCTAGATTTCGCACTGTTGAGAGGAGCAGGAACCCAGAGATTCCCTCCACAGTCCCAAGAGCGCAGTAGCATAGCGGTATGGCACGCAGCTGGTAAGGCATATAGAGTAAGGCATGTAGCTGTGAGACGTGTGGCAGTAAGGCATGCCGCTGTGAGGCATGTAGCTGTAAGACCTTTCTTAAGGCAGTAAGTCTCCATGTCCTCATTGTAAGTCGCCATGTCCTTATCGTAAGTCCCCACGTCCTCAGTGTAAGTCTCCATGTCCTTACTGTAATCTTCTACGTCCTTACTATGCCAGTCTGCCAGTAACATCTCTCTAACTAATTTGCCCCAGGTTTCCCACTGTTGAGAGGAGCAGGAGCCCAGAGATTCCCTCCGCAGTGACAACACATGAAGATCCAAAACACAGCGCGAGAAGACACGACGGAAGAAGAGAGGACAGGCATGTTACCAAATGTAAGTGTACTCCGCTATTTAGTCAGATTGTCGTGCTACCTAGTAGCAGAGATAAGGGTGCGCGGGAGTTATCTGAAGCGTTTTTTATCGGGGATAGAGGCGGTAGGTGTGTGAGCCAAACTTCTGTGTCTTTGTTATCGGGGGAGAGGAGGATGTTGTCGAGGCGGTAGTGATTGTGTCTGTCTGAGCGTCTGCGCTTTTGGACCAAGGTGGGGTGACTGGGTTGGCGGCTGTGCGCCTGTGTACTGGTTTTTGTGTTATTAAACTGTTCGTTGGAGTCAGCGCCTGTCCTGTCCTCTCTTCTTCCGTAGTGTCTTCTCGCGCTGTGTTTTGGATCTTCATGTATAGTCACCAACGTGCCCAACAGCGAGTCCTCTTGCAGTGACAACAGTGGACTAATTGCCCTAAATTTCCCACTGTTGAGAGGAGCAGGAACCCAGAGATTCCCTCCGCAGTGACAACAGTGGACTAATTTGCTCTAGATTTCCCACTGTTGAGGGGAGCAGGAACCCAGAGATTCCCTCCGCAGTGACAACAGTGGACTAATTGCCCTAAATTTCCCATTGTTGAGAGGAGCAGGAACCCAGAGATTCCCTCCGCAGTCGCAAGAGCGCAGTAGCATAGCGGTATGGCACGCAGCTGGTAAGGCATATACAGTAAGGCATGTAGCTGTGAGACGTGTGGGAGTAAGGCATGCCGCTGTGAGCCATGTAGCTGTAAGACCTTTCTTAAGGCAGTAAGTCTCCATGCCCTCACTGTAAGTCGGTATGTTCTTATCGTAAGTCCCCACGTCCTCAGTGTAAGTCTCCATGTCCTTACTGTAATCTTCTACGTCCTTACATGCCAGTCTGCCACTAACATCTCCCTAACTAATTTGCCCTAGATTTCCCACTGTTGAGAGGAGCAGGAACCCAGAGATTCCCTCCGCAGTGACAACAGTGGACTAATTGCCCTAAATTTCCCACTGTTGAGAGGAGCAGGAACCCAGAGATTTCCTCCGCAGTGACAACAGTGGACTAATTGCCCTAAATTTCCCACTGTTGAGAGGAGCAGGAACCCAGAGATTCCCTCTGCAGTGACAACAGTGGACTAATTGCCCTAAATTTCCCACTGTTGAGAGGAGCAGGAACCCAGAGATTCCCTCCGCAGTGACAACAGTGGACTAATTTGCCCTAGATTTCCCACTGTTGAGAGCAGCAGGAACCCAGAGATTCCCTCCGCAGTGACAACAGTGGACTAATTTGCCCTAGATTTCCCACTGTTGAGAGGAGCAGGAACCCAGAGATTCCCTCCGCAGTGACAACAGTGGACTAATTGCCCTAAATTTCCCATTGTTGAGAGGAGCAGGAAGCCAGAGATTCCCTCCGCAGTCGCAAGAGCGCAGTAGCATATCGGTATGGCACGCAGCTGGTAAGGCATATACAGTAAGGCATGTAGCTGTGAGACATGTGGCAGTAGGGCATGCCGCTGTGAGGCATGTAGCTGTAAGACCTTTCTTAAGGCAGTAAGTCTCCATGTCCTCATTGTAAGTCGGCATGTCCTTATCGTAAGTCCCCACGTCCTCAGAGTAAGTCTCCATGTCCTTACTGTAATATTCTACGTCCTTACTATGCCAGTCTGCCACTAACATCTCCCTAACTAATTTGCCCTAGACTTCCCACTGTTTAGAGGAGCAGGAACCCAGTGATTCCCTCCGCATTGACAACAGTGGACTAATTTGCCCTAGATTTCCCACTGTTGAGAGGAGCAGGAACCCAGAGATTCCCTCCGCCGTGACAACAGACGACACATACTTTGGGCCACCGGCTTTATTTTATTTCACGAAAGTCCGCAACAAGTGATCTGATGCGTTGCTGCAGCTACAATGGTATTACAATTCTTTATTTTGGTTCTACAAACTGTGCGTCTACTGCGTCTACAACATGTGCGATGGCAGAAGCATACGACTTCCCACAATCCGTCGTTGGTCGAAACATGGAGTGACGCACGACTTCCTGGGATCAATTCCGGAAGTCTCTTTCTATCAATGAGAGACCTCCGAAAACTGCTACTGCTCGTAGCCACGATCCACTGTAGAACACTTGACTTAGCGCACTCGTCGAAGTGTTCCTTCAAGCCACTTAACTGCAACCCTAAACCTATTGTTCGTGCAAGCGGGCCCAGGCGTACTGGCTAATGGCGTACTGGCTAATTTTCGCCTCAGAGTTATGACGTCATTTCAGCTAATCTGGCTATTTTTCGCCGGCTGAGAGTAACTCGGAGTTGCCAGAGTTGAATAAGAAAACGCAACCTTCGTCTTCTGTGGCATGCTGCTACAGCCCCCTCCCCGCTAGGGACAGTTGAGAGCTGTCCGACCAGGTGACGTGCTTTCCGGTGCTAGGTCGCTGGGGCTTGGTTTGGGGGGGGGGGAGTGACAATGGATGGTGAGCCCACGTTATGAAGCTCCGTGTCGGTATAGCGTTCAATGAAGGGGTTTTCGATGAAAGCTGGTTTAAGACGATCAGCGCTTACTGTGTCCTGTTTATCCTTGATCACGACGCGGAAGGTCTTGTCGGACAGCTGCAGCACCGGGTGCGGACCGGAGTAAGGTAGACAGAGGGCCTTTTTGACGCTGTCTGTTCGCAGGAATACATGAGTTGCCGTGCTGAGATCCGGCTTGCGGAAAGAAGTGGCGGGGGTGGGGACCGGTCGAAGGCTCTCGAAGGAACGGTGCAGACGGTTCAGTAGCTACGAAGGGCGGGGAGTGTGGGCAAGAGGAACTCAGCTGGGAGACGAAGAGCACAGCCGTAAACTAGATCGGCTGCGCTGCGCCCCAAGTCAGGTTTGAGGGCTGCGCGGATACCGAGGAGGACAACAGGGAGACGATCTGTACAGTGGTTGCGGTTCTGGGGCGCAGTTAGGGCGGCTTTGAGATGACGATGCAGTCGCTTAATGAGGCCATTAGACGCAGGACGGCACGACGTCATTCTTAACCGAGAAGCTCCAAGGATGGGTGCAACCGCGTAGATAAGGCGGCTCTCGAACTGAGCGTCCCGGTCTGTGGAGATCTGCGACGGCACGCCGAAGTGAACGACCCAGAGCGCAAGGGACGTGGCAGCGACCGTATCTGGGGTAGAATCCATCCCGGGGGCAGCCTCAGGCCAGCGGGTGTACCTATCAACAGCCGTTAGGACATAGCAGTAGCGGGACGAGGGAGGAAGAGGTCCGACAATGTCCAGATGGACGACATCGAAATGAGCATCGGGTGTGTTGCACTTGCCGAGCGGGGTTGTAGTGTGACGATGAATTTTTGAACGCTCGCAGCTATGCAGTTCTTCGCCCATTTGCGGGCATCGGTGTTCAGTGAAGGCCAAACATAACGGTCCGTAACCAGCTTCTGTGTAGCCCAAATGCCAGGATGGGGCCAGGTTATGCAGGGCAGAGAAAACGTTGCGTCGGCACACCAACGAGACGAAGCGTCTGGGGTGCCCGGTAGACATGTCGCAACAGATCGTGAGAGGGGTCTTTAGACAGGAGTCAGTAGACGGAGTCAGGATGGCGGGCGCTCACGAAAGCGCTTGAGGTCGTCGTCACAGGCTTGAGCAGGGACGAGCAGGGTGTCGAACCGAAACGTTTTTCGTTCCGGTTTTCGTTCCGGTTACATCATAAAGGATCCGGTACCGGTTCTGCTCCGGAGCAAAAAAATAACGGTTCATACCGGTTTTTAACCGGTTCCGCTTTTGCTGGGAATATTCATCCCCACAAAAAAAAATCAATGTTACAAAATGTAAACCCGCTTATTCCGCATACATGGTATTTAATATTAATAAACAGCTGTGAAATTGGTAGCTCCTGGTTCCTGTAGGTTACTGTCTGTTCAAATGGGCTTTCTCCTTTCTTGAAGCACATGCTACAAGAGAGAGAGAGAGATTATGGGTTTAATGGCACAAAGGCAACAAAGGCCATAGAGCGCCAAAACTGCGGTGAGTGCTACAAACGGACTTGTTTGTCGTGATGTCATACGTAAAGTACAAATCGAGGAACACCTTCACTCACAAACGCGCTCGACGACTCCGTTTTATTTTCTTCGTGTCCCGTCCACAAAAGAGTTGCCACTTCGCACGGGCTTGCCCTCGCGTATACGTAAATGTATTCAACTTAGCTGCTCTCAAACAAGGGACGCGTTGCGCGACATTACCGATAAAGCCGTTCTGCAGCCCCCTTGGGTCGCTGTTTAGTTGAGGAGAGTTTGCGGGGATCAAATTAAAACGAACACTACGGCTCATTGCTAGAGAGTCACATGTACCTCTAAGTCTGTGTGCGTGCGCGAACGATAAACCATTACAAAGGGAGCCTAAGGGTCATAGTATACCGACATACATTCCACCGTAACCTGCGCTGGGCCAGGTGGCGCTGCAAACCTTGTGTGTCAGCGCCGCTAGTGGCGACCTTTTCAACACACGGCCGCTTCCTAGTAGACGACTCTACGCTGGCTAACTTGGTGTGGCGTTATCATTTATCATCTGTTTTAGGGATAGAAAAAAGTAAAAAAGATCAACAAAGTTCTTTCAAAAAAAGTTGCTGAAACACGTGTACGATGTGCGGCACGATGTACATATGCAGAATGTGTGTATGTCGCGAATGACGCTGTTTGTTAGGGTGTTTAGTGTGCTTCTCTGGTTCACTGGTGGTGCCACAGTATAAATTTCATTCTGAGAAAAATCAGGCTTAACGAGAACGAGGCAAAGATTAATTCGCAGGGTGCTTATCGAATTCAATGGGGACTTAACAAAACGTTCGTCGTTAGAATTGATGACAGTTGAGCCACGGCCACTCGATCGCTCCGCTGGTACGGCCTGCCGATAAGCGAGGAGAACAAAAGAAAAGGCGTGAGGAGAAAATTTCCGAATTTCACCGCAAGCGGCGCGACCGAGCGGGGGTGGGGGTTCTCCTTCTCAGTGGGGTCTCCCGGGGAATTTCCACAAGTGACTCCGCCACTCGGCCGTGAATTGTGATTTCTCCTTGGTTAATTGTGGTTTCGCGTCTGCAGAGCGTTGCTGTTTACCAACGGGGTGTCGGCACAGATGTTAAAACGAAGATGCCTAAGAACTGCTGCGTTCCACTGTGCAAATCGAATGCGATAAACAACCCTCCGCTTAGTTTCCACGAGTTTCCATCCAAGCAAGAACAGCAAGGCTGAAACGGATATCACGTGATGGCCACGACAAGGGTACCCAATGGACGCCGAGCTCGCGGTCAGTCGTTTGCTCGCTGCATTTTCACGAAAATGACTACAAGGTGGGCCCCAAGCGTAGAAAATTGCTCCCGAGCGTCGTCCCCTCGAAGTTTCCGGACTACCCTTCGTACATGCAGCCGCCAGTGCGGTCCGAGCGCAGGCCGCTGACCCGCATGGAAGTGCAAGCCCCTCTTCGAGATGATGTTACGCGGACAGCTATGCCGACCGCTGTCGTTCCCGAGCCTGAGTGCAGCTACGATCACAAGACAGGATACGAAGATATCGCCCAGAAGAGTGACCGGGAATGCCAGACCACGTTGGACCTCACGGAGTTCAGCGAGGAATTCAGGAAGAATACACACAGGCTGAAGATGCAGGTTGCAAGGTTGAATGCAACACTACAGAAACTTCAGAAAACCTGCGACGAAGCAAGACTCAAAGTGCGTCAATACGAGGAAAATGGAGTGGTTCAGGCAGCACTGAAACTTGCATCAGAGGACGAGGACAATAGGCCAGCTGCCTTCCTCAAGTTTCAACTCATAAATTTCTTCAAATCATGACCAACATGGCCTGAAGCAATACTGAGAGAGTGTGTTCTGTGGAAGGCATGTTCCAGAAGAGGTTATGAACATGTGAGACGGCGCAAGCTTGTTCGACTTCCATGCAGGAGCACACTCCAGAGATATGTTGGGATTTCAAATGGAGAGACTGGTGTGACCAGCCTTGTTGCCGAGCGTTTATCTGCAGAATATGGTAATCTCAAATCGGAACAGGATGCCTACTGTTCGATTATAATCGACGAGATGGCAATTATGGAAAAAGTCATTTACGACAAGCAGGTGGACCGTATATTTGGCCTCGTAGATGAAGCTGCGGCAAAAGTCAACGGCCCACCGCTGGTGGCGAACAAACTACTATGCTTTGTGCTCAGAGGTTTAGCCACGCCATATGTCATCCCAGCAGCATACTTTTTCAGCAGGGCGCTAAAACATGAGCAGCTGCTGGCAATGGTGATTACAGTAATGCGAGCAGTTGAGAATGCTGGCTTTTTCGCTGTGAGGGTAGTGACTGACAACCATCAAACGAACACTGCTATGTTCAGGAACATGTCCTCATGTGGCACACTGCAGCACGTGGTTCCGCATCCACTTCGTGAAAGTGACCCCTTGTTCCTGTCCTTTGACCCAAGCCACCTCATCAAGAATCTGAGGAACAACCTCCTCGAACGAGAGATGAGCAATGGCACAGAAGCCATAAAAGGCGGTTTTTACCTCGCTGAAGTGTATAAATTACAACATGATCTGCTGGTGAAGCAAGTTCGTTTTCTGACACGGAGCCACGTGAACCCGACAAATATAGAAAAGATGAAAGTCAGCCGAGCGACCCTTCTGTTCTCATCAGTAGTGATAGGAACACTTCAGTTTCTGAAGGAAAACCCGACCTGCCACTCCAAGGCTCCCTTGTTTCACGACGCAGGGGCCACAATTGAATTCATGCAGATGGTGAAGATATGGTACGGTCTACACAACATCGGCGGGTGGAATTGTCTGGACCCCACCATGAAGCCGTTCAGTGACCCTGTAGACAGCCGTCTTCTCTGGCTTGAGCTAGATTTCCTCAACTACCTTGATCATCTAAAATCAGCCAGCTTAGTGCCAAAATGCCAGTTCCTGACCAAAGAAACCTACCAAGCCACCGTGATGACAACTAGATCGACGACTGCCCTTATTGACTACCTGCTGAATACCGTTGGGTGAGAAGTTTTAAATTCGGTTGCATAAACACTGAAGTGTGTTTGTTGCATTGTTGTAGGAGATTCTATGCGTAGAATGTCCTATAATGTCCTTCTCGAAACTAAGCAGTTGTATGGTGGTTATGCAGATTTCGGTATGTCCTGACAAAGCCCCTCAACAGCGACCCCATTGAAAGTCTATTCAGTTGCTTTCGTCAATTCAATGGAGGCAACGACAAGGTCGATGCAAGGACCGCTGTATTCACAGCAGAAAAGCTTCTCAAGGTATGTGTTGCGAGAATAATAAGGTCGATAAGAATAACATGCGAAAAAGTGTTGTTACTGCTTAGGTTGGCATTTTGGAGGCTGCACAAGCTGGGAACGCTCCCGAACACTATGAGAGCAGAGTGGCACTCAGGAGGACCCCCATCGTCAGGGAAGGGGAACCTTCTTTGGTAATCCCAGAAGACGTCCTTGCCATCCTTGATGACTTTGGGCAAACAGCATGGAGTGTGGAAGGACTGACCCGCCTAGAGGATGCCCCAGTTGTGTACCTGGCTGGGTACCTTGCTAAAGTCTGCGAAGAGAAGGTAGGTGGCACCTGAACTGGTGGAAAACATCAGCTATCCATGGCATGACAAAATGCCCTGTGTTCCCCTAAAAGAAATTTCTGACTTTTGCAGGTGAAGTGCAGTGAATGTGAGGATCTGCTGCAGGTCCCACCCTCCAGCAGCAGAATGTATAGTTTCCTACACAACATTGATCTTGGAGGACTAAAGTATCCATCACCTAGCACCGTATGGCTATGCAAAGTAGTCTGCAGATTTGTCGAAGAAGCCATGAAGAGCCCCAATGTTCGCCGTTCACATCATATTGTATCGCATCTTATGGACGTAATCCTTCCTCACCTGAAATCGTGCTCTGCCATGCAGTGTACGCACCGTTCGCCCAACCACTCTGACCTACTGTGTCGTATATTTCTGACTAAGCTCTTGCGCCCACTGCTTGTGAACTGGGCTGGCAATCTGACAGCATCGGTCGAGAAGGTGGTGAGGTACATGCACAAGCCATTGTCAAGGAAGTTTCTTCGGCTATGATTGTGTTGAGATCCTTTTGTGTCATGCTTTGTCCCTGGGTTTCGTGTATAATATCTCTTTCTGCACTTAATATTGTATTTGTACAGATCAGTATGCATTCTTTCTGCCACCTGCATGGAGCACAATGCTACTTTGTAAATACAGTCTATTTGTACATAAAGATCTCCATGCCAGACCTTGCAACATTTGGATTGTCTTGCACTTTGATATAAATTATATGTATTTTCTCTCAGGGTTCATGGCTCTAAAATCAGAATTCTATGTTCGTCGTTGGCAAACAACAAAAAGAAAAGGCCCAGAGATTCTAATGTTGTGCCATGACGAAACAATATTTTTACCGTGAGCGGCACAAAGTGTGGACATATTTTAACAGATAATAGTCATGTTCACGTCGTCCTGGCTGAGTGCTCCAGCGAGCTTTGGTAGCTATCACCTGAACGGCTGTTGAAAAGTGTCACTGGATTTGTCATCCCAGCGAGGGTACGCTGCTAAAACCAATTACTACAACCGCGAATGCTTCGACGGACATCCACGGCCTTGCTGTCACCGGGAGCAAACTGCAAGGCGCGCGAGCGCAGCGAACGCGGTATCAAAATAGGTGGGATAAGGATCTTGCTTCGTGCCGCAAACAATCGTTACTAAACGACTAAAACGTTACTAAACAATCGTTACTAAAACGTTAAAAACGACGCGCAGGCGTTGCTGTAACCGTTTGCCCACACTCATTAATACATTGAGGTCTTTGAAATCACAATTGGACAGACAAAAAGCACAATTCATCGTTACTGTTGCAGCGAAAACGTAAGCAGAAGTGAGCGGGTGAGCCCTTCCCGCGAGCGCTCCATCCCCCGATTGGCAGCGCCGTCGCTTGAGGTTGCGGTCGGAATTCGAACTACCGGCTTCACAGGCGTCGGGGAGCATTCGGCAGGCCGCACCAGCGGAGCGATCGAGTGGCCGTGGTTGAGCAATAATAACCGGACATCTAAAAGAAACGCAAACTGTTTTATGGTTCAACACACAAATAGTTGCTCTTTCCTGGAACCTTTGGTTGTGTTCTCCGCGTGCCGAATGTTCACGGCGCTACCATGAACACAGAATAAACAGCCATTGGGCAACGCAGTACCGATGATTTCGAAGCATTTTAGGGAACAGCCATGCAGCGTGAGCGAACTTCTCGACTACTTATATTTGGAATCAGCTTGTCCACCTCGTTCAAACGGACGTCTATAACTTTTTCTTAAATATACGTACGGAACCAAAGGTTGTGCACGTATACATGCACGAGGCTTTATTGTATATATATATGGAGTTTCTGGTGACGATGACCCAGTGAAAGAATTGCCAAAAACAAGTGAGCTGGTGAGTGTAATTCATGACAGTAAGACCCGAGACGAGGGACGACGAAAACAGACACATACAGATGTCTTCAAACTCTGTCTGTGTGTGTCTGTTTTCGTCGTCCCTACACAGTAAATTCAAAAACGCCCTTTCTGGGTTAAATAAGGTGTTTTTAAGCAAATACACCTTTTTTAATTCCACAAAGATAACCAAAGGCCGCAAAAATGGTGCTAAAAAAGGTGTATGAGAAAATACACTCTTTATTACACCAAGTGCTGTATCAAAAAGGGTGTTTTTATGCGTTTACACCTGTCTTTACACCCTTCAAGTAACACTGGTGTCGAAAAAGGTGTTTACGTTATATACACCCTTTCTACACTGGTGTTGAAAACGGTGTTTTCATTGGTGAGAGAAAAATTACATTGGCTTGACAGCTCCGCTCATTAGGTAATCACATTATAGACGATAGCTTGAGTTGAAAACACAATATTTGACAGGGAGGGATGTCAGGAAGCTCGCTGATATCTTGACTCGTTACAGGCGTACGTGTTAATTGCAAAGGCACATGTTCGTCACCGTTACAGACGAGTTTTACCGCACTAAGCTTAGCGAATATACTCCAACGAACTGCATTTCAGTATATGATCAATCTGGTACGCCAATTTAGGCTACCGAGAGTGCTCGGGCTGATTACAGGCATCGCCTGAAGATGGCAGCATCGTAACGCCGCTCATTTCACGAGCACGGACGGCATTACGATGTTGCGATTTTCACCTCTTCCCTTACATATGTCCAACTGTTTTGTTTTCATTTTATTTGAATTGTTCTTTTTGTTTGCTCACTAACAGTGTTGCTAGGACGATGAGGGTTGCCAGTGACGCACTGCGCTCCAGTTTATGTTTTGCTGTGGAACCACGGCTGGAACTGTGCCGTCGCTAGGGTGGTTGTTACCATACAAGCAAAAACGTCGGACTGCATGGCTCAGCATGCTGCCGCGGGAGCTTACACCCTTTCGAAAGGGTATAAGAGTGTTAAACACCCTCCTAAAAGGGTGTTTAAACAGGTGTTTTTCGCACAATACACCTGTTTGAAAGGGTGTTACAGTTGATGTGGTGTAAAAAAGGGTGCCAGCCATAGGACAAAAAGGTTTAAGCGGTTTATACCCAAAAGGGTGTTTTTGAATTTACTGTGTAGACTCGGGATGTTACTGTCACACAGCGACAATTATCCGAGGCATCGGCTGCACAGTCGACTTTTAGTATAAAAAGCGGGAAAATGCAAAGCAAATACAAGAAAGCGAAAAGTATATCTGGTAAAAGTTTTTGTGTTCTATTTCATTAGAACGGATGCCGATATTTGTCTACTGCAATAATTATAATTGGATATTACATAGCCGCAATGCAAGTCTATGACTGAAAACTGTAAACTGCGGCCGTAGTCAGGAATAATTATTTCAGGGCTTCATATTTCAGGGATTTGCTACCTCTGGAGTACAACAAAAATACCGCCGCCTACATATCGCCGGCAACCGGAATAACGCTGCCAGTCGGGGACATTTCTTTCGGGGACACCTTTTCCGGGTGCTTTTCTTGGGCGGGCAAGTCATTGCCGTAGCCATCTTCTTGCTGCTATGCGTACGCAACACTAGCTTGCGATTTTTAGTAGAGTTCTGTTCCATTCGAGCAGAGTTCGATTTCGAAAAAAAAAACTGCGAGCTCTGACACGTCCTACCCGTTGCTATCCCTAACGCATACGAGGCGGGAGCGGCCGCGTGTCGTAGCATTCCGACGGTAGGGGTCAGAGTGGCGCTCCAGTCGCTCTCCTCAAACTTTAGCGCAACAGCCCTATAGTATCCATGACATGACTTCAGAGCACACGACGTCTGTTTCATTCGCCTATCCGTATTCCAAACTGGCGAAGTTTTTTCTTGGACCGAAAACCGTTAAATATATTTTTCGGTTTCCCTCCTGAGCGAAAAAAACGTATACGGTTTCGATTCCGTTCCGGTTCGCACCAAAATAGCGGTTTTTTTCGGTTTTCGGTTCCGGTTTTCGGTTCGTTCCGACACCCTGGGGACGAGCATCACATGGGAAACGGAGGGGATAAGGGCAGACAATGCCGTGACGCGAATTAAGGCGTCAGCAGGACCGCTTTCAGTTCCGTTGACGTGCTGAACGTCCGTGGAAAACCCGGCCAGGTAGGACAGCTGTCGTATTTCCCGGTGTGAATAGCAGACCTGCTGGCGGAACGGAAGGCGTAAGTGAGCGGCTTGTGGTCCGTGAGGATAGTTAAGGCCCGACCTTTTTGAAAATGGCGAAAGAGCCGAACCGCAAGATAGGCTACCAATAGTTCGTGGCCGAAAGTTCTATACTTTGTTTCGGCGGGCTTGAGGGCTGTGGAGAAAAATGCAATGGGATGCCACGTCCGGTCAAACTGCTGTTGCAGGACTGCTCCGACGGCCGCGTTTGAGGCATCGACCATAAGAATGGTAGGAACTCCGTGTTTCAGATGGTAGAGGAGCATTTGAGCTGCGAGGTCCGCTTTGATCTTGGCAGACGAGGACCGCCTCGGCATTCCATCACAAGCTCTTTGAACGTGGTGTATCCCGCCCAAGTAAAGCTTCCAGAGGTCGAAGCGTGGAGGCGCAGCGAGTGATAAAACGTTGGTAGCACTTGATTAGTCCGAGGAAACGCCGGAGCTGCTGGAGAGACTGAGGCTGTGGGCAATTAGTGACAGCCTCAACTTTGCTGGCGAGGGGGGCAATGCCGAAGCTGTTGAGTTGGTGGCCCAAGAATTCTGTTGAATCCACGCCGAATTCGCATTTTTACATATTGACAACGATGTCATGTTGAGCCAGTCGTGTGAAGAAGAGACGGAGGTGTTGAACGTGCTCTTCGGGACTAGAGCGGGCCACGAGCAAGTTGTCAATGTAGGCGAACACGAAAGGAAGACCTCGCATGACACAATCAATAAACCGCTGGAATGTGAGCCGCGTTCCGGAGTCCAAAAGGCATTCGCTGGAACTCAAACAATCCAAACAGCGTCGTTATAGCTGTGCTCTTGACGTCTTCTCGAGCGAAGGGGGGGTTGGGTGATATGCTTCCATGAGGTTTATCTTGCGGAGAGGGTGGTGCCGTGTAAGTTAACAGTGAAATCTTGTAGCCGAGGCAGCGGGTATTGATCAGGGACAGTTACCAGGTTACGTGCGCAGCAGTCACCGCAAGGATGTCAGTCTCCGGTTGTTGTTTTTTTTTTGGGGGGGGGTACCATATGCAGAGCTGAGTACCTTATGCTAGAAGAAGTTTGACTTACAAACATATGCTATACGTGCAGCCAAAGAGCTCCTGCTAATTTTTCCCCCTTATACACTTAACTTGCTTTCCACTGGGCTTTCAGAGGCGCCTTATGACACCCTGACGGGAGGCATCACGAGCCACGTGACCTTCTGACGCCATCCGCTCAAACATTGCCTGCCTGCGTACTGCTGATGAGGCACAAGAAGGCCGACACAGCTGTCCAGTACTGGCATGGCGCCGTTTGACTTACAAACATATGCTATACGTGCAGCCAAATAGCTCCTGCTAATTTTTTCCCCCTTATACACTTAACTGGCTTTGCACTGGGCTTTCAGAGGTGTCTTATGACCAGAGGTGGGCGTTTGTCCTCACTAGCCTCGCCCTCACCTCAATTTTCTGGGAGAAAATTTTTCCTCACCTCAATCTTGTATTGAAAACTTTTCCTCACCTCACCTCACCTCAAAAATGTTTTTCGAAATTTTCCTCACCTCACCTCACCTCAAAAATTTTTGAAAAATTTTCTTCACCTCACTTCACCTCAATTTTTTTTTGAAAAATTTTCCTCACCACACCTCACCTCAAAATTTTTTGAAAATGTTTCCTGACGTCACCTCTCCTCAATTTTTTATTGAAAAATTTTCCTCACCTCACCTCACCTCAAAGGAATTTTTTACTTTTCCTCACCTCACTTCCCCTCAAAAAATTTTTGTCGAAATTTTCCTCACCTCACCTCAAATTTTTTTTCGAAATTTTCCTCACATCACCTCAACTTTTTAAAGCTATTTGTGCATTCGATGTGAAGAATGTGTATTCGATGCGCGTTGGCTTTGAGTGACTGCCAACGTAAATGCATATACCTCAAGCGTGAATACAACAGGGTGTGCCACGAAACGTATCACTTGACCATTATAAGAAAACGCCTTAACGAAAAAATATGGGGTAAACAACTTCCTTATGGGCATTTAGTTTGTCACCAAATACAAACAGTTTCATCAATTTGCCATTGAAATACATTTTCGAAATTGAACTCATGAAATTGCTTAGTCAATGTAACGTTAATCTTTTTTTTTTTTTTTTCTTGCTGGAGGATTTGGCCTAGTCAATCACAGAAAACGCTTCGTGGAACGATCGTTATACCCTAAAAGTTGCGCAGAAATTGAGGTTCACTTGCGGGTATGCGAATGACGCGCAAAGTCGGGCGTCAGGTCAGCGGCCAGAGGGGAGGCCAGTCCCCGCCCAGATGACACAGAGACAGAAGCTGCGGAAAGAAAGATATCCCGAGTAGGCACGGGAAAAGTTTTCATAAAGTGCGCGTTCATGAATGTTTCCTAGCCTCACCTCAAAAATTTTCCAATAGTTTTCCTCACCTCACCTCAAAAATTGTTTTTGAGATTTTCCTCACCTCACCTCCAAAATTTTTTTGCAAAATTTCCTCACCTCACCTCACCTCAGACATCACCAGAAAAATTGGCCCTCATGCACCTCACCTCAAATATCGTGAGGTGAGGGTGAGGAAACCCTCACCATCGCACGCCCTCGTGAGGGTGCCCACTTCTGGCCACCACAGACACCTCAGACTTTGGTCATCCGTGGGGCCGCTCGCGGTGCTACAATGATAGTATTCCCACGACTTACTGTGTATGACAATCGCATATGGTCAGGGCCGGAGAGAGAAACTACGGGCCCCGAGGCTGGATCATGCTCGGAACCACTTCTCACGTCTCGCTGAAACAGTCCAAGTAATCTTGTCTGTATGATTACGATAGGGCTTTGGTCCCGCGGGGCCACACAGTAAATTCAAAAACACCCTTTCTGGGTAAAAAAATGTGTTTTTAAGCAAATACACCTTTTTTAATTCCACAAAGATAACCAAAGGCCGCAAAAATTGTGCTAAAAAAGGTGTATGAGAAAATACACTCTTTATTACACCAAGTGCTGTATCGAAAAGGGTGTTTTTATGCGTTTACACCTGTCTTTACGCCCTTCAAGTAACACTGGTGTCGAAATAGGTGTTTACGTTACATACACCCTCTCTACACTGGTGTTGAAAACGGTGTTTTCATTCGTGAGAGAAAAATTAGATTGGCTTGACAGCTCCGCTCATCAGGTAATCACATTATAGACGATAGCTTGAGTTGAAAACACAATATTTGACAGGGAGGGATGTCAGGAAGCTCGCTGATATCTTGACTCGTTACAGGCGTACGTGTTAATTGCAAAGACACATGTTCGTCACCGTTACAGACGAGTTTTACCGCACTAAGCTTAGCGAATATACTCCAACGAACTGCATTTCAGTATATGATCAATCTGGTACGCCAATTTAGGCTACCGAGAGTGCTCGGGCGAGAGTTGGTATTCAGAATGTTGTTCGAGTCTGTTTGAGATGCTACAGGAAGCCTGCCCCTGTGGCCGGCCTTCCATTTGATGCCAATACACACTCTCTCTCTCTCACGGGCTCATTACAGGCATAGTCTGAAGATGGCAGCATCGTAACGCCGCTCATTTCACGAGCACGGACGGCGTTATGATGTTGCGATCTTCACCTCTTCCCTTACATATGTCCAACTGTTTTGTTTTCATTTTATTTGAATTGTTCTTTTTTTTTCTCACTCACAGTGTTGGTAGGACGATGAGGGTTGCGAGTGACGCACTGCGCTCCAGTTTAGGTTCTGCTGTGGAACCACGGCTGGAACTGTGCCGTCGCTAGGGTGGTTGTTGCCATACAAGCAAAAACGTCGGACTGCATGGCTCGGCATGCTGCCGCGGGAGCTTACACCCTTTCGAAAGGGTGTAAGAGTGTTAAACACCCTCCTAAAAGGGTGTTTAAACTGGTGTTTTTGCACAATACACCTTTTTGAAAGGGTGTTACAGTTGATGCGGTGTAAAAAAGGGTGCCAGCCATAGGACAAAAAGGTGTAAGCGGTTTATACCCAAAAGGGTATTTTTGAATTTACTGTGCATGAAGTGTCTCGGTCCCCGAGGCGCCATTCCTGCCTGCCCCACCCGCATTTTGCTAGCAACGACACTCACTCTTTCCCGCCAGTCACAAAGCTGCATCCGCGGGTAACCGCGGGTGTTCTTCAACCCGCGCTTACCTCAAATCAAAACATCGACAGGCACCAACAAGCACGTGAACTATGTAAAAGTGTTTATTTCTTGGCACCCCGTCCATAAAACAGTAACAATTGTGAATTGTATGTTTCTTTTTTGCTTCGTTCATTATTGATCGTCCGACCAAGTATCCATGTCACTCGATGCAGCACCACGGCGTTCCCTATCCACCGGAACAGCTGTCTTCTCCCCTTCCTCTTTAGCATCGACATTTGGAAGCAACAAATTCTTCCTCCTAGGAATCCCCCCAAGCACTCTAGTGTAGGGAAGTGCGTCCAGAACAACTAGTAGGTGACACGTCGAAGAGCAGTACTAACTGTTTCATCACAGCCGGAGGCTCCGAAAGGGGCGCAATGTAATTCGATCGAAGGATAACGCGTGCAATGCGCGCTAGGCCGCTTTCTATGCGTTTTATCTCACTATGCTGATCCGGATAGCTGGGTTTCTCAATATATTTGCTTCCATCACTGATGCTTAAATACGGAAAGAGCGCTTGAAAAGCCGCGTGATAAGTGTCCTTTTTCTTTGCGTCGTAGACTACTCTGCGTACCTTTTCTGGCGAATAATAGAAGCTGGCATATATGTCACTAAAATGTCTGCCATAGCGCGATAACATCAACACCTCCTAGTAGATCCACCAATGGTGCCGAGGCGGAGGCGTATCTGCGCCAATTTTGAGGTTGTGCAGGCACGAATGGGGAAGAAGCATTCTGATGGCCTCACTCTCACCGTATTCGAGCGCTAGTTCCAGTGGCGTACGACCAGTTTTATCTATAATATTCGTCCGTGATCTGAGAAGTAGCAGCCTTACTAGATCGATTTTCGGTTGTCTGCATATACTCAAGAACAGGGGTGTCCTCCCCACATCGTCATAGACGTCCACTGGCAGGTGAAGAAAAGGAAGCTCGACTGCCTCGAAGGCAGACGTCCCCCTCTCGCACGCTATTGTACTTTCTGCAAAAAGTGAGTCTGAAAGTACGTGATGCAGTGCTGTTTTGCCGAACACATCAAAAACTCTAGGGTCGCAATAAGAGAGGAGAAGCTGCAGGGTGCCAGACGAGTTTGCATGGAATAGGAGGGTCCCGCCAGAGTTATCTCTGATAGTATCCAGGTCTACGAGACCTGTTCTGTCACCACGTTCACCGCGATTCCTGCAAAAGTTCCAGAGGAGCACACCCATCAGGGAGCAAAGTTTACCCTGCAGCGCAGACTTACGAAGGACTGTTTCTCCCGTAAGATTTTTTACTGCAGGGGGAATTTCTGCAGCCCATACGACCATGTCATCTGAGTACCGACAGCAGAATACATCCAGTCTGTCCCACACTTGGAGCTTATCCGCACACATCAAGGGTGTCATGCCAAAAATGTCTTTGGCTCTCACCGCAGAATTCACTGGTAGGGCCTTCAGTACATCTGGCTCTACGTGTAGCGCAGCCAAGTGCAGTGGTGTTCGACTAAATTCATCCAAGTGGTGCATGTCCTGTTCTGTGAAGTGGGTGGGGGTTTGAGGATATACAGGGTTCGCCAAGATAAACTTCGGGGTTTGTAACGAAGATAAAACAAATTAGAACAGTGTCGGAAAGCCAAAGTAGATGTTAGAAGACGTATTATGCCCCAAAATTTTATGTCGACAATGCCGCTTTGTCCGTTCCTCTGTGGATAAGTCGTGAAAATTAAAAACCCGCCACTGCCTAAACGGCTATACCCGTGTTTCAGCTTCTTCCGTCAGATGGCAAAACGGTCGAACGCGGCGTTGTAGGGTACGATTCTGCATTCAGTTCCACTTGTTCAGATTTCGATGTCGTCTGCAACGCCGCGTTCGACCGTTTCGCCATCTGACGGAAAGGAGCTGAAACACAGGTATAGCCGACTAGGCAGCGGCGGTTTTCTAATTTTCACGATTTATCCGCAGAGGAACGGACCAAATGCCAGTATCGACATAAAATTTTGGGGCATAATAGATCCTCTAACACCTACTTGAGCTTTCCGACACTGTTCTTATTTGTTTTATCTCCGTTGGAAACCCCGAAGTTTATCTTGGCGAACCCTGTACTTGCACCGATAAGGGAAGCATGGGAGGGTGAGGAGGATGCTGCGAAACTGTCGAGGAAAGTAGTAATCATTCAGCCCAAGTTTTACACAGAAAATCCACGACAAGTATTGCACTTTTTATTTTAAATTATTTTTAAAAAAATTTTAAATTTAAATTTTAAAAATTTTTAAATTGGAAAACCTGACTCAGTGCAATACTTGTCGTGGATTTTCAATGTGAAACCCGGGTTGTAGGAAATAAAAAATAGATAGAAAGGAAGCAGACAGTGGGAAATAATTTATTTGAAAATCAACAACGCCATCTTGAAGAAATCACGCCGGTGCGGGCGACTGGAGCACGACGGTTGCAGAGGCAGGTGGCACGCTAGTTCCAAGGCATCACACGAGATGGCGCCAGCATCGTAGCTCTATACGAGAAAGACAGAGAACAAGAAAGTACTAGCGACACGTAAAAATGGCAACACTGCTCGACAAGTCTAAGCATGCCAGAGCGCGGGGAAAAGGCCTAACCGCTACTGCTAAACAGCATGGAGAAAACACTACACATCGGGGGAAAAGGCTTAAGGCAATCGACTAGGCCTAACCACAGCGTCACAACACTACGCGGCTAACACAAGGCGGGAACCACTAGCCACACGATGGTAAACGTGCGTCAACAGGCTTGGACACCGCTAAACAAGTCTAAACATTCGCGTACGGCGAGAAAAGGCTTAACACGAGCACGGTAAAACAACGTGCAAACATCGGTAAATCACTCACCTTTCTCCCCGCTGTGATGGAGCGTCCACTCTCGTCGACAACCAGGGATCAAGTGACGACGGAGCGACCGACCGCACGCCTTCTCCCTACGAGAGCCAGAGCTGGACTGACGTAAGCGCCACTCTACGGGTGCTACGCATGCGCGTGCGCTCCTAGCGCCCTCTGCGCGCTCCTACCGCCACCTGCGGCGACCACCTGCGAGGAGGAGGAGGAGGAGGAGTGTCGTTAGGAGGAACCCGAGAGGTCTGCCTGCCTGATTAGGCGGCATGTTTCTCGGGAAGGGAAAGGTGGTGGAGAGGAGGAGAGGAAAGGGTGAAGTGGAAGACCGAGCGGAATCCGCTCGGGGGGAGGATAGCTGCGTCCATGGGCCGACTTCAGGGGAACTGTGCCGGCATACGCCTATTACACATCTGAGGGAAACCCAGGAAAAACCCCAGACGGCACAGCCGGCCCGCGGATTCGAACCGCGGACCTCCCAGTCTCCAAGCGCACGCGTTACCGCTGCGCCACCGGAGCTGGTCCCACCTGCGAGAGGCTAAGAGAGAAGAGCATTCCTGCGCCCTCTTCTTGCGTTGCTCATTGGTCGTGACGTCATCCCATTGTCCCAAGGCTACCCTACTTTTTTTCACACAGTCGACACAACTGGACAAGGTCAATCTGCAATGAAGCCATGGCATGACGTCATCATGCACCTGCGTGGCTCAAGGACGCGTACACTCTAGACAGGGGACATATTATTTATTGAATCACTATCCCAAGATTATTTCCTTTATTCTTCTATAACGATTGAATACGAAACTATTGCAGAAGAGCACCATGCATGAAAGCTGATCGTAGGAATTCCAAAGTCTTACTAAATGAGACTTGCAAAAGAACAAAATATCCTAACACGTAACTCCATCAATAGCTAATGGGAGAACTAGGCACTCAACAAATCAACACAGAGTACGGGTAACAAGGAGCGCAGAACGATGCGTCTACTCTATCCGACAGCCAGGCATGGAACTGAGTCGTATTGCTTTTTCTCCTCTATAAAGTCATGCATCTGTCCCTCTTGCGGGTGATTTCTGAACTAATTTAATCGCGAAATTATTAAGAATAGCACTATTCCCATTCAGGGCAGCACTCTCGACATCGTCAAGACAAGAATGTTCCTTGTCAAAAAAGCAAAAATACAAATACGCATGCACGCACAGAGGACAACGCATTAAACACACGGAGCGCTCAGGAATAATCGTAGCGTTACCGCACATCGCTACGAAGCTCAACGTCTAACACAAGACGACAGCCAACAAGATATTAGCGATAGGTAAAAATTGATACACTACTGAACAAGTCCAGACATGCGACATCGCATACAAAAGACTGCTCATCGGGAAAAAGGCTTAAGCCTGCGGCGGATCATCATAGGGTTAGGCCCCATATCCTCCAAATGCCCATTACTACCGACGTCCCAAATCAATCAAAAGCTCATTTCATCCGAAGAAATATTTGGAGGTTCCGGGCTTTTGGTTGATCTGGGCACGGGGGTGGCAGTGACCCATATCCCCCAAATGCTCTTTTCATCCGAGCGGATTGTATCTCATTACGGCCGAAGTCTCATTACGGCCGATGTCTCAATACGGCCGAAAGTCTCAATACGGCCGATAATCCTTTAATCCCCAAGTGTCTCATTACGGCCAAAGTCTCAATACGGCCGAAGGCAGTCTCATTACGGCCGAAGATGTCTCATAACGGCCAAATATCAAAATGTGTATTGTAACCTGCATTGATATGCAATGTCGCAGCCAGGTATGGATATATATTCAGCAGGGTATAAGCCATGCACTGTGCCCTTAGGGCCCTTATCATATTTATATACACATATTGCGAGACAAACGGTATGTTATCATACCACAGCACAATGCAACATATTGTGTAATGTGTACTCCCATAAGGTAGTGTAGGCTGTGAAGCAGGCTACTATGTGGAGTTAGCTACTTGTAGAGAGCTAGATGAATATTGGCTTTGTTGTGACGCTTTTGGAGCCATCCTACAGTCATTGGCCATGACAGAGCACTATCTCAGTCGATGTCAGTTTATTTCCATTCGCCTTACAATGATACAATTCTTGCTTCTGGAATGAGTAAACCTGCAAGAAGCGATGAGCAACCATGAATAGGCTAGAATATTAAAAAAAAAAAAACAAGCATTTGTCTCTACATGGCTCGTTTTAATGTGCACAAGCTGCACACGTGCTGATACGTGTCTGCTATTTCATACAAGGTTAACATAAATATTCATTTAGACAAAAGAATGACAAGCCTTAAAAATGTGACTTCCAGGTAAACACAGAGCATGACCATGATATGAATATAGGTTCAGTAGTTCATTCCCTTAATGGAAACATGTGAATATCAAATAGTAATACATTACAATTCATGAAATGATGCATGCATAACTTTCCATTTCTGGTTTCTTTTTTGTAAAAGTAGTGCACGAATTAACATTCGTGCACTACTACAAAATTTATCACTTCACAACAGAACCTTATGATGATCTTAACAGCTCACCTCTTCGCCAGGACTCCCTGGGCAGCAACATCCTATTAGCCATGTTGTTGTTTTTCTTTTTCGGAATCCTTCGTGCAGCCACATACCATGCCTGGAATGGAAAACCAGCTATAAATAACAATGTATTTGAATGACTTCCTCTTGAAGTATTTATTCTAATCAGATATGCTTTGTGCCTACTATGGTGCGCGAAGGCACATAAGTACAACATTTGCAGACGTTCGACGTCTTAGAGATCAATTCAAGTACGCCGACTTGCGCTTTTATTTTTGAAGAAATACGACGACAAATTTTAACAAATGAAATATGGCTCACAATGATACGAGTAAATGCTGCTGTACGGTGATGCATTATCGGTATCTTATCGTCTTCGAATAAATTTGTTGTTCCTAAACGCGCAACCAACTAGAAACGGCGCAAACCTACGAACGGATACCGAGTTACATCTATTACAGACACTTCAGCTGTTTTGATTAATTTAAATTACTCTTATGGGAATCCAAGTATGTGTGGACAGCACACTACTAAGACAGGCAATCTACGAAAGCATTACTCACCAGAATTCCTGCTTGACTTGGTCTTGGTCAACACTGCGCGATATACACGTTGGGACTGTGGCGAATCATTCAACTCGATTTTTACCGGAACAACAGGCGCTGCTCGAAAGACAACGACGGAAAATAGAGAGCCGCTATAAAGTCCGCTAATTTGCACATTACAGCACTACAAAGCGATATATGAACACATCGTAAACAGCAACCACTCGCTCACACACACAAGAAACGAGGTACCCAACGTTGCTAGACACCATCCGAACTCCGAAGTGAGAGTAGCAAAACAACAAGATATCAAAACACGAAAGGAAGAGTATTGATCCCCCCTCCTTCTCTAGCATGCAAAACGTGATTTGCGCTGAGATGAACATATATGTTCATGACGCGAGTAATTTTCACTTTTCACTGATCCAAAGGAGGTCACGTGGGATTCCTTGACGCTTGCGAAATCAACAATGAAAATGGCGAAACGAAACTTGTGAATCGTGCATTTGCTCTTCATGGTAGCTGCCAAAAAATCGAATCAAACTTATGGGACACTGGATTACAGGTATGTTGGCATCTTTTTCATTCTTGCATATCATTACACTATACGTGAATACATGGTGTCATGTCATGGGTGTCATGTCTCACGATGCTGGGGAAGTAGTTGCATGGGGAAGTGTGCATGGTTCTAGACTTTTAATTTTTGATCGCGTAATCGAAATATCGGCACCTCTCGCATTGTGGCTTGCATGTGACCAACCAAGTGCTGTTCCCTTACTAGCGCTTCCTACAAACGACAAAACGAAACATGTGGGAATGTATATTTTTGATTACTCATATGTAACAAGAAAATGTATCGTTTTCAGGTTGCTGCCACTACTCCATGTGCCCGCAATTGTCTTGCGTGTATGATTACACTAACGGCGTCGCCCACCACGGCGGAAGTGTTTTGCGTACACGCGTTTCAGCATGAGGCCTGCAGGTAACATCTGATGTTTACCCTTTGGATATTCTGAATTTATATATTGTAGCTTAGAGGAATTCCGAATGCCCAGAGTGACACACCCTTTTAACATTGTGACATCAGTGCAGTGGCATAAGCTCTAATGTAGTGCCCCACGAAAATGAACAAGGGGTAGTGGTTTATCCAGAATCCCAAGCACGAGAAGGATGTTGGAAAAAATTGTTGGAATAGTTACGTCATTACAGCTTAACATATCATTACAGACGTATCTGAAGCTGAAATCGCAAGGGCACCCCCTGCAGGGGGTGCACAGGCAAAAAAGTTAGGGGGAGTCTGGATAAAGCACTAACGAGGGGGACTCCTCCACCCCATGTCCAGCCTCATAAAACACCTCCTGAAATAGTTTCCTGGCTATGCAGCTGCATTATTATGACGTAATTGTCATTGTTGACCATAATTCTTGAATATGTTTCGAATATATGAAAAAAAAAAGTCTGCTTGACAGCATATGTCTTATAGTCATCATCAAACAAGAGCATATGTCATTTTATTCAGTGGCTTATGTACTTTTTTGTAAATTTCAGGTGGACGTAAATTGTAGAAGGCAGCTAGTGGGGGAGAAGGTCATGGTCATAGGTCATGTGACTCCTGGAGCTCCCAGTGGGCTCCCTTGTGGAGTACTTTTCAGAACACACACACATACAGTTTGCTCACAGAACCAACGAGTAGGATGTTGCTTGAATACTGAGAGAAAATGGCGTAACACATACAAATATCGTGTGACACATATGACAATAAAAACATTTTTCACGAGGGATGCATGAAACACTGTCGCAATATTGTGTGCATGAACCATTGTGTGTGACACAAGCCGTGGGGGCACACCGCCTCGGACACATTTTGGGAAGCATAAAACACAGTATATACAGAGCTACTATGGTGGATGCTTCTTTTTTCTTTTTGGCCGTTATGAGACATCTTCGGCCGTAATGAGACTACCTTCGGCCGTATTGAGACTTTGGCCGTAACGAGACACTTGGGGATTAAAGGATTTTCGGCCGTAATGAGACTTTCGGCCGTAATGAGACTTCGGCCGTAATGAGACTCGGGCCGTAATGAGATGTTACCTCCGAGCGCCCAGAACCACCGAAAGCGGGATACTTGAAAGAACACGCTTCCCACAGTTTGTCAGAGAAAGGAGGAAGGGTGAGCGGTTCTTGGGTGTGCGGGAATCCAATGTACTTCCTGCAACTGACTCAGTTGTGAAGTTTGCCAAGGAAAGATATTATTGATGTCGATCGCGTTCAAGAAGTGATCCGATCCGAATAGAGAGATATTTTCCATATGAGTGACTGGAGTCCAGGCACTGTGTAGGTCATAATAGTGGACGAGGAATAGTAACAAAGCGCCCACAGCACAAGTCCCGAAGGTTACAAAAAGGACCTCCTCCTTCAGAAAACACGCTATTAACGGGTTGAAACAACCCCTAGAAAAAGCTTGCAAGCAGTATGAATGCATGAAACCGACATATCGTCTGAACTCTCAATCTCCTCAGAAGGCGCTTAAGGTTTGTGTGTTTTCTGCCGTCCCGCTAAATGTTCCAGCCACAGGACATACCGTTCCCATCATGTTCTTTTTCCGTACATCATGACGCGGACCTCCATAAGCTTCCGAAGATAGGATTCTCCCGTGAGCAACGTGCATAGATGGCCAGTAGTTAGCTACATGTAGTTAAACGACTAGTTAAACTACCTGATCGTAGTTAAAAAGTAGTTATCAACTACTTGCAGAAATGTAGTGGCAACTACTAGTTAAACTACTATTTTGAGTAGTTAACTACAGTAGTTAGGTTACTGGCAGGCGCCAACTACTTCCGATTTCGCCGCAAGCTTTACTTGTCTAGGGAAACCTCATTTGCTGCGAAATAATTCTGCAACTTCGTTTATCGAGCAGGCACAGAAAAAAATTCAATCCACTGTTTGCCTTTATTTCGCGTAAGAGCCGCTAGGGTTGCTCTCTCCCCGACATTAGCTCCGCTAGACGAAGTGGCGTTCCAGTTACCTCTGCTTCGAGCTGTACATTGGATACCCGCACACTTAGAATCCTCTCACCCTTCCTCCTTTAGCTGTTAAACGGGGGAAGCGTGTCCTTTCAAGTATCCCGCTTTCGGTGGTTCTGGGCGATGGGATGAAAAGAGCATTTGGGGGATATGGGTCACTGCCACCCGCGTGCCCAGATCAACCGAAAGCCCAGAAGCTCCGAATATTTTTTCGGAGGAAATGAGCTTTTGGTTGATTTGGGACGTCGGAGGAAATGGGCATTTGGAGGATAGGAGCTGCTACCCATCATAGAGCATACACAACTTCATTTTTCTATTTCGCGTAAACTAAACGCGGTCTGCTTGGAAAACGACGTACAAATTTTCTTAGGGAGCAGAGAAATATAGAAATTTCTGCTCCGTGCTCAGATACCAGTATTTCTGCTCAAAAACCTGCAAAATTAAGCACTGCTTACTTCGTCAAGATATCGAACACCCATCAAAATCAAACAAACGTCCGTAGCGCTGTTCAAGCTTTATTTCCTTTGCAAAAATTCAGACATTATGGTATTAAGCTGTTCGAGTAGAAGTGACTTTACCTGCTCGCTTAAGATAAATTGTGTATCCCTGTCCTGTGCTTTCTTTACGCAGGGGCAATGCAAATGAGTATTTAGCATTATGCAATAATTATCTGATAGCAGAAATGGGTGTCTTTGTCACAGTTTATTAGCGTGTGCGTATTTATTTTATTTTATTTTTCTCTCTTATAGCTATGCGAGCAAAAGTGCTTGTAATTTTTTGCTGCTCTCTTCTTATTTTCTCTACTTTTATGTAGAAGAAAGCCTCCTGCGTAAAAGCTGAATAGTGTTCTATCAGTGGAAGTGGGGTTGTTTGTTTGATTTTGATGGGTGTTCGATACCTTGACGAAGTAAGCAGTGCTTAATTTTGCAGGTTTTTGAGCAGAAATGCTGGTATCTGAGCACGGAGTAGAAATTTCTATATTTCTCTGCTCCCTAAGAAAATTTGTACGTCGTTTTCTAAGCAGACCGCGTTTAGTTTAGACCGTTTTAGTTTCTAAGCAGACCGCGAAATAGAAAAATGAAGTTGTGTATGCTCTATGATGATCCGCCGCAGGATTAGGCCTTTTCCCCGATGAGCAATGTTTTGTATGCGATGTCGCATGTCTGGACTTGTTCAGTAGTGTTGCAATTTTTACCCTTCGCTAATATCTTGTTGCTGTCGTGTGTCGTCTTGTGTTAGACGTTGAGCTTCGTAGCGATGTGCGTAACGCTTCGTAGCGTAACGCTATTGTTATTGCTACTATTATACCTGAGCGCTCCGTGTGTTTAATGCGTTGTCCTCTGTGCGCGCATGCGTGTGCTTTTTTGCTGATTTGTGACCTCATCATGGCATGTCTGGACTTGTTTAGCAGTGTTGCAGTTCTTCCCGCTGCTAGTATCTTGTTAGTGCCATGTTGCGCTAGCCGCGTGGCGATGTGTGGTGACCTGAGGTCTCAAGCCTTTTCCCTGCTCACCTAAAGAAATTTGTGTATCCCTGTCTTGTGCTTTCTTTACGCAAGGGCAATGCGTCTGTGTATGTGGCACTATCAGATACCAGACATGAGTGTCTTTTTCTTAGTTTATTAGCATATGCTTCAGGTTTTTTAAGCCAAGCACAAGTGCGCGCAATTTTTCGCTGCTCTCTTCCTCAAATCACCGATTTTACGCAGAAGAAAGTCGCATGATACAGCTGAGAAGAGGGTTTCTCTGATTGTTTGTTAGATGTTGTTAGGAGCTCGGTATGTTGAGGAAGTCAGCTGTTAAAAGTATCCGTGAAGAAATGCTTGCGTCTGAGCGCAGGATAGGAATTCCTGAAGCACGGCACCCTCACTGTAAATTAATTATTTTGGATGTGAGTCTGCTTCACTGCATGACAAGGCTGAAATGGGAAGAGAGAAAAAATTGGAGCGCTTCATTAATAGCGATCCAAGTAACAGGGCAATTATAGTTTCCATAGAAAGTAGAATTTTAATGGGCTCCTAAAATTATAGTTTTGTAGTAGTTTTTCTAAACTGCAATGCAATAATCATTAATATGGTGGGAATGCCATCATGTTCCCGTAAAGGCGTTCTGTCTAGTGCTCCGTCGAGCGCGAACGGAACTTTGCCCCTTTCGCTTTCGCGCCTTGTTGCTCGCAGGTGTAGCCTCAGACAATGAGTATACGAGCATAGAAAGGGTCGTTTTAATACATAAGCCTGGTGATGATGTTGAGTGGACTCACTTATCATTTTAAAAGAGCAGTGGTAGTTTACTGCTGTGCTTTTTTGTTGAATTTTAATGTAAGAATGAATATCACTAAGAGTAGGACAAAGGAAATAATCTTGCGATTCAATAAATAATAGGAGTCTGTCTTTGCCGCTGTCTTCTTCAGGCAAGATGTGATGACGTCACGCAGTCTGTAGCAATGCATTGACCGTTACTGGAAAAAAGTGTAGCAATAGAAAAATGGTATGTATTGTCCTGGACGGATTTATGATGAGCACTGTTTTTGAATAAGAGGAGTGAGTCTGCTTAGAAATAGTTTGATGTTGGTTTTTTGCTTTGTTAAAGTGTTTCTCTTTGCTTTTTCCCCTTGTTGTTAGACAAACATGCGCTGACATGCCCTGGCCTGTTCTGTCATGTTTTCCTTCTACATGTAGTTTTTTTTTTCTTTTTGACAATGAACATTCTTGACGATAGTGCTGCCTTGAACGGGAGTAGTGCTATTCTTAATAATTTTGTGATTCATTTAGTTCAGAGAGTAGCCGCAAGGGGGACAGGTGCATGGCTCTATCCAGTCGAGGAACAAAGTGACATTATTCAGTTAGCTGCCAGGCTCTCGGAAGGGATGGACATGTCTCGATTAGTTCGTTGTATGTAGGCATTGAAGGTGTTAGGATATTTTGTTCTTTTGAAAGACTAATTTAGTAAGACTTTGGGAATGAAATGCTTAAGTCCGACAATCTCCTCTCATGTATGGTGCTCTTCTGCAATAGTTCCCTATGCAATCATTATAGTAGAATAAAGGAAATAATCTTGGGATAGTGATTCAATAAGTAACAGGTCCCCTGTCTAGAGCGTAAGCGTCCTTGAGCCACGCACCTGCATGATGACGTCATACCGCGATACTATTGTTTCAGGTTGACCTTGTCTAGAGGAGCATTAGTGGAAAAAAACAGTGTAGCCCTGAGACAATAGGATGACGTCACGACCAATGAGAATGGCCTGCAGGGGGCGCAAGGACTCACTTCTCTCTTGGACAATGGCGGGTGTAGACACGTTAATTCTGATCCTAGCAATTGCGTTGATCGTCAGTGGAAGAGCGTAGCTTAGGTGGGGTTCTGTCTGCCTCTGATGGGGTGCGGATGTGTGGTTCGTCACTGGTGAATGGTGTTCGATGATGCAGGTGGATTATGTGACGAGAGGATTTACAGTGAGGGAATGTAGTGTAGGTGTCCGATGATAGTGAGTGTCTTTTCACTCTGTTCAAGTGTTTGTTTTCCTCTGTTGCCCAACAGTCGTGCGATTTGTCCTGACGTGTTCTGACATGCCCCAATATGCATGCTTTTCTTTGTTGACGCTTTGTATTTTTTCTTTTTTGACAAGGAACATTCTTGTCTTGACGATGTCGACAGTGCTGCCCTGAATGGGAATAGTGCTATTCTTAATAATTTCGCGATTAAATTAGTTCAGAAATCAACCGCAAGAGGGACAGATGCATGACTTTATAGTGGAGAAAAAGCATTACGCTGTCGGATAGAGTAGACGCATCGTTCTGCGTTCCTTGTTACCCGTACTCTGTGTTGATTTGTTGAGTGCCTAGTCCTCTATTAGCCATAGATGGAGTTACGTGTTAGGATATTTTGTTCTTTTGCAAGTCTCATTTAGTAAGACTTTGGAATTCCTACGATCAGCTTTCATGCATGGTGCTCTTCTGCAATAGTTTCGTATTCAATCGTTATAGAAGAATAAAGGAAATAATCTTGGGATAGTGATTCAATAAATAATATGTCCCCTGTCTAGAGTGTACGCGTCCTTGAGCCACGCAGGTGCATGATGACGTCATGCCATGGCTTCATTGCAGATTGACCTTGTCCAGTTGTGTCGACTGTGTGAAAAAAAAGGCAGGGTAGCCTAGGGACAATGGGATGACGTCACGACCAATGAGCAACGCAAGGAGAGGGCGCAGGAATGCTCTTCTCTCTTAGCCTCTTGCAGGTGGCGGTAGGAGCGCACGCGCATGCGTAGCACCCGTAAAGTGGCGCTTACGTCAGTACAGCTCTGGCTCTCGTAGGGAGAAGACGTGCGGTCGGTCGCTCCGTCGTCACTTGATCCCTGGCTGTCGACGAGATCGGTCGCTCCATCGCAGCGGGGAAAAAGGTGAGTGATTTATCGATGTTTGTGCGTTGTTTTACCGTGCTCGTGTTAAGCCTTATCTCGCCGTACGCGAATGTTTAGACTTGTTTAGCGGTGTCCAAGCCTGTTGACGCACGTTTACCATCGTGTGGCTAGTGGTTCCCGCCTTGTGTTAGCCGCGTAGTGTTGTGACGCTGTGGTTAGGCCTAGTCGATTGCCTTAAGCCTTTTCCCCCGATGTGTAGTGTTTTCTCTATGCTGTTTAGCAGTAGCGTTTAGGCCTTTTCCCGCGCTCTGGCATGCTTAGACTTGTCGAGCAGTGTTGTCATTTTTACGTGTCGCTAGTGCTTTCTTGCTCTCTGTCTTTCTCGTATAGAGCTACGATGCTGGCGCCATCTCGTGTGATGCCTTGGCACTAGCGTGCCCCCTGCCTCTGCAACCGTCGTGCTCCAGTCGCCCGCACCGGCGTGATTTCTTCAAGATGGCGTCGTTGATTTTCAAATAAATTATTTCTCACTGTCTGCTTCCTTTCTATCTAGTTTTTTTATTTATTTATTTTATTTCCGTTTCCATCAAGAGATGGCGGTGGTCCCAGACAAAAAGCTGCCATGATGCAGCTTGAAAACGCCTGGGGACCGCGACGTCAATAGCAGTGCTAACACATACCAAACAAAGGAAAATAACTGGCATTCACATACGCGACACTTCAGCAACAACCAAATAAGCACATCTGGTATGATTACGTGCATCAATAAATTAATTGGTAAACACTCTTACAAAAAGCACCACAATAACACAGACAGTAACAGCTTTGCTGTAATTACACACACTCATGTCTCTCCCATCATCAATAATGGTTTGAACTCGCAACAAAAAACACAGCTACTTGATGATCGATCAGAAAAAACGGAAGAACGCAGAAAATGCCCTCGTAATAATCCAAAAGCGAAAAGGAGTAATAAAAAAATTCTAATGTGATTGAAGGATATTTAGGTAGTGTGCACGGAGAGCTTTTTTCGAGACCTTTTTGAAGTCAGGATGTTCGAACAGGTAACAGTATTTGTTTAATAACGTTGGTAACTGATAGCGTATCATTTGTGTTCCGTATGTGGTTCGGCATCGCGGAGTCAGCCAAACTTCCCTAGCCCGTGTACGAGCAACAGTGTCATTCTTTGTTAAGTGTGACAAAGTGTGCATTTCGTGAATAACGGCACGACCAAATTTTAACATTACTAAGACTCTGTATTCATATAAATATGTGACTGAAATTATGCCCAACTTAAGGAAAATTGGCTTGGTATGTGCAATGAAGTGTTCATTACAAATAGCACGAGCTGCTCGTTTTTGGATTAATGTCAGTTTATTGAAGTTCGCCTTTGTGGTCGTTCCCCAAATCAAGTGTCCGTAACAAAGGAGAGAAGAGAAGAGCGCGTTATAAAGGCGTAGCTTAACCTGCGTAGGTAGTATTGCCTTGCACTTCCACAAAGTACCAGACACCTGCGACAGTTTACTAGATAATTTATCGACGTGTAAGTCCCAGCTCAAGTCATAGGAAAAAAAGACACAGAGTATCTTGACATTATTCACTAGCTCTATTTCATCACCAGATATAGTCAAAGGAATATTTGTTATGACACGTTTGTTCTTTGGTCTGAACAAAACGCCCTTTGTCTTTGTTGTATTAATCTGTAGGCAGTTATTGCGTGACCACTCATCTAGTGTCTTGAGTGTCATATTTGCAGTGCGGGATATTTCATCTGCATCAATGCCAGAAAAGAAAAGACTGGCGTCATCTGCGTAAATTACAAAATGTGCACGAGGGCAAATGTTTACAATATCGTTAATGTAAATATTAAATAACAATGGCCCCAATATACTGCCCTGAGGCACGCCGGAAGTGATCTCAAGAACGGAAGATAAGTGGCCATTTATTTCAACCGACTGTCTTCGGCTGCCAAGATACGACTCTATTAGAGTGAGTGGGATACCATGTACACCATAAGAGTGCAATTTTTTTAACAATACACTGTGATTTAAAGAATCGAAAGCTTTTTTGAAATCTACATATACGCCTAATGTTAACCGCTTATTTTCAAAGTCAGTTAAAATAATTTCTTTTTGCCTTAGTAAGGCGAGCTCTGTGGATCGACCTTTGCGAAAGCCATACTGTGAATCAACTATAACCGAATGTTTTATGAAGAAGGAATCCAACTGAATAAATATCAGCTTTTCCACTAGTTTGGAGAAAACTGGTAAAAGCGATATAGGCCGATAATTTGCTAATAGCGGCCTTTCTCCACCCTTGTGAATGGCTATCACCTTCGCTATTTGCATCCTTTGTGGAAAGACAGCACTCGAGAAGCATTTATTAACGATATCCGCCAGCACAGGCGCGACTATATCGCCAACGTATTTAACTGGTCTTATCTGAATGCCAAAAATGTCACAACTCTTACTATTGCGTAATTGAGACA
The DNA here is from genome assembly GCF_037126465.1 of Ornithodoros turicata. Taxonomy (NCBI): domain Eukaryota; kingdom Metazoa; phylum Arthropoda; class Arachnida; order Ixodida; family Argasidae; genus Ornithodoros; species Ornithodoros turicata. The sequence goes on along the minus strand of NW_026999449.1, from coordinate 259,807 downwards.
GTGCAGATAAGACATTGGTTGCATTTACTGGGCAGAGAAAAAAAGAATCTTTCACTCGTTCAACTGTCCGTGAGCAGAGAGGCTGTCTCGCCGTTCTACTAGATACAGCGTTCACGAAATAATCATTGAAATGATCTGCTAGGGCTGAACCAGACACATTCTTCCCGTTAATACAAAGGTCTGTTATCTGTGGTGTGTTCTTTTTACGGTGCAGCACCATGTCTATCCTCTTCCACAGGGTATGACTGTTGCTAAGGCAAGAAGTGTCAAACATGTTGCTATAGTAAGTTTGCCTGGCCCGCCGCAGCTCGAGATTTAACATGTTACGGTATCTCTTGAAGTCACGCAGCTTCTCGGGATCACGCGTTTTCAAGAATTTTTTGTACATGCGACCTTTCTTTCGTATCATCTGAAGGTGTGAACTAGTGACCCATGGTTTCCGTATGTGTCTAGATGCTTTGAGCACCTTGTAAACGAAATGCCGCTTATAAATAGAAATAAACGTGTCTAGAAACATATTATATGCATCTTCAGGATCATCTTCAGCATAAACAAAGTTCCAAATGACTTTAGAAATTTCTTTGCGGAAACTGTTCAGCGCGTGATCACTAACACATTGGTACGTCAATATCTCATTAGTGAAAACAATGGGGTGGTCATTTTCCGCAAGTAGAAATACAGGCAAGTGATCGCTGTAGTCAGCTACTAGAGTATCAGCACGATAAATGGACTGAGGTTCATTCGTAATAAACAAATCTATTAGCGCTACAGAATCAGTGGTAATACGAGTCGGATTCTGAATAACATTTTGAAACCCTAAAGAATTAATCAAATTCTGAAACATTAAACTAACTCCACTACTTTCTAGCAAATTGATATTAAAATCGCCTCCCAAATATAATCTATAACCATTCTCGGTACAAAATTGAAAGAGTCGTTCAAGATAGCTCACGAAGTGATTAATATTTCCACTGGGTGGCCGGTAAATCACAGCGTAAACACACAACTTTGACTGTACACATAACACTTCATAATCATTCAGACATACAGTGAGCGAAGCAACTTTTTCGCACTTCATAGACGTTTTTGTGAGTATCGCAACTCCACCGCCTCTTCTATCGCGTCGACACAGACAAAAATTACTATAATTTGGCAGTACAAACATGTCATCATCACGCTGTAGCCATGTTTCGGAAAACATGATTACATCAAAAGATATTCTGGTACAAGTAAGTAGGGTAAAGATATCATCTTCCTTGTTTCGAACAGATCTTACATTGTGGTGAAGGATCGATAACAAGTTATTTGTTTGCGCATCGTGTACAATCTTCAAAAGTTCGCTAGGGGCAACAGGCATTTTTATCTACATAAAAACACTATCTACACACAGGAAATCTTAGCTTATCACAGAAAGGTCGTCATAACCAGCGATCTGATGGACCGGTGTACCCTCTGATTTACGCGCGAACAGCCTTCCATTTTTTGCCCATACATACTTCACACGAAATTCGCGTTTACGTGCAATGGCAGCGCCAAGTATTCGTTTAAGTGCAGGGCAAAGGTGTTCGTTGATAAAAACTGGAGCCGTAGGAGTAATACACAGATCAGCAGTAGTCATACGCTTTTTCTTAGCTTTATCTAGAATTGCATCTCTTTTGGAGCGATGCACAAATTGCACTATTATATTTGCCATGTCTCTGCCACCAGCAGCAGGAACTCTGTGACATACTGACATTTCCGTTTTCCTTTTCACTATTAAACATATCCCCCCCCTCTGTGACATATTTCGATATCATTAGTGCTCAAGCTCTCCCCCACTATTTCGCTGACCTTCGTGACAATATCGGCCACATTTTCATTTGTTTGAATAGGTACCCCCTTGATTTCGAGGTTGCGGTTCCTACTGTACTGCTCAAGCTGCACTATCCTTAATTCATTTTATTTCCTACAACCCGAGTTTTACATTGAAAATCCACGACAAGTATTGCACTGAGTCAGGTTTTCCACAATTTAAAAAAATTTTAATTCAATATTTTTTTTAATTTTAAAGTAATTTTAAAATAATTTAAAGTAAAAAGTGCAATACTTGTCGTGGATTTTCTGCGTAAAACTTGGGTTGAATGATTTCTACTGAGGAAAACATAACTCCTCGAAGCTCGGTCGCTATATACATCTCTAAAACTGTGGCTCTTAGGGCGAGACTCTTAGCTCGCTTTACCTTGTTGAACAGAAACTGTGCTGCAAAAAATTCGGCGAAGGTCGTGTTTGTGAAAACAGGAACACCGTTTCGAACTCCATCTAACAGACCGTCCCCGAGGAGGCTCTCAGCCATAGGTCGGCATTTTCCTAAGAATTCATTCAACATCACACCATGGTCAGTTTTCTGCAAAGCCCATCACATCACCGTCATAAACCATCACTTCACGAGCCCGTAACTCAACTTCAGAATTAATCACTTCATAACCCATCATTCAACTTGAGAATTCATCACATCATAACCCATCATTCAACTTCAGAACCCATCACATCATTCAACTTCAGAATCCATCACATCATAACCCATCATTCAACTTCAGAACCCATCATCGACTTCAACTTCAGAAACCATCAACGACTTCAGAGCCCATCATCTGAATTCAACTTCAGATCCCATCGCGGTTTTGAAGTTGAATTCCTATGATGGGTTCTGAAATTGGTGATGGATTTTGAAGTTGAAGTTTGTGATGGGGCTTTGAAGTTGAATTCCTATGATGGGTGCTGAAGTCGGTGATGGATTTTGAAGTTGAAATTTGTGATGTGGTTTTGAAGTTGAATTCCTATGATGGGTACTGAAGTCGGTGATAGATTTTGAAGTTGAAGTTTGTGATGTGGTTTTGAAGTTGAATTCCTATGATGGGTGCTGAAGTCGGTGATGGATTTTGAAGTTGAAGTTTGTGATGTGGTTTTGAAGTTGAATTCCTATGATGGGTGCTGAAGTCGGTGATGAATTTTGAAGTTGAATTCCTATGATGGGTACTGAAGTCGGCGATGGATTTTGAAGTTGAAGGGTATTAGCTTCGGCGTCGGAATACATCGTGGCCTGTCACTCAGTATTACATGAGTTCTTGTTAACATGATGCTAACTGACACTGGAAATAGCCGTCATGAACGAATTCAGCAACCTGTGATCACCTTCGCTGGACATGTGTTTTTACTCTAATTCTTTCATTCAAGACACCACTGCAGTGGTTTATCCTGAATCGCAAGCAGGGGGCGTGGTCATTATTACAGCTACATGATAACAGCTTTACACGTATAATTACCGACATGTCATTACAGCTGAAACAGCAAGCCCCCTTTTTGGCAGGGGGTGTCGCCAAACTTTTTTCTTTGGGGTGGGGGGTGTCACAGGGATGTAGGAGGGTCTGGATAAATCACTGACGCCAAAAACTGAGAATATGTCCTCGGAAAAGTGTAACCCTTTGTATTCTTTTTCCTCCGAGGAGGGTATATACGGACGAACACTAAGTGAATTCTTAACGACCGAGGTATTTGGACACATGTAACACATACAGAATGTAAGGCGCAAATTGAAGTGAAGACTGCAAGGAGCCCGGAAGACCACCAATTTACAGTCCGTGAAACAGTTTCTTTTCCTCTCTCACAATCTGTGAACAAATACGTGTCGACACAGTTTATAACAATTCCCACTCTTACCTGTTTTTATTTGATGTTTGAAACAACCTCTCATCATAATCACTTGACTGTAATGTTAGTCACTTTTAGAGGTAACTTCGCAAAAGTATCATTAGCAAAGTTAGAAATTTCTATTTCGCTTCACTTCCAAGCAAGCAGAACGCACAATGCGGGCTCCTTTCTTTTTATTTTGCTGCTGAAAAATCCGACGACAGTGACCCCGCCTCTTGCACGTGCGCGGCGCCGCGCCAACAGGCTGTCTGCTCCGCCTTGTTGCAGCGCGATGTACTGGATGTACGCTACCACAATTCCGACGTGCTTCTGGGTTAGGTTGCAGCAGAGCGTTCGTTTGGAATTCGTGGAGTGCATTTTTTAACGGGGAAGGTGATAAGGCCACTGGGAAGGTTCTATGAAATGCGCGCGGAAAATGGGAACTTGCAGAACTTGGAATTCTCACTTTGTGCCCAATTGACAAGGTATATTCGGAACTCCGCTCCCAACTTAATTTCGGCATGGTAGCAAGAACTTTCATTTCTCACTTAATTTCATTTTGAGAACTTGAAGGTTGTAACTTCATTACATATTTAGCTTAATGACGTAACTCGTAACTAGCAACTTTTGGGTGGTAATTAACTTCCCCACCTCTGCTGAAATGTACTTTATTGGCGATGAATATCTAAGATATAGCAGCTGCGTGCTCTGATGGAACACTTGTGCCCGATGGATGCTACATGCATGCGAAACACATAATTCCCCGAAACATGACCTATGCACCTGAGATAAATAAGAGACCTATAGTGACCTCTGTGTACACATGCCACCGGAAACAATGCCAGCCGGATCTTGTCCTATTTGGATCCCAATCACACAAAGGAAAAATAAGCAATCTAAGAAGACACAAAATAAGCCTAATAAAACAGACTTCGTCAGCACGACAGTAATCTACTGTCGTCCAGTAAAACGCGCGTACGCGACCGAAGACGGAGGCTCAAATCCAAACCCATGCAATATACATATATACGCACATTATAGCTGTAGGCGAGCAAATGAGTCAAACAGAACAACCGCAACGTGCAGACCGCGCGACCGCAGAACGCAAATCGCCTCTCGATCTAATCTACCGCTTACATTCGCACATACAGTTGCCTCCGGCTACATGACATTGCCCTCCGCGCCCCACTACGCGAGAGAGTAACAAGTTCCAAACACTTTCCCTCCCTGCGACCGCCGATACACAACGATGGGGGGGGGGGGGGGGGGGAGTCCGCCAGGCATCTGCAGTGTCAGGCCCATACGCCCACAGCAGACACGAAACGCGAAGCGTTTATGTTCGTTCGGTGCACTCCAATACACATTTGCCTTTGACAGAATGGCGTAAATGCAGGCTAGCTGGTGGAAAAAATTTTTAGCCTTCGTGTTTGTGTTTGTTTACGTGTCTTGCCCATCGCTCAGGCTTGCCTATCATGACATTTGCCCTTCACTCTGCACGCGTTCGCACAAGTAACAGTCATGACACGTGAACGTCAAACATCGACTAAACATTGTCGGCTTCAAAACCTATTATGAGGACTTCGGAACCTATCCGTCATCTTCAAAATCCATCGCGCAGACTTCAACTTCAAAACCCACACACGCTGACTTCAACTTCAAAACCCATCACACTGACTTCAACTTCAAAACCCATCACGTGGACTTCAACTTCAAGTCCCATCACGCGGACTTCAACTTCAAATCCCATCACACAGACTTCAACTTCAAAACCCATCACGCAGACTTCAACTTCAAAACCCATCACGCGGACTTCAACTTCAAATCCCATCATAGACCTTCATTCAACTTCAACTTCACATCACATCATAGCCCTTCATCCAACTTCAACTTCACTTCACATCATGCCGTTCATTCAACTTCAACTTCACATCACATCATGTCCTTCATTCAACATCACATCATTCTCTATGAGGTGATGGTGAATGAATTCGCCGACCTATGCTCTCAGCCGCTTCTTTCATGAGCTCCCCATCTGGCTCCATGTCCTCTTGCTCATCCGGTGTTACAATCTTATCTTGCCACTTAGTTCTAAAAATGACACCTGCCGCTAGGAGGCTCAACTTCCGCTGGGATTCTTTCTTTGCCTGCTTTAGTCTATGTACTAAATCTCGCGTACTGGCTCCAGGGTCCAAGTTCATTTTCTCCTTAGCCTGTATATCTTGCTTGTAGTCCACGAACTTCTTGTAAATATCGAATTTGGTTCTGTTTTCTTCAGAACTCTGCACGCCTCCTGTCGGCTCCCGACCGAGGAGGTGATCTGTCTCTAATTCACCGACTATCCGAATTAGAAGTGGATTGTCCAAAGGCTTCATACTCTTCCCCATCATCGCCCCATATTTATTGAGCGTCTGCGTAGCGATCGTGTCTAATCTTTCGTCGCCGATATTATTTGCGCCGTTTTCCTTCCAGAATTTTTTTAAAAACTCCGGAAGCTCATTGGGTGGAAATGGAAGCAGCTCTAACGACACTGTCCGAACGGAGTCTTCAATCGATGTCCTAAACACATTGCGGCTCAGAAGAAATATTTGTGCGATTCCCATAGAACGTAGGTGCTGTACAAGCTGGAGTGTGTACTGGCGATCGTCTTCGTCGATCTCGTCGAAACCGTCGAAAATGACGACTACCTCAAAGGGTCTTCCATGGTGCAGACTGTGCTGAAAAAAGCGAACTCCAGTCCTTCAACTCTTACGCCGAACAGGAGGGCCAACTGCTAGACATCTTCTACATTGCTTTTTGATTCAACGCATAGGATGTTCTGAGCAAGGTCGATTTAGCAATCCCAAAATTCGCGGTCACCCCCCAGCCGGCGCACTCCGTCACTATACTCAGCCGCTATGCGGGAAGCTGCCTTACAGGATGTTAATTCAATGGGAGACAGCGTTTATGCCAATTAACAGCAAAACAGAATAAAATTTTTAAGATGTCATCGCCTAATAGAGAAGAACACCATGTAAAGAACCCCTGGAGACATGAAAGGCACCAGCAGAATATAAGCCTAGTGCACCCTGGCCAAATGAATTTTAATGCATTGCGCCTATGGGGATTCCGTCGATTTTTGCACATCGCCCATGTTTAGACTACGATTTTTCGACAAAGGCAGTCAAATTCTGCAAATGTCATCGCCTATTTTCGTTCAGTACGTCCTCCAGGCCACATACCAACCACGGCACGATGTGTGAGTGTTAATCCTGATGCACCCAGGGCCTTCAAAGTTGCGACTCAGACGGGGTTCCCCTCCTAGGCGCTCGACGGACTAAGTCCCAGTATTATCGTAATAGGCATGCGCTGAGACTGTACGGCCGGTCTGAAGGAGTTCGAAACGAGAACTGTCATGTTTTCTAGAACTCGAAGTGGCTGACAGAACAGACAACTTTATTTTCAGTGAGTAATATAGAAATGATACCGTCTTGTATTTTATGTCGCTTTTATATTAAACTATACAACTTGATAAAACAGTCCATTTCGAGTGCCGTTTTGGAAGTGATTTTGTCAAACGCGAACTTTCAGGGTGCAACAGGAGAACAAGGTACGGGGCTCAAACCCCGTGATCGTACTTTCACATATACATACCCATATACATTACATTATATAATCAGCTTAGGATGATGAAATTCGCCATTTGGCCGTTTTGGAAGCGATTTTGTCAAACGCGACCTCTCAGGGAGCAACAGGGGAAGATACGGGGCTCTAACCCCGTGATCTTACTTTCACGTATACATATTATAATATCAGCTTAGGACATCTTTAATATTAATTTGATATCAAATGATAATAAGCCCCGACGTTTACGGAATTGGCCACTTGGCCATTTCGAGTGCCGTTTTGGAAGCGATTTTGTCAAACCCGACCTCTCAGGGTGCAACAGGGGAACAAGATACGGGGTTCAAACCTCGTGATCTTACTTTCACATATACATACTACAGAATCAGCTTAGGACATCTTTAATATTATTTTTATATCCAATGATATTAAGCCCCGAAGTTGACGAAATTCGTCACTTTGCCATTTCGAGTGCAGTTTTGGAAGCGATTTTGTCAAACGCGACCTCTCAGGGTGCAACAGGGGAACAAGATACGGGGTTCAAACCCCGTGATCTTACTTTCACATATACATATTACAAAATTAGCTTAGGACATCTCTAATATTATTTCTATATCAAATGATATTAAGCCCCGAAGTTGACGAAATTCGCCACTTTGCCATTTCGAGTGCCGTTTTGGAAGCCATTTTGTGAAACCCGACCTCACAGGGTGCAACAGGGGAACAAGATACGGGGTCCAAACCCCGTGATCTTACTGTCACATACACATACTACAAAATCAGCTTAGGACATCTTTAATATCATTTTTATATCAAATAATATTAAGCCTCGAAGTTGACGAAATTTGCCACTTGGCCATTTCGAGTGCCGTTTTGGAAGCGATTTTGTCAAACGCGACCTCTCAGGGTGCAACAGGGGAACAAGGTACGGGGTTCAAACCCCGTGATCTTCCTTTCACATATACATATTACAAAACTAGCTTAGGACATCTTTAATATTATTGTTATATCGAATGATATTAAGCCCCGAAGTTGAGGAAATTGGCCATTTGGTCATTTCGAGTGCCGGTTTGGAAGCCATTTTGTCAAACGCGACCTCTCAGGGTGCAACAGGGGAACAAGGTACGGGGTTCAAACCCCGTGATCTTCCTTTCACATATACATATTACAAAATTAGCTTAGGACATCTTTAATATTATTGTTATATCAAATGATATTAAGCCCCGAAATTGACGAAATTGGCCATTTGGCCATTTCGAGTGCCGGTTTGGAAGCCATTTTGTGAAACCCGACCTCTCAGGGTGCAACAGGGGAATAAGATACGGGGTTCAAACCCCGTGATCTTACTCTCACATACACATACTACAAAATCAGCTTAGGACATCTTTAATATTATTTTTATATCAAATAATATTAAGCCTCGAAGTTGACGAAATTTGCCACTTGGCCATTTCGAGTGCCGTTTTGGAAGCGATTTTGTCAAACGCGACCTCTCAGGGTGCAACAGGGGAACAAGGTACGGGGTTCAAACCCCGTGATCTTCCTTTCACATATACACATTAGAAAATCAGCTTTGGACATCTTTAATATTATTGTTATATAAAAATATATTAAGCCCCGAAGTTGATGAAATAGGCCATTTGGCCATTTCGAGTGCCATTTTGGAAGCGATTTTTAAAACGCGCCCTCTCAGGGTGCAACAGGGGAACAAGATACGGGGTTCAAACCCCGTGATCTTACTTTCTATATACATACTACAAAATCAGCTTAGGACGCTTTTTGCTTAGGGAGTGTCGTTTCGGAAGCAGTTTCTTCAAACGCGACCTCTCCATGTACGGCCTGGCACCAGGATTAAAGGGGCTTCGCACGTTTTAAAGGGCTCGATCTGCTGCCGAGCGTTGCGGTATCCTCTGTTACAATCCCAGTACAAGTCGTTCATAGTATCTTTTTGGCACAATGATACAAGTCATTTGAGTCATTGTAAAGGGCCCTGCTGCCGCCTTTTCCAAATTTTGCGGTGGTTTCCGATGCAATCACAGGAGAGGGGCATAACATAAGCCGTCGCGTCTTTATAGGGGTGTAAAATGTCGGCCACCATGATTAAAGGCGTTTTTGTCCGTTTTAAAGGGCTCTGCTGCAGCCTTTTATGGAGTTTGCGGCCGCATCCGTTATAATTCCAGTAGAACGGCAATAGCATGCATAACCCGTTGCGTATACTTATATGACTTTGGAACTATGATACAAGGGGTATCGACCGTTTTAAAGGGCTCTGCTGCCGCATTTTCTGTATTTTGCGGTAGTCTCTGTTACAATCCCAGTAGAACGGCATTGCACAAGCCATTGATGACATGTCATCGGCAGCATGATACAAGAAGTCTCGCCCGTTCTGAAGGGCTATGCTGCATCCTTTTCCCGATATTTGCGGTCGCCTGTGTTATGATATCGGTAGAATGACATAGTATAAGTTGTTGATAATATGACTGTGACAGCATGACACAAGGGGTTTTGCTCGTTTAAGAGGGCTCTGCTGCCACGTTTGCCGAATTTGGCGATCGCCTGTGTTATAACTCCAGCAGAATAGGATTGCACAAGACACTGGTAACTTTCTTTCTTTCGCTCCATGATACAGGGAGTTTCGCCCGTTTTATAAGGCCTTGCTGCTGCCGTATCCAAATTATGCGGTCTCCTCTTGCGCAATTCCGGTAGAAAGGCACAGCGTAAGCCGTCATTAATATGCCTTTGGTACCATGATACAAGGGGTTTCGTACGTTTTAAAGGACTCTGTTGCTGCCTTTTCCGCATTTGGTGGTCGCTTCTGTTGCGGTCCCTGTAGAAGAGCATCATAAGCCGTTGATAATATCTGTTTGGAACCATGATTAAAGAGGTTTTGCCCGTTCTAAAGGGCTCTGCTGCGGTCTTTTACGGATTTTGCGGTCGTCTCCGTTACAATCCCAGTGGGAAGGGCAATAGCATAAGCCGTCTCGAATATGCCTTTGACAGCATGATACAAAGGGTTTTGCCCGTTTTAGAGGGCTCTGCCGGCGCCTCTTCCAAATTTTGCGGTCACCACTGGCAAAATCGGGCCTAGTATAAGTCGTTGATAATGGCTTCGCTATGCAGAATACACCAGTGACTCTTTGTGGTGTATTCCATGGGTGCCCCTGCCATCATCGGGGTTGCAGAAAGGTTACTTTTTACTTTTCTCAAAGAAGTTGGCAAGTGATACAATGTTTCAGAAGGATACTGTGGTGGTGGTGGTGATGGTGAAAGGGCTTGCCGTTGTCGGCCTCACGTATATGGGCAACGTCACGACTGACGCCCTGGGGAAATGTGCGTCCTGGGCAGACTTCTAGGGTCACTGTGGGTCATTTCTTGCAGGTCGAGGTGTAAGCATACCATGGACTTGTTTATGCGTGCTGCACTTCGAGGAAAATTGGTTGATTACCATGAACAGTGAAATTCAAACGGCTTCGTAACGGATATGTTCTCAAGCGGTGAACCACCCCAGGCCATAGTCATGAACTATTTGTTGTTGTTGTTGTAACGGATATGTATTTTCATATATGATGTCTTTTCCTCAGACTTTAGCACCAGTGCTCGTAGGTGTCTGTTGCCGTGTAAATGTTCGGACTGCCGGCGATTTGCTGTGCAAGTTCACTTTTGTGCCCCGTATCTTGGCAAGTTTTTTTCCTTGCCGTCGCGGCTCCCTCACGCTGAATTCAAACGGAAGGTATCAGCCTTTGGTCCGTTGCGCAACTCGTATCAGCAGCGAAGAGGAACGACAACTTCTTCTTTGTCATTGTTGTTGCGGCTGGCACTATCATCAATGCGCATAGAAGCCAAGATGCGGTACCCGGCGTGATAAGATGCCTGCGTGATTTCAAGTGGAGAGAAACAGAGGGTGGTATATCTATATGGATACATATCTATGCGTATATGCATTGGTGGCCAAGGTGTATCGGGAAATCTCATGAATTACAGGGGAGTGGTTGGAAAAATTCAGGGGGAGTGTACACCTCCCTGGGGGGTGGGGGTAATCACCCTGGAAAGGACCGCAATTATAGCAAAGTACCTTAGCGTAAACAGCTGAGCGGTATAGTTATTAGGCATTCGCATATACAATTCGTCAATGAGAAACTTCACTTGACACACCAGCAGAGACAAATGAGCTTCTTTTCCAAATTAGACATTGAAAATTTGAAAGGCGTTGCAAGTTCTTCGTACATAGTTCTTCACGAACGATTATCCCAACGTCCAGGAGCACTGAAATTGTCGGTTTACACACTGTATTGCTGATTTTGCTTGCATTTTCAACGTGAAAAAGAAAAAGGAAATCAGGGAAAGAGAAAAAATTAAAAATATTCACACAATGACCCTCGAGCATAACTACTCCATCTGTTTTTTTTTTCTTTTTTTTCACTGCGCCTCCCTGTGCTCAGTATACAGTTTTTCGCACATGATATCCGGAGAGGCTGCTGCTATGCTGTAAGCCCATAAACTTAGAGTAATAATTAAGATGATGTCATTCTCTGCACTTGTCTCCACTATAACTTCTCAATTATCATATTACTTACAGTGTAGCTTATCAAAATGCACGTTCAGACCAGATCGCTAATCGCTATAACTACTAGCTGAGGTTCATGAGTCACAAGAACTGCTCGAATGTGAATGTCCTTCCTAACGTCGACAGGAGCAACACTACATCGAGCAAGGGTAAAAACAATGCCTGAAAACCTGGTTTCATTCCCACTTCTTCATTATTGGTGTGCGTGTGTGTGTGTGGGGGGGGGGGGGGGGCAGCTTTATTCTATTTAGTGGTCAAGAGCCCTCGGGACACAGAATAGCTGACTGCAAGCCATGCACATGCGGCCCGCGTGTGTGAGAGCCCTGATTGCCCTGATCTAAGCATTACTTCATCTTAAGCGAGAAATAAATAATGTACTCGAGGGCGCGTAGCACTTGTTTAGCGTTATCTCCAAATCTGGTATTTAGTTCTGCTCCAAAATATCTGGTCCAAAGAAGTCGCGTTTGATCAAACTGTTGCCACTCGCATCGCCACAGCACTCGCAGACGCCAAACTGTCCGTATCTTCCATTTCATTTAGTAATAATTCTGGATATAAACGTGATATCGAAGATGTCATCACTTAATTACGTAGTCTGTGTATCCATGCTTAATAGCTATGAGTCCGCGGCCCATACCTGATTCCCTTGACAGAGCCCGCGAAGTAGCGTTTGGTCAAATCATTCATTTTCAAGCGACCAAAGAACAAACAGGAGACAAGATCAGACACAAGTCGCTCTGTTTTGGGACCATCCATTTTGGGACCGTTTTTATTTCTTGTTTACATAAACGACTTGGCTTCATACCTTAACTCTCAAACAATCTTATATGCAGATGACACATCAATCTTTGTTGAGAGTCATGACGTTGTGGACTTGTATGCAAAAGCTAATAACGTTCTTTTAAGGTTAAACACCTGGTTAACTTACAATCAACTCGTAGTCAGTCCAGCCAAATCATCCTATGTCTTATTCAAGCCACCACAAGTGCACATTCGATCACACGGCATATCTCTGGCCCTAGGTGCACATATCATTGAGAGACGTTCGTCAGTTAAACTGTTAGGCTTAGTGTTTGATGAACATCTCTCATGGCATGAACATATTTCGCACATCTGTCAAAAAATATACTCAGGTATATATGCTATTGTCAAACTTCGATATCTCTTTCCCTTATCAGTTCTCAGAACAGTATACATGTCACATATTCAAAGTTATATATCTTATGGCATTGAATGTTATGCATTGACATACCGGTCCACGACACATCCAGTGCGCATAGCCCAGAATAAGGCGCTTCGTGCCATGTTATCGCTATCGCCTCAAGAAAGTGTCTCTTTTGTATATCATGTTTTCAATATACCGTCGGTTCAGGTTTTGCTTATGCGTAGATTGTGTGTAATTGTTTTCAAACTGCGGCACAGTCTAATTTCCGTACCGTTTGTAAGTTTACAGGCCAAGACCTGCGTAATCCCATTAAGGAATCAGGGATCATTTGTCTTGACTTTGCCTAGTATTCGAACCAACTATGGCTACTTTTCTTTCCAGTATTTCGCGGCCAAAGTTTGGAACTCGCTTCCACCTTATATTCATACTTGTAATTCGTTAGTGGTTCTCAGGAAGATGATTCATAATTATTTCATGGGTGAAAGCGCTGTGTAATTGTCGTTGGTGCTTTACATATCAGGTGTTGACTCTTCATGTTGTTGATATTGGTGTTTTCTTCTTTGATTGAAAGGTCCTGGTCCTGTATGAGTCGTTTGTAATACTAATTATTTTTTATTTTTTATTTTGTGTTTCCTAGCGATCACTGTCGTATGTCAGCTTGAGTTGTATTCATACAATATTGGATCAATTCCACGCCTATGGCGTTTGATCCTTCTAATTCGTGCCGTATAATGCATTCAATTTCTTTACCCCATTTTGTATGGCATTACCTCTGTACAGGCTGTAAAATAAAACATTTGAACTGAAAAAAAAAAACTGTTGTTGTTTCGTGTTTGTTCTTTGGTCGCTTGTGGATTTACACCAACAAGCCCAATCTATATACTTCAGACATTTTGCCAAATCGTCGCCCAAGAGGCACTCACTGGCACCAATTTGTCAGTTTCCTCTATTTTAGCTCGTAATAACTCTTGATACCAATTTGATACTGATGGTATCATCATAAAATTACGTAGTCTGTGTATCGTCTGCGGACCGTAGCTGCTGTCCTTGCTGCACTCTTAGAACTCGCATTTAGTGAATTTGTCGTCCAGAAGGCTATAACAGGCGCCAACCTGCCAATTTCATCCGGCAATCTCCCGACATCTGGAAGGTCTCATGCTCGTTCCCACAGTTATACATTACGTCTTATTCTTTATCTTATGCGAATGCTCCCAGGCGTGTTATCGGTGTTGTTATCAGGTCGGGGCGCGAAAAGGGAATTGTTCGCCTCAGATATGTCCTCCTCTCCCTGCCCAGATCTGTTCCTCCTCACGTACTCACGCACCACCCTGTAAACTTAGCTTCCTTGCGTAGTCCTCTGCCATCAGGTCAAGCCGGGATTCAGAGGGGGTGTCCCTGAATGCTGCTCTTGAACACCCAGCTGTTCTTTTTCTCTTTCTCTATGGCTCTCAGAATGTGGCAGGCCAATGCACTCTTTCCGATTCCGGGTTCACCACAAATGACGACTACCTTCTCTTGTGACTCCAACAGGTAATCCTCACGGTAGCTCTCTGCTCCCACCCACGGAAGGTGACTTAAAGAGCCATTTGAACAGATCCACAAGAAAGAATTTCGAAGCCTATCATATTTTAACAGGTGAACAGTTTTCCAACGAAAATGCATTCTGTTTGTGAGGATTTCGTAAGCGTCCCTGTTTTCAAGAACCACGAACTTTTCAAAGCCATTCAAATCCTTCACGTCGTACACTTTTACACCCCTTGCAACAAAAGTGGAAACCGTAGCTCGAGAACATTCATAAAAGGCGAAGGCCTCGTCTTCAGAGTCTAAACTAATCCTGGCGACGTCGACTTCAACCTTCCTCTCCAGTCTTCGGTCCATATAGCAAGCACTAACGTACCGTTCCAGTTTAGAAACCGACGACCCAATTTCGATCAGCTTCGATTCGCATAGTTTCAGGAATGTTGCTGTGCTCAGCAAATCTGCAAAGGTACCTAAATCTATAATGGCTTCCAAGGGTACTCTATGATCTCGGCCTTGAAACTGTATGCAGATTCCTTTTCGTACTTGGTCAATGCATACTCGTGAGATGTTGCTGAAACTAACTTCGGGGACATCGGCAACGTGATGTTTCTTCTCAAAGAAGGCGTCCCGTTGTGCTTCTGTGACGTAGAAGTCTCTGTCTACGTCAGAGACAATGAGGAGGACTCTTGTGCCGTCACGTCACAAACCTGGCTGAGAAGACTGAGTGCCTTGGAAGTTTTTCTTCTATCGTCGCAAGTTAGAATCACAAAGCTGCATTTGTTTTCTATCAACACGTCTTGAAGCTTGAAGTCCCACTGAGAGGCTTCAAAGAATAAATATGGCTGTCCCGTAGACTTGACGGCATCGTTTGCGAGTATCGATGCAGCGACAGTTCTGGACCCGCGAGAATGAGAAGTGGGACATCCTTGAAGTCCCGGTGTCTCTTTGGTTTATCGAAGTTTACTCCGAGCTCCTCTACCTTATCCGCTTTTTGGAGTTTCGTATTTTGGATGTTAATGTTTTCTGCGTCTTTAGCCGACCCGGGTCAGGCGTTCTTGATATATTTGTTCATATCTGGTAGGACAAGTCCTCTGTAGAATTCGAGGAGCTCCGGTGCCTGACCTTCCAGGATGGCGTGTCCTTCTCCTGGACTGCCATGCTGAGCAAGGATGTGCGGCACCCGTACGATGAGCTCCTGCTCAGTGTCGTAATCGAACGCGAGCCCAATTATTTCGTCTAACTTTCCTTTTCTCTCAATGCGATCAAGGACATTTTCGTAGCGCTGTTCCCGTCGAGGTCAGGGGAACAGTAGGGCTTTCCCGTGTTCCTGTACACCAGGTGAAGTGCAAAGAGACAAAGCTCGTGCGCTAGTGTTCCCAGCGCTTCGGAGCTTTCTTCGGGAGTCGCGTCGGTTGATTCTTTCATCTTGGCTGCGACGAAAATTTCTTCTTTGTCATAGTCTGTTATTCCAAGAACGCTCGTTCCACTACATCCCACCATGGGCTGGACGTCGCCCCTGTCGAAGTCGAAGCGGATCCTTACATTATGCGCTGTCGCGGCTACTTGCAGAATAGGTCGGATCAACTCAATGTTGTCGAGTGCGTCATACATGAGGTCCACACTTGTTTCGAAGTCGACACGCTTCGTTTGACAATCTGTTCTGTTTTTCAGGTATTCTACGTAAGAGTCCTCGTATTTCGTAACGAAGAACCGTTGTCGTTGAAGCTCTGATCGCTGAAGCGGATTCAAATCATCTAAGCATCGCTTCTCTCGTTTACTTCTGAACATTCACGCGTGCGAAAGAAGCAAAACATAAATGTAGAAAGCGTTATTCTCCACTGCTCTGTGCATGGCCGATTCGTTGCTATCGGGATGCAGCCATTTCTTCAGGTGTGGTGCCGTCTCAAGGCAGCGTCGCACTTGAAGGTCGTTTCTTTCATCTATTGCCTGGTGCATTTATCTTCGTGTGAGCTCCCATCGTGGTGACTTCTCTTCCTGCATACTAGTTTGAATCGACGCATCCATGCTTGCGACGAAGTGCCTCCTGCAACGAAGTGAGAGTCAAATGAAGCAGGCACGGTGTAAAGGCGGGGCCCCACAGCCTCGATTTGAGCAGCAGCAGCAGAGCTACAGCGACACGAGCGGTCCCATAGCACTGGCCGAGAGCAGCAGCGCTACCGAGCTGCAGAAATTCCCTGCTGCTCTCGTATCCGAATTTTTGGTTGCTGTGGCTGTGCTGCCCTGTTTTGCAGATTTGAGTTAAATAACTTCGTTGCCGTTGTCGTTCGTAAGTAGAGGAGGACGATGTGGGCTCTCGGGGACCTTAAATAGCGTGTGAGCCAATGATTGGGTAATATTTTTTGTTTGTTATGTTGCTGTTGTTGAATGGAGCGAAGCGCTCCGACCAGTTCCATAACGAAGTTTGAAGTGAGCAAGCTTTCGTTTGTTCCATCCTACAGTTGGCAATACAAGAAGTTTGAAGTGTTGGAAAAGTCGTGGGTCCATTCTTGAATATTATTGGTGCCGAAACCCGGGACGTCGACTCGGTGACATACCGAAACGATCGATTCGAGGACCTGCTGACTTGGGAAATCTACTATCGAAGGTTCATCAACGGCCAGCACTGATGGAACGTCTGAAGGTCAAGCGAGGAGCGCGACGTGGACAGTCAACGAAGATTATCAATGAGGTGGTGGCTGCCCTCGCAGACACGGGAACTACGGCACATACGTACGAGTCACTGTTGGAGAGACTTCTTACGACCAGCAGAGAAATCGGTCAACTCGACACGGAGCTGGAAGCGTTGGTGGCGACTGAGAGCCTCGCTGAAGAGTACTCTATGGTCCTGGAATACGAGGATCGCATCGCTCACACGACAGCGCTGTTGAAGGCGAAGATTGCGGAGTTAACGGAAGGTGACCGCAGACCTCCTACGGCCTCTGCAGTAACCGAAGAGGGAACAAGAGATAGGTCAAAGAGGATAAAGCTACCCAAGCTACAGCTACAGACCTTCCGTGGAGATCTGGATCGATGGCTCCCTTTCTGGGAACAATTCTGCGAAGCGGTGCACGAAAACGACGATCTCACAAAAAGTGAGAAATTTCAATACCTGCGGACGCTCTTGTCTGGACCACCCGCTGCCGCTATAGCTGGTCTGCAAGCTTCGGAGGCGTGCTACGAGGACGCTGTCAAGATACTAACCCATCGATTTGGGGACCGGAAATGGATCACCCAGGACCACCTTGCGAAGCTCTGGACTCTCCCAGCGGTGACGTCACCAAGTGATGTCAGAGGGCTTCGACGGCTGTACGATCACACGCAGGCTCATATCCGTGGTCTGCGAGCTCTGGGAGTTGCCAACTCAGCGTACGCTGCTTTGCTGGTGGACATCCTTCTCAAGGCACTACCCAGCGACATCACACTGGAGTACTATCGCCGATCAGCACGTGCAACAGCAACCGCTGTTCAACAGGACAGTGCATCGGGAGATGGTCAACTAGAAGTACAGCACGAGACCTCGTACACCGAAAAGGAGTTAGAGAGAGTACTGGACTTCCTGCGTATCGAAGTGGAAAGCCGTGAGAAGTCCGGTATGGTCAGCACGAACAGAGACGGGCCACCCAGAGGTGGAACCCTGGGAAAGAGTCTACGGAAAGAGAAGAACGTCCCAGCCGCGGCCGTACTGCAGTCATTAGCGAAAGCCACGTCAAAGTGCATCTTCTGCGACTCGGAAGACCACAGCAGTGGAGATTGCAACACACCCATTGAAATGGAACGAAAGAAGAAGGTACTCGCGACGGACGGCCGCTGCTTCAGGTGTACCGTCAAGGGGCACCGAGCTAAGGACTGTAGGCGAAAAGTCACATGCTTAACATGCAAGGGGAAACACGTGACCTCCATGTGCGACCCTAAATGGTCGGGAAGCTCGTCCACGAAAGCGAAAGAAGTTGACACAGTTGCCATGCACGCAGCAACCCAGTAAACCACCGATGTCCCATGGACGTCCTGAAAAGATCCCGAAGTCCTGATCCGCGAAAAATGTCCCAATGATGTAAATAAGACGTCATTCGAAACGTCCTAGCGTTGTCTAGCCAGGATGTATTTTAATGATATCGCTGGGACTTCGAAATGGCGTCCCGATCGGATGTTGATTTAGAAGTAGAATACAAACATACTTTCGATGCTCATTATCTTTTTGTATCCTTATGATAACGTTCAACAGCGTGCAGCAAGAAACTAAAACAGTGACACAAATTTTTATCCGTGTTACCGAAGTGGCAACACACAAAAATTATTCATCTGAATTTACAAAGAAACTCCCGACATGGTCCGAGCTTAGCAGATGTACCACAGTATCTAGCTTCTGTTTCCTTTTACTGTAGTGCTAATAAAGGTAGTTGGGAAGGCCGAGAAGACCTCGATATCTCTTGCAATATCTCCATGTAGAACGGAACACACACAACTACATCTCCAGATGTGCTTCCCTGCCGGAACGAGAAGACATAACATCATTGAATTGTCGCCACAATTCCAACGAGATCCAAATACAAATCAGACAGTCAATTCGTTCATTATGTAGCCGTCAGGTACAAGTTCCTCACTGACAGAATCAGGGTTTTTGAAGAGAAGCTATACCTTCGCGACATCATGTTCCACTACGTTGTGTGGCGAAGACCGTACCCACGGAATAAAGAAGCAATTCAATGAATTGGCTCAATGGATATAAATGCTAAACGCTGATTTCCACTTGATTTAATGTAATCCAACATGTTTTGTACACACTGCACCAGTTCAAAGAATGCGAAACCAATTGAAGGAATTGGCCTAGAGTATCAATAAAACAACAACTTTATTTCTAAGGTTAATAATGAGGAGTTTCGTCGCTAGTGTGGATACCCGAGCCCACTGGCATAAAATGCGATGAAATGTGCCCCCTCACCATAAGGATCGAAGTCCTGACGTGTCTAAAAAGACCAAAAAAGCTCTCATCACGGAGTGTTGATGGGCTGGATTTCACCAGGGGCCAAGCAATTTTCATAGAGATAGAAAGGGTGAAATTCCAACTGACTAAGGATCTGAGACAGCGCGGTTCGGGAAGGTTGGTAGCATGGACAAATAAGAAGAATGTGCCCAGGCCCCCAACGGCACCGTAGTGACATCATCGGTCAGAATAGATCAGATATGCATAGAGATTCCAACTGAGCACTGCACATGCCACTTGAGGTGGCGGTTGATACCGCGGCGTCTTTTAGCCATCCAGTGATGGTTTAACCCCATCAGAGTGACATCGCGGTGTTTCGCGATGGGTTCCCGTGTCTAATATCTTGGCCTGCAGCGGCGATATCGGGATGCTGTTTCTTGTGAGGAATTTCCCTTCCATCCCCCTACGCGTGCACCTTGCGGCTTGTGAGAAATCCTGGCGGTTGTCCAGATATTTGAAAATTCTAGGCAACCGTCGGTGCTTCTGACACCTTCAAAGTCTTGTAAATCCCGCCCGGACTGTTGGATCGAGACCAAAATTCAGGTCCGAACGGGCCTGGATTAGCTGTGTGATCGCGCAAATCACACAGGAACTGATCTGTAGTGGTTTCGAACTCGTAGGCGGAGACGCGTTAGTAAAATTCGTTTTTCCGAACTTCAGTGCCCTTGTTGGAAAGAAGTTCGCCTCGGACAGGGTTCATACTTGGAGAACCCACTGTTCTCGACGCGGAGCACGTGATAAAATTCACCGCGTCTCTCTAAATTTAGCAGTTCTCGAGTTAGAGGATTCCGCGTTCACACTCCTCCCAATACATGGGACCAGCGGCTTCCCCCCCCCCCAAAAAAAAGCCTTCCCGTTGCTGCCACATGGTCATGTTTGCCTTCGTTATGAAGGTCTCAATGTGCTCTTTCCAACAGCGGTTGTCCCGCAGGCGCGCGATGTTCCATTCTCCCGATATCGGCTTAAAGGAGCAGTCTAGAGGCCCACAACTTTGTCTCTGGTTTTGGTCAGTATGGAATGTTAGGCGGCCGAAAACAGTTTTCCCACAATTTGTACAACCGTAGCGAAATTGGGACGCCTGAAATAGCTCCCCGAACCTCCCGTGCGCGAAACACCCTCCTTTGCCTTCACGATAGGCACGTGATGAGCCCCACCACACGCGTCACATGTGACGCAAGTGGTGAGGACGCTCCTCATTGGACCTGCAATCACATGATCGAGGTGAGCAACATCGCGCAGGCCAGAGCGTCTGCTGCCGCTTCGGAGACGCCATGCGTTCTCCGGCCACGTGATGTCCGAAATGGAGGGTTTGAAGGCTGTGCACGACACAACCACAATTTTTTGGGACCGTAGATACCACGGGAAGAACGAGTGGTGCAGCCCGAAATTAACTGCGCTTGTACAGCGAAAATCCCGTGCTTCTCGACAGTATGCAGCCTGTCCGACAGTTTTCACCACGCAGTTGGTTCAGTGGCTAACAGGTGGCGCCACAATACCGCCGCCATCCCTTGCTTTCTGCTACTGTGAATTTTGAGATTGCACAGAAGCCACGGATATAGTATTACTCTTGTGATTGTAATCTTATTCTCTCAGGCTACATATATGCTTTGTTTTTTGTTTTTTTAGAAAACGTGGTATAAATCATATAAAGAATAGAAGTCCACAAGAAACAGCTCGCAATGTTCGTAGCAGACGGTTTTTCCTGCGAACGAATGAGGGGCTCTCTACCACCAACGTCACAGTAGAGTGGGTGTGGTCTGCAGTTGGAGCGCTCCGGCCTGTCACCGGGCAGCGATTTTCCAAATTAATTGCACCGTGGTGAAACAACTTTGGACAGAAATATTTTGTGGGAATGCTTTTCACATACTGCTTTACAAGATGACAGCAGTTTTTGGCCATGTTAGATACCACTTTAATGCTCCTGCATGACGAGCTGCGAGGCTGGCTAGAGCCACCCTGAAACGCTTCCCACTTTTCGGTGTCGTAAGTCGATTACCCGATGTCCGATTTAGTCGAAATTTTGTGTGCGCGTGCTCTGTTCCCTGCTCTACAACTTTCCAATTGAGACCAGCCGTCGATTTCCAGTGGTTAAGACGTCATTCTCGAAATTCCTGACACCGACCACCGTTCACCGATTTTTGTCCCTGTCTTCAGGCTTGAAGCCCAGGCGGATCCGACTTCCTTTTAATGGGCACACGCACTCGACATGGGAAACGCGTAGAAACTTACCGCATCTTTCTATCCCTCTCGGTTCTCGAGTTAGGACACCATGGCAACGGCGGTTCTCTGATACATGGGCCTGGGGCATTTTTTTCGATATCGGGTTCTTGCTGGCGTAGGAAGGTGATTGAGATGTGTTTTTGAAGAGGAAAACGTCCTCTTTCCGATAGCGTTTTTCCCGTCTTCGCGCGACTTTTCGTTCCCTTGCTACATTCCGAGGAGCGCCTGGGCGCTGGGGCATGGCGGCATGGCCTGGCGGGCAGGTGGCCTTCCAGCCGTTTCTGCGCTGCGGGCGGCGTCCATTTCGCTTGCAAGCTTCATTGCGTTCGCGCGCCTTTTTCTGGCTCCCGTTGTCTCGCGTTCCGTCGTTGCTCTGGTGCCCTGGACTGCTGTGAATGTGTTTTTATGCCCTACTAGTGTTGCCTGGGGGTGCTTTTATGTGTGCACCCTGGAAGATAGGTCCAGAAGCCTTGCGATTTCTTATATTAAAGGTTAGTTCTATGTTTGTACGATTCGTGCAAATTTTGTTTGGTATCATTCCTAGCGTGTGGGTTCTATTACTTTATGCTAGCAGTGTGATTATTACCCTTTTGATTCCTATTACGCTATGCTTTATCTTTCAGCTAAGTGTACTCGTGACCCTACCAGCACTTTTCAAGGTGAAGATGCAACATCGTCAGTGGCCCCGTTACTAATGTCTAATCTATGAATTTCAGATACTTTCGACGTATTCACTGCGGTGAACAACGCCGTTGGGACAGCACACTCACGACGTGGGAAGGTCACAGAAATGTTGAAAGACATCAGGTAAGTTACGCTAAAGTGCGTTTCAGAGCTCTTCAGTGACTTGTGTTTACTGCGAAACAGATTGGGCATACGCTTCACTCGTGCAACTTCGTCATGTGCTCCACGGCTTTACGGCTGTGCCACTGTATGTAAAAAATGCTGAGTGATTTTAATAAAGAATTTGCAGGGAAGTACAATGTGTCGCACCTTGTTGACTCTTTTACAGATGTGTGGAAACGTCGTAGCGGATGAATGTGAATTATGGATCTCCAAGTGGCGTCGCCCGCGTCATTTTCAAGATTTTACCCGTTTTGAAGGTACGTAGTGAATGTGCGAGGCATTCACGTTCCTACTACGTGGTTATCCATGCGTTTCCCGTCTTCGCAGGCAATAGGGCTGTTGATAGGGAGAATGCTAGGCTACTGCAGACTGCAACCATAGGCGCTGTGTCTAAAGGTATGCGTATACGTCGATGCGTACTTCACAGTGACATTTTGCTGTAGCAGTGTTTTTGAAATTACATTTCTTGCAGGTTAAGCTCACATGACGCGGCAGGGAAGGGAGTCCGTGGCGAAAAGTGAATATAGCCGAAGTTGGATAGCGTTAATTTTTGCGCACGAAAGGCAAGCTGGACACATCGCAAATCTCCAGTTGTACGAAACACAGTGCAGCATGGTCGTCGGTTATGCCAGTGCTTCAACATATGTTTCAGCGTCGCACTTCGGACATTGCGAGCATATACCTTTAAGTTTTTCCTCTTGTGGACCGATGCTGTGTGTGTTCATGGACATCATGTTTTCAAAGACATGTAAGTTCTCAATAATAATGCGAAAAAAATGCTGGTCATGTTACGCTGTGATATAATACCTGGTGAGGTAATACGATGCTATGACGCTCAGTTTCATACGATATAAAGTGTTTGATCTAATGTTGCTTGTTTGTGCCACTGATACGCACTGCTGTGCGGCGTTGATGTAATGTTCAGAGAACGCCAGTAAGCCTGGCTAAGGCACGGGAAAAAGGTCCACTAGAGGTCCGTAAAAGGTCGTCATTGACGTACTATGGACTTCCTTGGGACGTGCGAGGATGTTATTTTGGCAGTTCTGAGTACGTCCCAAGTATGTCAAAATTATGTTTCAGGATGTCCTCAGGATGTCTTCATTGTCCTGAGGGTAACATCATGTAGACGTCCTTGGGACATCGGTGGTTTACTGGGAAGCTCCGATCGAGACAGGGTCAGTGCCACGGTACTTTTGCAGACGTTCCGCTCATGGGTCATCGCTGACAATCAATCCGCATATATCCGAGGTATTTTCGACGGCGGCAGTCAGAAAACGTTCGTTCGAGAAGATGTGTCACGGCAGCTGGGGCTACCGGTACTGGATGAAGTAACCGTGCGACTGAACACATTTGGGGACCCAGAAACGTCAGTAAGTTCACACAGAAGAAGACTGGTCCAGGTGCGTTTGCGGAGCCAGTACGATCAGAAAGAGCATCTGATTGAAGCCGTAGAAATTCCTTTCATCTGTAAGGACCTGGCAGAAGCCACGGCAAATGATAGCTTCGTGGACGCCATCAGAAGGGAGGACGGTTCCATTGCCGACGAAATGTTCTTCCCAGGGGCGAAAGCCGAAGCAGGAATCTGTCTTCTGATTGGAGCGGATCAGATGTGGAGGTTCCTAAAGTCCGATGTGCGACGATCAGGGGCGGGCGACCGTACCGTTGCGGTGAACACGCAGTTAGGCTGGACGTTCCAAGGTCCCACCGCTGTCCTGTCGTTAGTCACCGGAGACGTCACGCTTACCTGCGCGTTACACGTGGAGGCAAGCACCGAGGAAAGGCCGTTTGATCTCCGAATGTTCTGGGAGCTGGAAGGTCTTGGGATAACAGACTGCGCAAATGACCAGCGCTCAGAGGACGACGCAGTGTGGCTACGTTTCAAGGACACCATACAAAAGGAGGACGGCCGATATAAAGTGAGTTTGCCGTGGAAGACTGGCAGTGCCACACTGAGGGACAACCGGGAAGTAGCTGAGCGTAGGCTGAGAAGCCTGATGAAGAGACTTCGTTCGAACAAAACTCTTCTGCTGGAGTACGATTGTGCGATGAGGAAGTACCTCAACGACGGACATGCAGAGGTAGTTACCGAAGCGGAGCAAGCACCAACAGAGCATATTTACTATATGCCACACCAGGCGGTTGTCCGGGAGAATTCAACGACAACGAAGCTCAGAGTTGTCTTTGAAGCGTCCTCGCATGCCCCGGGGACCGCATCTCTGAACGCGCATCTCGAAAAGGGACCGAAGCTAAACACGGAACTACTGCCGCTGCTGCTGCGCTTTCGGACGGTCAAGGTCGCTCTGGTGGTGGACATTGCCAAAGCGTTCCTCCAGATTGTAGTCAGGGAAGAGGATCGTGACGCACTTCGTTTCCTGTGGTGTAACGAAACGCCGAAGGAAGATGGTCAGTGGCCAAACGTGGAAGTCTGGAGAATGACAAGAGTACCGTTCGGTACAACCTCCAGTCCTTTCCTTTTGTCGGCGACAATACGGTACCATCTAAAGAATGTGGAAGAGCACCTACAGGAAACGGCAGCGCATCTTGCAAATTCCTTTTATGTGGATGATCTATTGACTGGCGCTTCAAGCGAGGATGAAGCTGAACAACTGTACAAGGACGCGAATACCGTCACGAGGGCGGCTGGGATGGAGTTAAGAAAGTGGGCATCGAATTCCCCGGTTCTCAATCGCCTCTTCGCAGATCACGAGCCACTCTTAGAAGAGCACTACGCTGCGACCATAGAAACAGGACTTTTGGGATTACGGTGGAATCGACACACTGACAGCATCAAGCTCGCGGAATGCAGGCCACCCAACATCACGTCGGCGGGCAACACGAAACGGTTGGTGCTACAGCTCTAAGCCTCGATTTTCGACCCACTTGATGTTGCCAGTCCATTCACGATACGGGCTCGCATGCTCTTCCAGCGCATCTGGCAGCATGGTATAAATTGGGACGACGAACTACCTGAAGAAATAGTTTTGGAGTGGAAGCGCTGGTGCGAGGAACTGCCGGACATCGCAAGAATCGAAATACCTCGGTATGTGAGCCAAGGGGTTGAAGACATTGCGAACGCAATCCAGGTGCACGTCTTCACGGACGCCAGTCAGTCGGCTTACGGAGCCACCGTATACCTGCGCACAGAGGACGTCAATGGAAAGGTCGTGGTCACGCTGATGGTTGCTAAAGCACGAGTTGCGCCGCTAAAAACACTGACCCTACCCCGCCTAGAGCTCATGGGAGCTCAAATAGGATGTAGGCTGGCCAAAAGCCTTTTGGACAAGAGATAAACTGATGTTCTGAGGCTGGAACAACAATAGACTGAGAGTGAGTGGCTGGTTTGTCGTCCCTTCAGATGACGCACCCCGAAAGTCACTGGAGAGGCGTGTTAGCTTAGCTCAATTGGTAGGGCCCTGGACCGGCAATGCAGAAGATGTGGGATCGATCCCTACAGCTGGCTAACCTTTTCAGTGACTTTCATCTTTCATCGTTCAGCCTTTTGGGTTCGCTCTCTCACCTTCCCCTCCAGCTAATCTTCTGGACAGACTCGAACATCGTACTCTGTTGGATTAAAGGATCGGCACTGCGGTGGAAGCAGTTTGTACGCAACAGGGTGACAGAAATTCAAACTGCAACTGATCCAGCTGCTTGGAGGCACTGTCCAGGGGAGCAAAATCCAGCGGACCTGCTCACAAGAGGTGAAAGCATGGAGAAACTGCTACACAGCAAGATATGGTTCAGAGGCCCTGCATGGTTGTCGGAGTCGGCGGAGTTATGGCCCAGCGGCACGCACGAACCGCAGGTGAACGAAGAGACTGTAGAAGCAGAACGGGTTAAGATACAAGTGCTCTTCGTGGACACTGACACTCCTACTTCCAGCCTACTGAGGCTAGAGAACTACAGTAGTTGGTATTTCGTGTTGAGGCTCACAGCATGGATTCGCCGCTTTGCAGACCGTTGCAGGCGAAAGAAGAGGCGGCAAGGGCCCCTAACTGCTAATGAGGTTCATGAGGCGGAGGTCCATTGGGTTAGAGGCACAAAGGTCCGAGTACTACAAGGAGCTACAGGAGCTCGCAGATGGGGGCATGGTGAGCCAGAAGTCTCCGATCGCCCTCTTGCAGCCATTTCTGGACCAGGATGATATTTTAAGGATCTGGGGACGGTTGCAGCACTCGACATTGCCAACGGACGTAATTCATCCGGTGCTCCTCCCGCACGGACACAGAGTAACCGAACTGATCGTTGAGGCGGCTCATCGACGGCTTCTCCACGGGGGTGTACAAGACACCATAACCGAAGTGCGAGAGCGATACTGGGTACAGCGATGCCGGCAACTAGTCAAGAAAGTTCTCTTTCGATGCAACGCATGCAAACGACACCGGGTAAAGCCAGCGTCGGCACCTGTTGCACCACTGCCCAGCGAGCGGGTGACTGAGAACCGGCCATTCCAAGTGGTTGGGATATATTTCGCGGGACCACTGATCATCACACCAGCAGGTGGAGGCAACAAGAAGTCTTACATAGCGCTATTTACATGCGCAGTCACCCGTGCGGTGCACTTGGAACTAGTATCGGATATGACGACTCAAAGTTTTCTCCTGGCGTTCAAACGTTTCACTTCCCGGCGAGGGCTTCCATCGGTTATCTACAGCGACAACGCCGCAACCTTCAAGAAGGCCGAGAAGCAAGTGTGGAAAGCACTGAAAGACCCAGCCTTCCAGGACCACCTCACCACCGTAGGAATTAATTGGAAATATATCGTCGAACGCGCGCCCTGGTGGGGCGGTTTCTGGGAGCGACTGGTGAGAAGTGTCAAGACTGCGCTAAGAAGGACTCTCGGGAGGAACTGCTTCAGCTTCGAGGAGCTCACCACTGTTTTACATGGCGTAGAGGCAGTCATCAACTCTCGCCCTCTGACGGCTGTGAACGATACACCAGAAGACACCGGCCCACTTCCTGGTAGGGAAGCGGGTGACTTCTTTGCCACCTTTCCACATCAACCTTCAGGGGCCGACCACAGACACGCGGGCGTACTGGAAGCTTCATCAACAACTACTAGATTGTTTTTGGAAACGTTGGAGAACTGAATATCTTCTGCAGCTGCGGTCCGCCCATAGTGTCAAATCCACCGGTGGAACGACACCGCTTCGCGTCGGGGACCTGGTCATAGTGCACAATGAAAAGCTGCCCCGGCACATGTGGAAGACAGGACTGGTTGTGGAGCTGTTTCCCGGAAGAGATCGTAACGTCCGTGCGTGCGCTGTAAGATTGACTGATGGGACAGTGCTACGGAGACCAATTCAGTTGCTGTATCCATTAGAGGTTTATTGACTTAGTTATCGTGTGTTAGTAGTTTCACAAGAAAAATGAGACTTCTCATTTTGCCGGGGAGGATTTTGCAGATTTGAGTTAAATACCTTCGTTGTCGTTGTCGTTCGTAAGTAGAGGAGGACGATGTCGGCTCTCGGGGACCTTAAATAGCGTGTGAGCCAATGATTGGGTAATATTTTTTGTTTGTTATGTTGCTGTTGTTGAATGGAGCGAGGCGCTCCGACCAGTTCCATAAAGAAGTTTGAAGTGTTGGAAAAGTCGTGGGTCCATTCTTGAATACCCTGTTGCTCTGCAGCCTGAGCAGCCGGTCTCGAAAGCCAATCAGGAGGCTGGTTGGTATTGTTTTCGTTCGACGGTGTTTAGGGTTAGCAGGGCGGGGAGCGACGGCCGGTTTGTGTGTGGTTGTTCTGTGATTTGTTTCTGAAGACTCTTGTGATTCCCAGTAGTTTGGAGCGAGTGTTCAATCATCTGGACTGCGTGAAGTGCGCTTTCAGGACATAATTCAGTTCATAAAGTTCAATAAAGTGTTCGACCGAACCTACGTGTTGTAGCTACATGTTCGCTTGTTTTCAGGAAAGTACTTCAAAACCCGTGACCTGATGACGTACAAGCAAATTACTTTCACGTCCATGCCATGTGAATACCATACCGACCTCATTCCTTGTGGCCGGTCTTCCAAGACCTTGCTAGGGGTTGTAAATGAAACACCCTTGAAAAGGGTTAGATGGAGATAGACAACGTTCACACAACAAAAAAGTGTTCGATAGAGATAGATAATGAACCCATTCCTTGTGAAAACAGGCAGAACGCAGTGAATACTAGCAGAAGGGGCCTTTGTTTTCGTTAGACAATTTTATTTCACTTAGAGCAACGGACGCATTTGACAGTCACCGTAAATCAAAATATCGGATACTATAGTAACGAGGCAATATTTATACGACAAAATCCCGTAGAAGAACCTCCACACAACACAGCAAGGACTGTTCTGCACAGCAGTAGAACGAACCTACGTTGAATATCCCGAAACTGACTACACATCAACGAAGAGCCGATCAGGTAATACGAGGCTCAGACCACCACCACACTCATCTCAAAGTTCATTTATGAGCTCCAAATCCACAATATATCTCTCACACAAACGGCTTTCACCTAGGATTGCGTTCCTATAGGCGTGTGTGCTAAAAGGCTTAGCCGCTGCGTACGCCTTCGGAATGTGCGAAATGTAAACAATGCCACAGTTCCCAACACGTTTTGTGTTTCCTAAGCCGCTGCTGCCGCTAATTCAAAACGAAGCTATGGGACGCCTCCAGCAGCAGAGCAGCGGCAGCAGAAAGCTGCTCTGCTGCCATGTTGCCGTGTTGCTGCTTTGCTGCTGCTGCTCGCATAAAGCTATGGGACCCGGCCTAACGTTGCGCGGGAGATCCCAAAATGCAACCATGCCCATGATTCCGCGACACACCTTCTCAAAAACTGCATAGGCTGACAGAGGAAGACGACGCAAGGAACACAACTTTACAGAGTGATGCGTAACCCACGTGACGAGCGAAAAAATTTGAGCTGAGAGAGGAGGACATATATCTGAAGGCGAAGACCGCGAAGAGACTCCCTTCTCGCGGTGTGCCGTGATAGCAACACTGCGTAGTAACGGGCACGAGAAGTTGGACAAAAGTGAATGAGCACACTCACACAGACATACATTCAATGATGATGAGGTGGGCGTTTCAAAGAAGAAAAAAACATATCTAACCGCGAAACTGAGCAACAGCTACAAAGCTTCTCCAGGGTATATATAGACAGGTAGCGAAACTCCCATAGGTCCCCGCGCCTTCAGATGACGCCGTGATAGAGACCGTCAGCGCCATCCATCCTCTGCGCGGACTACCACTTTTGTAAATAAATGATGCCAGATATTGACGTCAGCAGCATGAATAATAAGCAGTGCATAATTAGACATGGTGCGTCATCACCCAGAGCAGCACTACCAGACAAGAACAGACAAAAATAAATCATATCAGGTTTATTGAAAGATATCAGTTTGAAAGACATAGAGTTATCACATGTGAAAACTTCGTCAAAACCTGCAGGTTTTGACGAAGGGTGCGTGTTAACCACAAATAAACAGAAAGTTTCACTTAATCCTAAACTAGACTTGAACGTACACGTAGTGATTAGTTGCTTGTGTTTCTTCAATGAGTGGCCATAATGGGTCCGTTGTAGAAAACATGGTATAGTTGCTTAAAACATTCACGCAATCATAACCGGTCTTGCCATGACGAAATCTTTTTTCTTTTTTTCCTTTTTTCTCGGGGGCAGCAACGCGGGATGAATAGTACTCATCTGTTCACACGTGTTAATCTTGGTCTACAGCTTCGAGATGTGAACGTGCTTCCTGTTTATTCCAAAAAGTGCACGAACTCTTACACACACACAGCACTTACGTAGTCACTCATTGAAAAATGTGCACATGCGGTTCTAACAAAACCAGGTGGATGCATTGCTTCAATGGAGGGCAGCGACTACGCAGGTAAACCCGACTTAAAGAGAGGGTAAACAACGGGAAATATGAGACGGGCTACAATAGAGAGTGAGTAGCAACGTACCAGCACTGTCTGAGATGTTAATGACAGTGTATCTTGTAAGAGGTGTTGCCAACGTTTTATTTGGCAACAAGACGAACAAGAAAGACAAACAATGGACAAACGAGACGAACAAGACTCACTCCCTGGTTGAAACCAGACCTGTACGTAACGCGTTACAAGTAATTGCGTTAATTGTAATCAGTTAATTCTTGAGTAATTTTTTCGAGTAATCAATAACATTTTTGAATAAGTAATTGTTGAGGTAATTCGATTACAATTTTGAGTAATCAATTACTTTTGAAGTAGAGTCTGACTCAAAATAACAATGATCTGTGACAAATTTCCTGTGTCTTTGTCGGGCTATTGTACTGTAGTAAGCGGAGAAAATATTCCACTTCTCACGTGCGAGTGTTTCGCGCTATTTCAGCTGTCCCAATCACTTGGGAGTTTTTTTGTTTCTTTTTGCCTTCGAAGCACACAGGGCGGTTATTTTTGCATGAATTGAAAGTAACGGCACGAGTAACGCGTTAATTTAACGATTTAACGATTTCAGATATTGCCCTTGTGCTCCGCACGGGGGCCCTCAGTCGCCCAAGTCAGCGCCACTGATCTCTATGTATAAAGGCTGGATCGCGCATGGGAGAGGGGCTCGTGGGGGAGAGGCGTGCCTTCGGGCCGCCATGTTGGTGGGCCCTAAAGTGCTGTGTGTGCCCATAGAAAACAATCGGAGGCAACAGAGATTGTGAGTATTTATTGCGCTGCTAGCATTGATCGTTGTTTGTCATCACACAATTTTGTAAGGTGCCAGTATACTGATGTATCCTAACAGTGTTTCACAGGTGTCCTGCCGTTCGATTCTTAATTACGTTATGTTTTGCATTCCGAAACTAGACCGTCACTGCAGTGCAGCGCTGGGGATTGTACTACAGCACGTTTCCCAGCCAATATTTCAATAAGAAACGACTTGAGGTTAACAACAACAATGTATATAATATCCCGTACTGCGTTCTGGACAAAAATTGTTCCATAAAGAACGGTCCAGGAAAAGATATACTTGCATGGCAGAAAGAGATCGTTCTGTAGAATCACAGCCGTTGTTTTAGCCGTGTATGCGTTTAGTATGATTTATGTCAAGCATCGCCTTAGAAAGAGTCTTTTAGTAAACGACAGCAGTGCTTTGCCTCGCAAATATGGACACACCGAAGCAGCCAAAATAATTACTTCACGCAGTTAGATCACACTCGTTAGGACAGTTAATCAGGTAGTGATGTAAGCTTAATCAATTTAGTTACTTAGAAAGTGGTAACACCTCCTCGAGACACAGGACTTATCTCTTTTCGAAGTACAGCCCCTCTATGTTTGTTTGCTTCTTCCTTTATTTGTTCTGATTATTTGCAGGCGCGGTTGTGCCAAACTGAATGTCCTTCTCCAGCACTCACATGCTTTTGTTCAATACAACTACAGCGTGAGAAAAGCTGCTTGGGGACGGGGTCCTGCTATCCAGTGCTGACTTTGTCATGCTTGTTATGTGGAGCATGTTCCAAAAATGCAGCTCCACGTATGGTCTTCAAATCGCAACAGGACTATTTGGAGCTTGAAACAGTTGTGATTTTGTCATTTTGGCCCTCATGTACCCAGTCTGTGAAACGCAAACAAAAAAGTCTAACACGATATGCTTTTGTAATGAAGATCACTGATGATGAGTAAAGAGAATATACGAGTTCTAGTTTATTCAATATTTTATATCATTCATTATATTCCGCACCAACAAGCTAACTATTAATAATAATAAAAACTGAATTCATTCTCTTCCATAGCCCTCAGAGGAAACTACCGCTGATGCCAACTTTAACGCTAAATGGTAGCTCTCTTTTACCTACTGGCAAGGTAACGTTCCTGGGAGTAACGTTAGATACTCATTTCAAGCTCACAGCACACATCTCAAACATATGTCGGCGTGCGGCTTACGGCCTTCATGCGTTATCCAAGGTCAAATATGTTTTTCCACTCCATACACTTGTGTCATTATATTACGCTCTCATACATTCCCACCTCTCTTACTGCATCAGATCATGGGGATCCACATATATCTCTCGTCCCTAAACAGCTTACAAAGAAGAGCAATTCGCATCATTACATTCACTCCCACAGTATGCAGCAGTTGCCACCTCTTCATATCACTGCGTATTTTGCCACTCATGCAGCTGTTGCATTTGTCAACAGCTTTGTCAGCTCATGCATTTGTCAGGTGTCTTCAACAATCAGTGTCTTGCAGTAGTCGTTCCATCTAGATCACCTCGCTCCGGTAATTTTCTCCTGCCACGCACAACAACCAACTATGGGAAGCAAACATTCACCTTCGTTGCTGCCAAACTATGGAACGCCTTGCCCGATAACCTAAAGTCAGTACATTCGTTCCATCGTTTTCGGATCATTTTAAGGAACCATTTCATGAATTAGTTACGCATATTCATACACATTCTTTTCATGCACGCTTTTTCAACTATCTGTCTTCTTTCACCCATGGGCTTTTTCGCCTACGCTGTTCACCTTCATAAACGTCACATTTTTGCTCAATCTCAGTTATTTTTATTTCTTATATTTATTTAATTTGTTTGTTCTTTTACTTTTGTGCGTATTGTGCTTTGTCCCATACTGTGACAGTACATCGTTATATTGGATACCTTGTTCTGATGTTTTCGCCACATATATGATATTCAGATTGCTTCCGGGAGGCCCCACCTCTAGCTTCTGCTACGGGGCCCCCACTGTGTACTATGTATTGCAAATACTACTAATAAAATTGAAATTGAATTGAAATTATTCAATATTTTATGTCAAGTTTATACAACATCAAGTTTATTCAAGTTCAAGATTTATTTCTTGCACTTACGCGTTTCAGGATACAACGAACGTGCAGGGAGGTCGCAAAACATTTATTGTTTTGTGACCTTGCTACAATGGCAATATATATTTTCGGACTGACAATGGTCAGGTACGCTCTCTAAATTTGTAGCACTCAATTTTAGGTTGGAATGAGCAATGAATAGCAACTTCCCTCCTGATATTTTCTCATATATGCTAAATTTTAAATTTAATGTGATCGAATATGTGATAATATAATAATAATATATAAGAATATAATATGTGATAAATGAATGTGATCAACAGTAGATGTAAACAACATGAGTAGCCAGAGAAGTGCATTTTCAATAAATAATTTTCTTCTTATAGCATATATGTGCATGCCTATTAACTGAAACAATTATCACAGTTCCCTGACAAGTTTTAATTTCTGAGAGTGTACTGTAGAGGCGCTACAACAGTTCATACAAGGTATTATATACTGTGAATGCCTTTAAAAATCCCATGTGACACATATGCCTTTACTTTCTGGGGGTGCTGTGGTAGTCAACGTTTGTGGGCATTATGCAGGGTCTGCACCCATTTCTTGAGTATGTCGAGGCAGCCGTGAAGTAACCTGCATTGATGATGATTATTCCAATTTTTATGGTGCATCAACAACAAAGGAAATAATACATCAGAACATTGGTTTGGGTGCAACCAGTTAAAAATGAATATGTTGTTTAATAAATGCATTGGACAAATGTTAAAACATCAGTTTAAAACATGGTTTACAATCCCTGTATCTTCTAAAAATTAAAAAGATTAAAAACTATTCTAAAAAGAATATGGGGAACTCTTCTAAAAAGAATTATAATCTCTAATTATTATATTGCTGGGTGAAGGAGCCTAAAGTGTAAGGTGTGTTTCTGATGTGAACATGTAAGAAAATATGCAAAACTGAGAGAGGCTAACCACAGTGCGTGCACTGAGGTTGTTCCTTCCTGTAAAGTAGAGACCAGTGGATGAGGAACGTGATACTTACCTGTACACCCAGCCGTATCACACTGCACAGATTATTCACTGGGTAGCCCTCATGACGAAACCTGTATTGAGAGACCACTTTTGCCTTAAAAACTGCTACAAATAGCGCGACACGCTACAAATTATTACTATCGTAACAAGCTGACGATACAGCTCAGACACAAAGGCGTTATACAAGTCGTGCTACACGCCGTTACGTAGGATTCTTTGTCACAAAT
Source organism: Ornithodoros turicata (assembly GCF_037126465.1). Classification (NCBI taxonomy): domain Eukaryota; kingdom Metazoa; phylum Arthropoda; class Arachnida; order Ixodida; family Argasidae; genus Ornithodoros; species Ornithodoros turicata. The sequence continues at coordinate 225,228 of NW_026999449.1, read as the reverse complement.
CAAACCAAGGCACAAAACAATACCAATACATGAAAAAGGGTGACAATCTTGGTCTCATTATGACGTAATACCGAACTTGTGCGCGAAGGTAATTCAAAGAAATGAATGTGCACTTGCTTCCGTAGAGAGCACCGTGTACCATGCTAGCAATGCATGCAGAAAAGCTCTCGAGTGTTCGCACATATATTGATGACAGCACTACCAGTGTAGTGTAACATGTTCTCTCTAGCATATTATGCACTCAAACTGTATTTGCCGCCGGGTAAAATGCAAGTGTGTTCGATTGAACCTCGGAAGAGCGATCAAACAACTTGCACCCAGTGCTGGTTTTGGGCAAAGAAACACTTCATAATTGTCAAATAAATGTACAGAATGGACGCCTATGTATTCCTTGATAAAGAATGACTCACCTGTAGAAATTTCGGCTCTGTATCCTTGCCGGTACGGCTGGTACGACCGTAATTGCAAGAAGTTGCCATGATCGCTGCGGCGACTGTTGTGGGTACAGTAAGATGGCGGCCGGTTTCTTCACGCTCGCGCTCCCTATCCGCGATCCAGCCTTTTACAATCGAGATCAGTGGTCAGCGCATCGCGCAATGCGTCGTGGGAAATGGTTTACATTCGTGCTCGTCTGCCTGTTGCTCGAATGTGTGGGAGGTGAAGGAGAGAGAAAACCGAAGCCGTTTGCGCTCTTCTTTTCTCTGACTCATGAAAATTAACAGTTTTAACGAACGGTACTTACCTGAAGTTAAAGCAGGAATTATACGAAGTATATGGAAGCACTTACTATCATGGTTAACAATAGCATTTCCTCGTAGTATTCCGCCAAAATCAGCCAACTTCAAAGTCGCTCCTAGAGAAGATACGAAGGCAGAAAAAATAGGCGATGTCAAGTTGCCGGTGGTGAGTAAATCAAAGAGTGATATTAAAACGGTAGGAACAACTTATTTATTTACACATGGTAAACAAGACTTTCGTGCACGAGACTGCACTTCTTCAGGTTACAAAAATGTAAGCATGGTACAGGCACATATATACAGTTGAAGGGGGAGTTCTGGCATGAGAGGGTAACAGGTTGATGGAAAGGATGCAAACAACAGATAAAAATCACAAGAACATAAATACAAAAGCAGGGGTATCAGAAGCGAAACAACGCGAGCCCAAGGGCTTATACACAGGAAACGAGAACACTTGTTGGTGACGTTCGAGGAATTAAGGATAAAAAGGGGGGGGGTTATGGCGACGGAATGAGGACACGGGTGCGGAGTACAAAGGTGACCAGTGGACCGTGAGAAAGTGAAGACGGAGGTGGTCTCAGGATAGAGACAAACGAAGAAAAATGTGGAAGTTGGAGAGTAGTGTGTGTGTGTTTATCATTATCTTCTTTTATTTGAAAAATTATATTTACGGGTTCAATAATTGTAGTGGGCCTGCGTGGATGTTCAAACCATGAGGCTTCAGAGACTGGAATTTTGCAATTAAAAAGGATTCGCGATTTTTGCGCTTCATGTCACTGTTATAACCCGATTCAAGGATAACGATTTTGAGGTCTGTACCTAAATCGTGTCCAGGAAGGTTCCAGGTCCAGGAAGAACCTTCCTGGACACGATTTAGGTACAGACCTCAAAATCGTTATCCTTGAATCGGGTTATAACAGTGACATGAAGCGCAAAAATCGCGAATCCTTTTTAATTGCAAAATTCCAGTCTCTGAAGCCTCATGGTTTGAACATCCACGCAGGCCCACTACAATTATTGAACCCGTAAATATAATTTTTCAAATAAAAGAAGATAATGATAAACACACACACACTACTCTCCAACTTCCACATTTTTCTTCGTTTGTCTCTATCCTGAGACCACCTCCGTCTTCACTTTCTCACGGTCCACTGGTCACCTTTGTACTCCGCACCCGTGTCCTCATTCCGTCGCCATAACCCCCCCCCCTTTTTATCCTTAATTCCTCGAACGTCACCAACAAGTGTTCTCGTTTCCTGTGTATAAGCCCTTGGGCTCGCGTTGTTTCGCTTCTGATACCCCTGCTTTTGTATTTATGTTCTTGTGATTTTTATCTGTTGTTTGCATCCTTTCCATCAACCTGTTACCCTCTCATGCCAGAACTCCCCCTTCAACTGTATATATGTGCCTGTACCATGCTTACATTTTTGTAACCTGAAGAAGTGCAGTCTCGTGCACGAAAGTCTTGTTTACCATGTGTAAATAAATAAGTTGTTCCTACCGTTTTAATATCGCTCCTAGAGCTTTAGTTTCTAAAAATGGGACCAGGTGGCGCTCTCAACTCACCTTCCGTAGAGTCACTGTACCGGGGGAAGAGTACCGCAACCGCTCCGCGTCGTCTGCTCCGGCAGCCATATTGCTTCCAAGCCGCCGCGGATCGCGTGTTGGGATAGCTGTAGTCAGTGTTACATCGCGTTGATTTCGCGGCTGTGCACCAAATATTTTGTGACTTCCTGTGGTGGGACTCGGCTAATACTTAATGAAACATGGCACAAACGTCACTACAGTGTCGTTTGTTGTATTCTGTAGCTAACAGACGAATTGTGTTGGCGCGTGTTCGCCTCTAAAAGGCGTCGTCGAGTCTCGTTTGCGCTCTATAGTACAGTTTTTTTTCCTTTTAGTTTATGGAGGACAGAACAAAGACGTCTAGATGCGACGAGATCAGCTACGGAGCTGATCGTGATTTTAATTCGGCCGCGAGCCTTGAGCTCACTTCCTCTTTCTCGCCACAAAGGCTTCCCCCCTTAGAAGGGACGGAGTCACTCGTAGTCTTCAAATGTGAAACTGGAGGCCGAGACGTCGGCTTCGGTAAAAGCAGGTTTGAGCCGCTCGATCGATACGGTGTCTGGTCTCCCGTTGAAGTCGATGGTGAAGTGCTTGGGCCCGTGCTTCAGGACGGTGTAAGGGCCCGAATATGGAGGTTGGAGAGACTTGCGGACCGCATCCGTGCGAACGAAAACTTTCGAAGCGGCGCGGAGGTGGGGGGACACGAAAGTTGTTCCGGGTTGCTGAGCACGTGTTGGAGTCGGACGCATCCTTGAGAACTGCTCACGGAGGCGGGACAAGTACACCGAAGGGTCGACGGGAACCTGCGAGGGGCTGTCGAAAAACTGGGCCGGAAGGCGAAGAGTCGTACCGTAAACGAGCTCAGCAGCCGCGCACCCGAGATCTTCTTTCCAAGCGGACCGGATCCCGAGAAGGGCGAGGGGAAGGGAGTCGTGCCACCGGGATGGGTCTTCTCGCGCCATGATGGCTGCTTTGAGGTGCCGATGAAAACGTTCTACGAGCCCGTTAGCTGCCGGGTGATACGCGGTCGTACGGCAGCGGTTGGTACCCAGGAGCTTCGTCAAGGCCGTGAAAAGGCGAGATTCGAACTGTTTTCCCCTGTCGGTTATGATTTGGGAAGGGGTACCAAAGCGGGCGATCCATGTTGAGACAAAAGTGCGGGCGACGGTGTCGGCGGTAATGTCCTGCATCGGGGCTGCCTCAGGCCAGCGCGTGTACCTGTCGATGCATGTCAAAAGGTAACGATGGTTGTTCGAAGGAGGAAGCGGCCCGACGATATCGATGTGGACCTGGTCGAAACGCGTAGTTGGCAATGGGTATGTGGACAAGGGGGGAACAGTGTGTCTGTGCACCTTGGCTCGCTGACAAGACGCGCAGCACCTTGTCCACACGCGAATGTCAGTGTTCATGGACGGCCAGACGTAACGGGCGCTGACGAGGCGCTGCGTAGCCTTGATACCCGGATGGGAAAGCCCGTGGAGGGCTGCAAAGATTGGGCGCCGGAGGCTCCTAGGAACGAATGGTCGTTCCGAACCCGTAGATGTATCACAGAAAATAGGCTCCGAAATTCCGTGATAGCGTACTTCGTGTAGGGTGAGGGAAGAACGTCCAGAGAGAAGGTGCTGCAGCTCCTGATCGTCGTGCTGACGCTGTGCGATCTCCTCGAGGCTAATTGGGTTGTGGTGAATGGAGGATATGCGGCTAAGGGTATCGGCGGGGATGTTGTCAGCGCCCTTGACATGCTCGAATGTTGCGTTGAACTCTGCCAAGAAAGCGAGCTGACGGATTTCTCGAGGGGAGTAGCGGCTACTGCCGGATTGATAGGCGTATACGAGTGGCTTGTGATCAGTGTAAACGATGAATTGCTTGTCTTCCAAGAAATATCGGAAGTTTTTCACTGCGGCGAATGCAGCCAGAAGCTCACGACCGAACGTGCTGTATTTTTCCTCTGCTGGTGAGAGTTTCTTGGAAAAGAAGGCTAGTGGATGCCAATGGCCACCGACGTGCTGCTGCAGGACCGCTCCAAGTGCCTGACCGGAGGCGTCCACCATTACAGACGTGGGAGCTTCGCAGACAGGATGGAATAACGTTGTTGCTGATGCTAAGGCACGTTTCGCTTGGTTAAACGCGTCGGTTTGCTCCGGTGACCAAACGAGACCCGAAGGCTTACTGCGGGCATTCTTAAGGAGCTCCTCGAGTGGACGGAGGATTGTCGCACAATGGGGGACAAAACGCCGGTAGAAGTTTACCATGCCAATAAATCGTCGGAGTTGCGTACTTGATGTTGGGAGGGGAAACTCCTGTACTTTAGTGACTTTGCTCGCGAGTGGTGTAATCCCGCTGGCATCGACCCGATGACCCAGAAATTCGAGCGCGGGGACTCCAAATTCGCATTTGTCGGCGTTGATAAGAAGGCCGTGGTCGGCAAGGCGGTGGAATAACGTACGGAGATGATGTGTGTGTTCTTCACGGGAGGTACTGGCCACAAGGAGGTCGTCAAGGTAAGCAAAAACGAAGGGCAGGCCCCTCGTGATATTATCCATGAAGCGTTGGAACGATTGGGCTGCGTTTCGCAGTCCAAAGGGCATTCGGAGAAACTCGAATAGGCCGAAAGGAGTCACGATTGCGGTTTTGGGGATGTCCTCTTCTGCCATGGGTATCTGGTAGTATGCCTTTGTGAGGAATATGCCTCGGAATTTGCACGGTTCGGGCTGCTGTTACGGCGCGGGCGGGAACGGCTCGGAGGGCGAGGAGAGAAGGAGCGGCTGCGTGGAAGGTTGCCGAAACGAAAGTCCTCCATAATGTCCGCAAGTCGGCGCACCTGCTGACGTAGAGACGCGAAGTCTGCCTGGCCACTCACAGAGACTGCCGCCTGACAGGAAGCACCGGGGTCGTTGCTGGGTGACTGGAGCGCAGAGATACCAGTTGCAAAATCATTGCTTCGCCCTAGCTCCATGAGTTTGTCCGCACGCTCCGCCAACGCCTCAAGGGTGGTATCTTCGGAGGCGGTCCTGCAGCAGCACGTCGGTGGCCATTGGCATCCACTAGCCTTCTTTTCCAAGAAACTCTCACCAGCAGAGGAAAAATACAGCACGTTCGGTCGTGAGCTTCTGGCTGCATTCGCCGCAGTGAAAAACTTCCGATATTTCTTGGAAGACAAGCAATTCATCGTTTACACTGATCACAAGCCACTCGTATACGCCTATCAATCCGGCAGTAGCCGCTACTCCCCTCGAGAAATCCGTCAGCTCGCTTTCTTGGCAGAGTTCAACGCAACAAGTTACTTGTTTTGTGGACATAAAACTATAATGCTCGTGTGTGCAGCTTCAGGTTGACATAAATAACCTCCACCAGTTTTACTCTCATCTCTTCACAATTAAATTTCTATTTCAAACGTTCAATGGCTATGTGCATGCCAACGTTTTTTCACGCGCATGTAAAGTACTGTGGATTGTTCTTCCAATCCCCCGCTCCAACGCAAGCAGTTGATCTTCCATGAGGAGTAGACCGTGAGCTTCAAGTCACTACATTCCGTCTCAGCCTTTGCTCGTTTCTTTTAAGACTGCGACCTCGTCGAGGGGACCATCACGTGACTTGTCTGCAGGTTTTTCCTGTGCATGTTCCTCGATGCTCTGGTTTGTGACGGTGTTGTCTTCCTCTGCAAAGTTGATTCACTCACAATTACAGCTCAATATTTAAGAACAGTTTTCATAACTTTCAATATTTAGGAATAGTTTTCATAAGTTTCAATAATTTTCATAGTGCATATCTACATATATCTCGACGCATTATTATCCTCCACTGCCCCTTGATCTTACACTATGTTGTCATCAACTTCACTGTGCAAGTCTTCTGGTGACTCCTCGGAGAACTCTGCGTGCGAAGAACGGGGGATAGGAGCCTTCCTCAGCCTCGTAGGTGTCCGGTATGCAAAACTGCTTCGGACTGCCGTCCACTTCAACTTCTTTCGAATCTCCTTGTCCTCGAAGTCGTCGCGTGTGAAGTGGTCCTGACAGTGACGTTTTGTTAGCACCGCAGGACAGGGAACGCAATGGGAAGATCCAACAAGCACTACTTTGATACGACCGGTTGTTCTTCGCACAGTTGAACTGTTATTCAATACTGTGTGCAAAGGTTCTGCAATGAAAAATGAACACGCCACGAAATTTACCTCGCTCGAGCGTGTGTTATTCGTAGGCGCGAAGTTCTTCCGGCAGGTTCTGTGCCGATCTACGCGTTTCGTCACTTTTGCCCGTCGGAATGCAGAAAAATGCTTTCCCTGACTCTGTCCCGTTGCAGCACAACATCCAGACATGGTTGTTCGTAGTTCCTCAGCTCTCTGAGATACATTTCACGTACAAAAAACCAAGAGCGGCACACGAACGTACGCGCACATGCGTCCCAGCTATTGCATTCCCCGTAGACCCGGCGGGAGGTTGGAAGCAAAGAGGAGGAAAACGCACCACGTGACGCGCCTCGGCGAATGAGCAAGGCGGCGGCACGGGGAAAGCGAATGCGATACTCTTCCCCCGGGTACAGTGACTCTAACCTTCCGAGATGGCGACGCGCAGAAAGTATGGCACAGACAGAGTTGCATAGGGTGTTTCCCATTTCTATGCAACTATCCTGCTGTGCTAATTAATCATACTCGGTCCACGTGTCCTCGCGAGTGGAGCGAAACTTGCCCACCGGACAAGGGAGAATAGGGAAAAACACCAACACATAGAGACGGTTCCACAATTTATTGTGAACTGTTTTTTCTTTTTTTCAAGTGTTATTCAGACTGCCTATGTCTGGTCTGAGTTATTGTGAAAAGCCTCCTCGACCCGGGAACCGGTTGATACCTGTAACGAGTAAAAGCTCGAAGGTTGAATGGGGAGCGTCTGGGCGGGAGTTACATGATAGTAAGTGCTTCCATATACTTCGTATAATTCCTGCTTTAACTTCAGGTAAGTACCGTTCGTTAAAAGTGTTAATTATACTTCAGTAATTCCAGCACTTACTATCATGGTTAACAATAGCATGTTCAAAGCTCAGCTTAGGACCTGCATGGCAAAGGCGAGTGCAGTTGCAGGACGGTAATAGAAACGGTTAAAGGTAGATTCGGACGACCAGTCAGCCACCTTGAGAATGTCAGACAACGATACCCCTCTTGTTGCTGCAGCTGTCGTAGCTGCCGCCCTCGTGGAGTGTGCTGTAAATTTAGTTACATCTATCCCGGCTGAGGCCAGGGTACGTTTTATCCAGTGACTGATCGTATCCCGTGAGGCACCCGTGAAGGGTCTGCGTGTGGTAAGGAAAAGCTGGTCTGTGTTGCCACGGAGTGGGGCAGTACGTACAAGGTACTCTTCCAAGCACCGAAGCGGGCAAAGGTCGTCCCCATGGGGGAAGCGGGGAACCAGCCTGCGAGCTGGGGCAGTGCCCGGGACGGGACGTTTTCCTATGTCCTAGCAATAGTAAGTTCCAACCATCTGGGGTCTTGGAGACTGCCTGGGTTGAAAGTAGGGAAAGGTCTGCCGTACGTCCTGCTGTAACCAGAGCCAGAAGTATGCAGAGTTTGTAGGTCAAGGAGGTCAGCGACAAGGAAGCATTGGGTCCCAGGGTGCCTAGGTACGCGGTCACCTGCCTCACGTCCCACAGTGGGGTTGATCGCCATTTTGGAGGTGAAGAATTGAAAATCCCTTTAAGGAGGCGAGAAGTAAGTGGATGTTCCCCCAAGTTTGTGTTCTGAAAAGGTGGAACCGACTGAGAGATGGCCGATCGATAGCATCCAATAGTACGATAGGAAAGCCCTTGTAGGTGAAGCCACCCTAAGAAGTTAAGAAAGTCTGTCAAAGCGGGGTGAAGTGGATTAATTTGCTGTTCAAGACACCAGCGAGACCATTTGCGCCAGCACGAACTATAAACTGCTCTTGTTCCTTGACGCCATGCTGCCTTGATGAGATTGGCAGAGTGAGATGAAAGTGACTGCGAAGATTCTGGTCGCTGGACACCTTCCAGGCTGCTAGACGGAGTCCACCGCTCAAAATTAAGGGGTGACCAAGTTGGGCATTGTTCAGTAGCAGATGTGGATGGTGAGGGATCAGCCTGGGCAAGTTTACGAGTGCATGCAATAGAACTGGGTACCAGGTTTGGGCTGGCCATACTAGTGCTATCAAAACTAGGGTCGAGATGGTTTGTTGGAGTTTCTGGAGGCATTTCCCTACCAGACAAAAGGGAGGAAATGCATAGTTGATGCCAGTCCAGTCCAGTCCTTGGTGAAAGCGTCCACCCCGTGGGAAAGTGGATCTGGTCTCCAACTGAAGAAATGTGGAATCTGGAAATTCGTAAAGCCTGCAAAAAGGTCTGTCAGGAAGGGACCCCAAAGACAAACTAACTTGTTGAACTGATTGGGGTCTAGTTTCCAACTGCTGCTGTCGAGATCTACTCTTGATGCCCAGTCTGCCTGCACATTCAATTTCCTTGGGATGTGTTCTGCCTTCACTGTCAGCCCCCTTTGGAAGCACCAGGTCCACAGCTGGCGAGCTAGAGTTGAAAGAGTGATCGAGCGAGCGCTGCCCAATTTGTTGATTGCTGCTACAGCTGCCATGTTGTTCAGCTGAAGCAGTACACACCCCTCCCGCAACTCTTTTGCAAAAGTTTGAAGGGCCAGGAAAGCTGCTTTCAGTTCCAATTCGTTGATGTGTAGTTTGCAATCCTGCTGGGACCAAAGGTTTCCTATGTGACGTCCCGTACATACAGCTCCCCAACGAAGTCGTGAGCTGTCGGACTGGATCACTAACAAGATCTTGTCGTCGTGGACTGGTCGACCGTTCCAAAGGATTAAGTTTTGTTCCCACCACAGAAGCTCTTGAGTGGCTGCTGGAGTCCAAGAGACTATTGCCTCGTATGTACCAGCTCGCAATGCTACTCTGTGCAGTTGCTGCAGAGCTCTGTAATGTAGTGGAGCTGGAAAAATTGCCAAAACAGTGGAGTTGAGCTTGCCGAGAATTTGAGATAGTTCCCGTAACTGTATCCGTGGCCTGCTGAGAAGGGATCGGATCTGGCGTAGAATTTGTACTTTTTTCTCTAGGGGGAGCTGAATATGCATTGTCTGTGTGTTGATTATGAAGCCCAGAAACTTCAGAGATTGGCAGGGAACAGTCTGAGACTTTTGTGTATTTATGTGGAAACCCAGGGCCTCCAACATTTGAGTTACTTGCTGAGTTTGCAGCGATAGCATTTGCGCATCCTGATGCATTAGAAGTATATCGTCTAAGTATATCACCAAACGGAAGCCTTGGGAACGAAAAGAGGCCACTACGGGCTTGAGGAGTTTGGTGAAGACCCGTGGTGCTGATGCAAGACCGAAGGGGAGGACTTCCCATCGAAATCGCTGGTCTAGCCAGTCGAAGCAGAGGAAATCCTTGTGCTCTGGATGAATGGGAACCGAGAGATACGCATCCTGTAGGTCTATGCGTGTCAGAAAGTCCCTGTCGAGAATCAACGATCGCACTGTGTGCCACCCTTCCATTTTGAAGTGTTCGTAACGGAGGAACACATTCAAGGGTCGAAGATTGAGGACAGGTCGGAAGCCTCCGTCCTTTTTGGGAACTAGGAACAGGGAGGAGGTGAACTGGGCCTGGGACGGTTTGATACGAGTGATGGCTCCCTTGGCGAGCAAGGAACTGATTTCTAGACTGACCAGTGCTCTCTGAGCTGCTGAAAGTGTAGGAGGACGGGGCTGACTGGATTGAAAAGGAGTCGTCAGAAGATCGAGGATATAACCCTGTACGGACTGAATGATCCAGGGGTCGTCTGTCAGCGTCCTCCAAATGTCTACACAGTGTGTTAATTGACCCGCCTGCTGAAGTGGTTTGACACAGGGGAATGGACTTACCTCTGCCCCTGTATGTTGTGCCCCTCCCCCGGGAACCACTGGCCAGAGGTAGGGCTGGCCGAAAGGGCCGCGGTTGAGGCTCGCCTCTGTCCCCCGCTGTGCTGCGAGGCCTCTTGGTGGGCGCTTGTGAGCTGGCCCCTTGTGCCGGGCGTTTGGAGGCCTCCATGGCGGTGTCTAGGGAGCTCCAAACCTGCATTTTTGCTTGGAGCCTGGAGGTGAAGGCACCCCCGAAGAGCTTCCCAGCATCTTCCCCCGACGGGTCTGGCAGGTTTTCCACCAGGGCTTTTAAAGACGGTGGGAAGCTGTGCAAGGCTGCCTCCCGCCGGTCAGTCAGGGCTTGCGCATTTGCCTGGGCCAGCAAGGAAATTGCCGCCCCCACGTGCCTGGCTACAGCCGCCTTCGAAGGCGGTGCCTGGATGGATTCTGCCAGCAGTGCGGCCAGAGGTCGCACTACTGACAGTATCCCCGCCTGTAGAAATCGGAAGTTCCGGTCCCTTGCCATGTTGATTGGTAGGGACCGGCGCACACCGAAGTCTTTTATCTCCGGGTCAAAAGTGGGAGCCTGAAGGGAGGCGATCCCTAGCTCAGGGAACGTGTCCTTGGCCGCCTTGGATCGTTCGAGGCGACCATCCTCCCTCCAGAGCTCCTCCACAAAACTAATCACCGCTGGCGGGTAGCGCTGCACTGGAGGTCGCGTGGGGGCCTGTAGAAAGGCGATCCCTGGGTCCTCTGTGGACACGTCAGTAATGCTTGTGGTCTCCTCGCCCCAGGGTGCATTACTCTGCTGTTTAGGGCACTCCTCCTCCTCTAGCACCTCCTCGATCACGTCGCCTGGGCCCGTCTTTGAGGGCCCAGACACCGGGGGGGCTAGATCATTCTGCAGGGGCGCCTGCAGCTGGGACCTGGTCTTCTCCGCCAGGAGCTCCTGGAGAAACGCTGAAATATTGCTGATGTCCACCTGCATGGACTTGACCGTCCCACCCATGGTTTGCACTGTCCCTTCAAGGGCGGTCAGCCGGGAAGGGCTACGTTCTGCCATGCTGCAAGGGAAAGCGGACTTCGTTATCAGGTGTGTCGACCAGAAAGATCAGGGTTCGAGAACCACATCTCTGCTCAATCCTCGCCGCAAATCGCCGGAAGCAGAGGGTTGGAAGTTGCTGTTAATCAACAAAGTCAACCTTCTTGTGGACAGATTAGTTCCTCATTTGGGTTGCAGGTAAGCCCCAAACTGCAAACTTGAAGGTGAAAAGCTTCCCCTCGTAGCTGGGTCTCAGGCATTGCCGTTTTCCGTTGACCTAGTTACTGTGTGGGTTTGCCCTCAGCATGTCCACAAAAGGGGCAGGGGGGAAGGCAGAAGTCTCTTGAAAATGCCCTATGTCTATCTCCTTGGAGTGACCCTATGAGGGTTCCAGAGTGCTTTCCTTAAGAAGGCACCTACCCCACAACCGTAAGGAATCTCTATGAGGGTGAGTTACTCTGTCCTGCACACTTCTGCCTCTTGCGTGCCTGTTGTTTGTGTGGTATAACGCTAGTGAGATCTGAAACGGGTTGTCAACTGTGCTGAACACATTACCGTCTCTTGTGTGTTCGTTTAAAGGAACCACTTGTTCCACAGACTGTAAGGCACGTGTAACGTCAGTGTGAATGTAAGCAATCGCTTCTGTGCTCTGCACGCGACCGCTACTTGCGTGTCCGCTTACGGGAAACACCTGCTCCCACGAACCGCAAGGAAGGTGTAAAGTTAGTGTAAATGTAAGCGAATCATTTCTGTGCTCTGCACGCGACCGCTACTTGCGTGTCCGCTTACAGGAAACAGCTGCTCCCACGGACCGCAAGCAAGGTGTAAAGTTAGTGTAAATGTAAGCGAATCGCTTCTGTGCTCTGCACACGACCGCTACTTGCGTGTCCGCTTAAGGGAAACACCTGCTCCCACGAACCGCAAGGAAAGTGTGAAGTTAGTGTAAATGTAAGCGAATCGCTTCTGTGCTCTGCACGCGACCGCTACTTGCGTGTCCGCTTAGGGGAAACACCTGCTCCCACGAACCGGAAGGAAGGTGTAAAGTTAGTGTAAATGTAAGCGAATCGCTTCTGTGCTCTGCACGCGACCGCTACTTGCGTATTCGCTTCAGGGAAACACTTATTCCCGGTAATCACAAGGTATTTGAATGTGTGTGAAAACAGTGCGCGTAAGTAACAATGTGTTCGTGGACACAAGTGTAAGTGTGCAAGGTCTAACCGGCCGTAACTACGTGAGCTGTGTGTGCTCGTTGCGCGCCGGAAACCGAGAGTAGCTAGGCCTAGCGGGTTAGGAGACAGGTCTGTTCACCGAAAGGTTAAAAAAAAACTGTCCCCTTATTTGCCTAACCAGAATCGGGATGGACTGCTTACCTGTCTGATGTGAAAATAGATGAAAAACAAAGAAATAAACAACTCAAATCGAAAAACAGTGAGGAGTGCTTTTCCCCGTGCGCTAATCTTGGCGGAGCCAATGAGGAAAGGTGAGTTGAGAGCGCCACCTGGTCCCATTTTTAGAAACTAAAGCTCTAGGAGCGACTTTGAAGTTGGCTGATTTTGGCGGAATACTACGAGGAAATGCTATTGTTAACCATGATAGTAAGTGCTGGAATTACTGAAGTATAACTTAATCCCAAGGTGCAGAGGGGCTTTCGCAACACGGCGCTCTCTGGTGGGCCATCTATGCAATTTCTGAAATCGTCTAATAGAATGTTCGTCTAATGAATCGAGTAATTCGTAACGGTAATCAATTACTTTTGCTACAAGAGTAACGACAACAGTAATCAATTATTAATTACTTTTTTGGAGTAACGTGCACAAGTCTGGTTGAAACATCCCAAATCGTACCTTCAGTAGTGTATTCGGGAGAAGAGAGCGAAACCTCGCCAAAACCACTCCCAAAAATACCTTTTGGATACGCCACTAAGCGCAGCCGTACTCCTCAGATAGCCCCCTACTATTGCAATTTGAGGGTAGTAATGTAATGGCAACGTATGCTAGAAAGCCGAGCAAAGTTTGTTTTGAATGGCAGGTCCGTTCTTCGAGGCGTTCGACTCCAAAAAGAAAATATTTTCGCGCATACACTGGCGGAATGTTTCGTTCGATCATAGAAACGTGGTGTGCATTTTGAAAACACTCTGTTTTCACGAATCTTTAGTGATGCTTACCTTTAAAATTGGACGTTTGTGTTGGCTTACTGGGCGAAATCTCCAGAGACAGCACTGATTCGTGCCTTCAAACATTCAGATGACGATGTGTCGACAAAAATACAGCAATGATGTTGCTCGATGGAGATGGTTCGCGAAGAGGCTCGAGCCTAAATACGGGTACATGCAGAGAAAAGAAAACTTGATGATGTATTCCTAATGCTTGAATAAAAACTTGAGTGCAAAAAAAAAGCCAGGAAGAAAACACAAAGAGCACTTTTAAGTGTCTTACAACAAGCAAAGGACTTGGCAAAGGACTGCAAAGGACTTGGAGAACACAAGAAGACAACCCAGCTCCAGCAATGCCCCTGGCAATGAAACTCCGCAATCAGCACCATCAAATAGAATTGTTCTTCTGGTTTAGTCGAGCAAGATTGGCGATTTCACCTTGTGGATGTTTACAACCACAAGTATCAGCCGCTGATATTCGCCTAGCACTGAGTGCTTGAGGTCGGCTTTATTTGAAAAAAAAAAAAAAAACATTGGGCGCGTTAAGTAGCGGCCCCAGAACGTAGTGAGCGCGATCCGTTTTACTGAACTGTGTCACTCCTTTTCCGCAGCGCGCCGCTCTTGACAAATTCTCCCGCTCCAGATTGCAGGTCGAAGAGTCTAAAAGCTGGTTTAAGTTAGGGAGCCTCCATGGGTTGCTGCGGGTTCTCCGCATGGAGGCTCCCTAGTTTAAGTCTGGTTTAGAGTCCGACGGAGCGGGGCGTAACGACGCGCAGTGGACCGCCGCGCATCGCAAGCCGCCGCAGGTGAGTTCATAGTCCGACGACACTTGTCGAAGCGCGGCTTGGCGGCAACGCGCGCGATACTTCAGCCGCCGTCGGGGGAATATAGCAATGCTCTACATGTGGCGGTGGCCAGCGAGCTGCGCACGGCGTGGGCTCCGATGGACTCGAATTTCCCAACTGGGCGTCGCTTTTGATCGAAGCTGCTAAGGAACATGCGTGCATATATAATCCACGACGGATGAACTATAATGAAAAAAAAAAAGATGGAGAACAGCTGGGAAGACCCCCTGTGACTTTCTTCTTCACTCTACCTCTTTCCTGTTTGTTTTTCTCTTTTTTCTTGCTCTACTTTTCCAACCGCAAACGCGTTTTGGAGTAGCCAGTCCTAACTGGGTTGGGACTAACATTTCCATATTTTTCATTCATTTCCAATTCCAATTCTTCTTCAATTCCGTGTTCATGTTTAGGGGTACCAACCGTGTTACAGTATAGTACAACCATACGCTGGGAACACGGATTGTCTTCAGTCGGATTCCAGCACGCGGGTACAGTTCCCTCTCTGCTTTCCCACTATGAAATGCGAAAATCTCCGGAAGATATCTCTGGTCGCGCTGTGCCGAATCCCGTCCGACTATGATCCCGGTAGGATGAGGAAGCGTGGCGTGGCGTGGTGAAGAGGCTGGCCGTCGGCGCGGGCGGCGATGGGCGAAGACTACGTCGGACGATTGTTATTATAAAGCCGGGGCGATTGTTATAATAATAATAATAATAATAATTTTACTCAAGAAAGCAAACTACAAATATAATAAAACAGGGCCGTCTAAGCCGAAAGGCTTGTGGCACTGGGCCTGAAGCAGTCAGCGGTATACAGTTTGACAGTACATGAACATATAAAGGTACTACATCCTATGATAAGGTTGCCGCAGCGATTTTTTGTTTGTACTTCGATTCCAAAGAAAAACTGTCGAAGGGGACCTCATTAAAGATACAAGGTACATAGCATTGCCTGCGACAAAGTCCATATTTTTATTTTGTGTGTGAGAAATGCACAACAGGGCAGCATTCGCTAACCGGGGTCCTATATGAGGGGTCCCAAAAATGTTTTTACAACATGCAAGTTACCTTGATAATAACTCTATTATTCATGCAAAAATGACGTTTTGATATGTATATTTCTGGCAGAGATGGGCATAAATACACTTCGGGTATTTAAATATAAATACAAAATACTACATGTTTTCATGTATTTAAATACTGCCTATAAATACTTTATGATGAAAGTAATTAAATACAAAATATAAATACATTAAGACAGTATTTAAATACTGTAACTACTTCCGTAAATACTTTGAGCCATCCAGGCACATTTTAAATTAGTGTATAAATGGATCCACCTGTGGATGCATGTCTGCTGCACACAATGCCCACATATTTCTTTATTTTTCCGTGATGCAGCGTGATGATTTCAGCATCTTGCGTGGACCGACTTTCCATTGAACGGAAACGTCTCCTTGAGTCTTGGGAGCAGCGAGAGGGGTACTAGACAGGACGGACACGGGACAAGAACCGACGATGACTCAAAACCAACTAACGAACACATTATCGCTTCTTCCATTTACTCTATGTTGAATAAAGTGCTCATTTGTTCATTTGCTGGTTTCGATTCTTGTCCCCTGTCTGTCCTGTCCAGCCCCCCCCCCCCCCCCCCCCGCTGCTCCTCGGACTCAAGGAGATGTTTCCGTTCAATCGTATACACCAGCTTGCTTGCCTCCTCTACTTATGTTCGTTGACTTTCCATCTTCAGCGACGACAGTGAAAAACTCCGCGTTAAAAACTGTCTGGTGCGCTGCAGTCATTGTCCCGAGTTCCCAATGAATGACTGAGTAGAATTGCCGCTAAAGGGGCACGGTATGACTACATCCAACGAGTCATCACATCCACGGACACAGAATACTCGGTCAATGTTCTCGTCGCTGTTCTGTGCTTGTTACGCAGTGCCTTCCATCGACCATCTCCAAAGCGGTTCATTCCAACATCGCTGTTCTGTACTTTTTTGTCGCACCTACGTCAGTGGCCAGTAAGTCTTGAGGTCGTTAATTCCTTAGTTGTTTTTGGAACTTAGGAAACTTAGTTGTTTTGAAACTGAGTGGTCCCCGTGCGAATGTCGCGGTTCTGCGCTTTATTGCAAATGATCTCCTTCACCTATGGGATAGCGTCCTGGGTGTGAATCACGTGGTGTGAATACCAGATAGGGTTGGGAAGGTGCACACACCTGGTCACCTGAATCCGGGAAAAACCACGGGTTGACCCACAAACGGGTTATTTTTGCTGCCTGAACGATTCCACGAAGAAGAATTCCTCCGATACAGAGACTCCACCCCGGACAGCGAAATGATCGTCTTGTGCGGAGATAGTGACTTGGAAGCGCTTTTGTCGGCCGAGTAAAATTCATGAATCCCGTTGCACACCCTTCATGTGTCGATACGAGGAGAGTGTCACCCTGTGGTGTTTGCTCTCACCAGGCGACGTGACACAGCCGCCCATGAATAAACCCATGGTGTAATTAGTGACACACTCCTACACCGTTTCAGCCACTTGGGAACACTACAAAGCTCAGGTTACTGGATGTTTCACTTCGAAGTTGCAGCTATGAATGCAGCAGTGACAGTGTTCAGCGCTGTACGTGTGAATCAGCCGATAAAAATAGGTGCCTGCGCCTTTCATTATGCGATGGCGATAAATGAAAAGCGGGACTAGCTTTGCTTGAGAGCCGTCTGCAGAACAATGAAGAAGTACGAGAGTGGTTCAGGGCGGTAAGGCACCTGCCCTTCCTCCCAGAACATTTCCGTCTCCCGTTCAGCGAGGATTTTATTTCCTGAATCCGGGAAAAACCACGGGTTGACCCAGAAACGGGGGGGGGGTATATATAAGTTTAATAAACAGGAGGTGGCGTCCACGCAAGGAGAGGTCAGCCAGACCTATGTCGGCTTGCTACGACCTGGTGGAGCAAAAAAAAAAAAAGAACCGGCCGGTTTCTTTGCAGTGGGGGCGAGTGCCCAGGGCCGCGGTTCTCAGTTCACAACGTAACACTCAGTTGGGTGTCCTGTAGGTATTGCAGGAGAGCCCTTGTAACGGCTCCCTGCTGTTGGCGTGCGACGGGGCCGAGAAGCACGGCCAGTGAGGGCGAGCCGTGTCCCAGGCGTTGGAGGCGATTGGCGAGGACAGCGCGGGCTGCAGAGTACTCCGAGCAGGTTAGTAGGAGGTGCTCAACGTCTGGAAGCGCTTTTGTCGGCCGAGTAAGTGTTTTGGGACGGAAACTTTAAGCATAACCCACCAGAATTCATGAATCCCGTTGCACACCCTTCATGTGTCGATACGAGGGGATGACGCCGAAATAAATCATGTAAAAATAAAACAACAACAACAACAAATAAGTTAATAATAATGAATGGGGAAATTCGCCACTTAAGGTGCGGCCCACTACCCCAAGGCACAATGGGGCAGGATGTGATGTGTCCTGATGATGAGGTGATGAACGATGCTAAATAGGGATAGTCAGTGGAGTCAGTATGACATCAGACCGGTAGGCAAAACCACAGCACACAAAAATACACACACAGCACACAGGTCCGCAGGCAGATTATAGGGTAGAGAGGAGACCAGTGTCCCGGAGAAAAATTTTGAAATACTCAAGAACTTGACGATGGTCAGTCTGGTTAGACCCAGGGCCGAGAATGGTTGCCAATGTGAGTGGTGCGGCCGTGATCGACTGCAGGCGACACTGTAGAGCTGCTCTTTGGGAGGTGTATAGATGGCAGTCGAGGAGCACATGCTTGGTGTCCGCCAAAACAGCACAGCGAGAGCAGAGCATCGAGTCAGAGCGGCCGATCAGATGCTTGAAATGGGGGGTGAATGCAACCCCAAGACGAAGCCTGTGTATCAGCGACGCAAAATGGCGAGGCACACGAGCAGCCATGGTGAAGCCAAAGTCAGGGTCCACTTCACGCATCAGAACTCTTGATGGAACGTCTCGAGACCATTGCGCATGTGCGAGAGGCCTCACCACATCATTTAGGAAGGTTCGCCTGTCGCCTTTGGGGAGGGTAATCCGCACGCTTGATCGGGAATGATACGCAGCTGCTGCAGCCTCGTCAGCCTCTTCATTGCCGCGGATGCCGCAGTGGGCAGGAACCCACTGGAAGTAGATAGAGTGCCCGCTGATCTCAAGACGGCTTAGTTCCTCCAGTATGTCCACCACCACAGGCGCAAGTGATCCACGAATACCCATGTTCGCTATACACTGGAGAGCTGCCTTGGAGTCGCAGTATATCACCCAGCTGCTGATAGCGGCTGATGCAATGTGCTTGAGGAAGAACAAAATGGCATGCAATTCTGCAGACGTAGATGAGGTGCGGTGCGAGAGACGGTATGCGTGGCACGACGACATAGTCGGGATTGTAAAGACAGCAGTGGAGCCGTGTAAGTTGGTCGACCCATCTGTGAATACTGCAGTGTGCGAAGGGTAACGGCACTGCATCATGCAAGTTGTTTCAACACGGGTGCTGCAACGTGATCCCTCTTGCTCTTGAGGCCAGGAATGGTAGTGGAGATCGAAGGTATCGAAAAGACCCACGGAGGGGACCTGGGGATGACTGAGCTTCCAACAAAAGCCGGTAGCAAGGGCTTTACAGCAGCGATGCAGTGAGAAATGTTGCTCTGCCTCCGCCTGTTGAGCTTCGAAACCAAGGGGTGACGACGGTGTTCCGCGACGAGACGTAGATAATGGCGCACAGTTTCTCTGAGACGTAAGACCTCTACTGGCAGCTCGCGGGCCTCTGCCACCACCATGCGCGTTTCAGCGGCGCGGGGTACACCGAGGCAGATCGTCAAGCTTCTGGCCAACATACACCGAAGTCTCTGTTCAGATGTTCTTGAGATGCCATGTAAGACCGGGAGGCTGTAGAGAATGGTTCCCCGAACCAATGCCCCATGAATCGATAGGAGCTCTTCCTGATCAATCCCCCATGCAGCGCCAGCGAAGTGAGAAATGACATTGGTCCAGCGTTGAACTTTCGCTTCCAGGTACCTGATATGGGCGCTCCACGAGAGATTGGCATCCAAGATAACACCCAGGAATTTGTGGCACTTCACTTGGCTGAGTGTATTATTGCCTAGCGAAAGGGGGAAGGCGCGCATGCGTTTCCGCGTGAACGGGAGCACAGCAGCCTTGGTGAAGTAATGCTGAACAGCATCCAACGAGTGTTGAAGGCGGCGTTGAATCGCTGGCCTTGATTTACCTGTGGTCCAAACGCACACATCGGCTGCGTATAGACCTGTTGCGCTGGGCCAGGTGGCGCTGCAAACCTTGTGTGTCAGCGCCGCTCGTGGTGACCTTTTCAACACACGGCCGCTCCCTAGCAGACGACACTCAGTCTAAGCTGGCTAAGTTGGTGTGGCATTATCGTTTATCATCTGCTTTACGGATAGAATAAGCCAAAAAATTGACAAATCCTTTAAGTTGCTGAAACACGTGTACAATGTGCAGCCCGATGTACATATGCAGAACGCGTGTATGTCGCGAATGACGCTGTTTGTTAGAGTGTTTAGTGTGCTTCTCTGGTGCACTGGGGGTGCCAAAGTATAAATTTCATTCTTCGAAAAATCAGGCTTAACAAGAACAAGGCAAATATTAATTCGCAGGGTGCTTATCGAATTCAATGGGGACTTAACAAAATGTTCGCCGTTATTAATTGAAGATAGTTGAACAATAATAACAAATGAAACGCAAACTGTTGTATGGTTCAACACCCAAATAGTTGCTCTTTCCTGGGACCTCTGGTTATGTTCTCCGCGTGCGGAATGTTCACGACTCTACCATGAACACAAAATAAACAGCCATTGGGCAACGCAGTACCGATGATTTCGAAGCGTTTTCGGGCACAGCCATGCAGCTTGAGCAAACTTCTTGACTATTTAAATTTGGAATCAGCTATTATATATATACATATACAATACAGCCTCATGTATATGGGCACAAGCTTTGGTTCCGTACGCATATTTAACAAAAAGTCATATATATGGGGTTTCTGGTGACGGTGACCCAATGAAATAATTGCTTAAAACAAGTGAGCTGGTGAATGTAATTCATGACTGTAAGACCCGGAGACTAGGGACGACGAAAACAGACACATACAGATGTGTCCAAACTCTGTCTGTGTGTGTCTGTTGTCGTCGTCCCTAGACTCGGGATGTTACTGTCACACAGCGACAATTATCCGAGGCATCGGCTGCACAGTCAACTTTTAGTATAAAAAGCAGAAAAATGCAAAGCAAATACAAGAACACGAAATGTATATATGGTCAAAGTTTTTGTGTTCTATTTCATTAGAACGGATGCCGATATTTGTCTACTGCAATAATTATACTTGGATATTACACAGCCGCAATGCAAGCCTATGACTGAAAATGGTAAACGACGGCAGTAGTGAGGAATAATTATTTCAGGGCTTCATATTTCAGGAATTAGCTTGCCCTTGAGTACAACAAAAATACTGCCGCCTGCATATCGCCAGCAGCCGGAATAGCGCTGCCAGTCGGGGACATCTTTTCCGGGGGCATTTCTTGGGCGGGCAAGAGCCACCTTCTTGCTGCTATGGCATTGTACGACACAACAGTAGTTAGCATAGTTAGCAATTTTTAATAGAGTTCGATTCAAGTAGAGTAGAGTTCGATTTCGGGAAAAAAAGAAACAGACAAAAACAAAAACGGCGAACTCTTTGACGCGTCTTACCCGTTGCTATCAGTTATGCATACAAGGCGTGGGCGGCCGCGTGTTGTAGCATTCCGACGGTAGGGGGTCAGAGTGGCGCTCCAGTCACCCTCCTCAAACTTTAGCGCAACAGCTCTATACAGAGAGCTGAACTTTGCGATGAACGCAACGCTTGATATCCGCCATAACCAAATTGAAGAGGATGGGGCTTAATACACTTCCTTGAGGAACGCCTTGGGTCAAAACTGTTTTTTGCGTGTCCCCATCCCGAGTGCGGACGAAAATGGTTCTGTTGGACAAGAAGTCAGCCACCCAGACAAAAAGCCTGTGAGACACTCTAGCCCGGAGGAGGGTGTGCAATACATAAGTGTGACTGACCGTATCATAGGCACGTTTGACATCAAGAAAAACAGCCTCGACAA
This sequence comes from Ornithodoros turicata, assembly GCF_037126465.1. NCBI lineage: Eukaryota > Metazoa > Arthropoda > Arachnida > Ixodida > Argasidae > Ornithodoros > Ornithodoros turicata. Next base: position 203,900 of record NW_026999449.1, on the reverse strand, counting down.
TCCTCTTGCAGCTCTTGGCGACTTCAACAGCAGTCACAAGGTCAATAAGGGAGTCAACTGAGCTACGGTGCCGACGGAAGCCCGCCATCTCATCAGGGAAAACGTGATTCCTTTCCAACCACCATTCCAGCCTGTGTATCAAATTTGCAAAATAAACTCTTCAATATAAATCATGAGAAAATCCACGCTGTCGAAATAAACTCCGAAAAATAAACTTTGAAGAATAAACGCTTCGAAATAAATCTTTTAACATCCATCGTCCCTGATTGGTGGACAGCTGACGGCTCTACGTCCGCCGCGGAAAATAGTACCCTCCTCGCGCTTGGGGCTAGCCAGGGCTATAACTGTGAACGAGGATTTCGGTACACCGGAAGTAGGTTGTCTGTCTGTATGTGATCCGTGACAAGTTTTGCCAACTTAATAGGGGGGCGGGGGGCTGATATCATTCGGAATGACGGATGCCCGGCAGCGTATTATTCAGTGAAGTTCTGTTTTAGCAGTGCAAGTAACGCGCGACAACGGTGTAATATAGTCTAATATAGAGCCGACTATCAGGAGAGTTTGGCCATTCTTTGGTATGTTTTCTGATTTTGCATTTCTCTTTTTCGTGTGCGTGCGCGCTTTCTTGGCCTTTCTTTTACCAGTGCGAATGACCGTCGCCGCGCAATCCGTCCACAGCGCTCAGCTGGCTCAAGGATCAAGAGCATACCTGGGTAAATTACTTCTAAAATGTAATTAAATTACATTACTCCAGTTAGAGTTTAATTAAATTACATTACTCATTACTGCAATTGAAACATAATAAAATTACATTACAATTACTACGAAAAAGTAATGACATTACAAAGTCATTACTTTACCATTATTGGCATACATGTTCTCGACTTTGTGGAAGGAACAAGGGACACACAAGTTGACGAAACTTGCCTTCCCCGAAATTCTAGGAAAAAAATGTATGCTTACAATGTATCAACAGTTAGCTTGACTCTTCTATTTGTCTCTTCTACATGTCATGCTAGTGTGCCACGTATGACGTATCGTTCCACAATGTAGAGACGAAGGAGACACAATGTACCACGACAACAGGAAGATTATCAGGAGGATGGGGCCAGCAAACAATGATTCTCCAGGGCTACAAACCGTTGACCTAACAACGTTTGTTTGTGAGTGCCCTGCCTAAGGCAACTGGCTCGTAGAAGGGAATCGACGTTCCACGTGCCGATTGAGTGCGTCACCGTTCATAGTGCCGTTGGAATTCTTTTCACTTGCCAGTCCCCAAACTCTCTTTCTGCCAAGTGCCAACACAGAACACACACTCGATTCTTTTGTAAAAAGTAATGAGTAATGTCATTAAAATTACAGCCCAAGTAATTAAATTACATTACAAATTACCTAATGTCAAAAGTAATGGGTTACATTACAAATTCCTAGAAAAAGTAATTCATTACTGTAATTTCATTACAGTAATGCTATTACTCCTCAGGTATGATCAAGTGTGCGTGTCCTGTATTCATACGCGCGTCGTCGTCATCACTTTTAAGCTGGATATTTCGAAATCCTAAGTTGTTATGTAATTGATAGCAATACAAACATGAGTAGGAAACATCATAATAGCATTTTTCGCCGGAAAGAACATCGTGTCGCCCATACAGCTATCACTACTATGATACGGAGCATTACCTTCCTAAGCCTAACCATGATTTATTTTAACAGCGTTTATTTTGAGGACGTGTATTTTTAAACGGTTTATTTCAGAAAATGGATTTCGAAGGGCGGAATTTTAAGCGTGGATTTTTTATGTTTTATTTTAAAAGATTTATTTTGGCGTACAGCCGATACGAGGAGAGTGTCACCCTGTAGTGTTTGCTCTCACCAGGCGACGTGACACAGCCGCCCATGAATGAACCGATGGTGTAATTCGTGACACACTCCTACACCGTTTTTAGCAAAAAGGAAGAAAGGAAACACACACACAACAACCACCTGCGGGTTGTAGTCGTCTTGAACACAGGCAGGTTACCTGTTCACTCCTGTCATTCCTAATCCGGGCTTCTCCTCCCGTCGACCTTCTTACGTCCCATCGCCCCCATGGTGACCCAGATTTTTTGGCCGTTACGTCCATCGTGCCATTACATCCATCATGCTGTTACGTCCAACACGTCGTTACATTCATACCGTGCTATTACATCCAACGAGCTGTTACATCCATCGTGCCATCACGCCCATCGATGGATGTAACGACACGATGGATGTAACAGCTCATTGGATGTAATGGCCCCGTACCCCCTGTCACTGGGGTTGTCGACTGACATCATTTTTCTGAGCGGGTGTAAGGTGAAAGAAAAAGAAGGGAGGACATGGGGGAAAGGAGCCTTTCAAATATGTTACTGAAGTTTTCGGGTAACAATAAGAAGTCTGTTCTACGACGGAAATTTTGAAAAGTCTTTTGCACGAACGCCTTGTAAATGAATTCAGATATTTGATAATGCTTACTTACCAGAAATCAGGGATGGGCAGTATTTAAATACATTGTATTTAAAATACTATTTAAAATATAAATACGTGTATTTAAAATACGTATTTAAATACAGGCAAGAAAAATGTATTTATATTTAAATACCGTCTTAGGCGTACTTATATTTAAAATACACTGAAATACACATATCTCATCCTCCCGTATTTGCCGGCTTCTCTCGAGTTCTACATTGTTCGCCTCCAGTAATGAAGGGTATCTTCGTTAGTTGGCCCGCTGTACGTATTTGGGACGCCCTCAGGAGTGAGGACGCCATGGCGAGTGAGGGCATGGCCCAGTACGTAATGTACGTGGGGGAGGCTATAGGTCACTCATCCCGTGTGTTCGGGGATTTCTGTCCTTCTAGAAAACAGCACAATGTGCGAATGAGGGCATCACCACCCCCGTTACTTCAGTCTTGGAAGCCAAGAGAGAAATGAGAACACAAATTTGAAAAAAAAAGTGATTTGTGACCCTCTTGCGTCACTTGACAAAGCCTGGTGTCTAAAGGGAACCCTTAAAATGCACCTTTAGCGGCCAACGAGCCGTTGCATCCAATGCGCCGTTACGTCCACCGATGGATGTAACGGCGCGTTGGATGTAACGTCTCGTTGGACGTAGCGTCCCCAGACCGGTTAGAGCCGCGTCCTAGGTTAGTTTCCAGGGTAGGTTAGTTTAGGCTTGTTTTTGACAGTTCACCGTCCACAGTCCATCGCATCTTCCTCATCACAGTATAATTGGATATTCTGAAATCCTAAGCTGTTTGGAGAAGGATCGAAGACCGCTTGGTCGAAAGCCGTTCGATCGAAAGCCGGTTGATCGACGCCGTTTATTCGAAAGACGTTTTTTCGAAGAGGGAGTTCCGGTCTGGGGACGCTACGTCCAACGAGACGTTACATCCATCGGTGGACGTAACGGCGCATTGGATGCAACGGCTCATTGGCTATAACGGCACCGTATGGATGTACCGACACGTTGGATGTAACCGCACGGTGGACTTGGTGATCTTTTGGATGTAAATGCTCGATGGATAAGCGGCTTCAGGATATGTCGGTCGTGAACTAATATGGCATTGATGTAGTTTTAGAATCAGCCACTCCATAACACATATTTCGTGGCATATCCTCGGAATGTTTTTGTTTGTTTATTTTCATGATGTGATGTGATGTGATAAACAAAAAAAATGGGGATGCGAGTTTCGATGACGTCGAACTGGCTACTCCAGTACTCTTACACAAACACATGACGAGATGATGAAAAATAGAGATGATGATTTTTGTTTTCGTGAGAGCCTGTCAAATTACGATGTTTTATGATTTAATATGTTCACAAGTTACAGACAGAGTTGCTGTCGTGAGTGAATAAATTAGGCCAGGTTCTAAATTACGAGGTTGATCCACAAGTTGAAATCCCCAAATCTCAAAACATCCACGAAATAATATAGTATTAGGTAAAAAAGGTAAAAGCGCATTAGGTAAAAAAGCTGCTGGTCGTGTGTGTCATATTCTGCTTGCCGTACGTAGTTGGCCTCGCTGAGGGCGGGCCGCTCGTCACGACCAACGCAACAGCCCGCGTCCTAGGCCGACTTCCAAAGAAACCGTACCGGCCGAACCGAACTGTCCGGAATAGCAAGTCGACGTCCCGTTTGGCTGACCTTTAGCCTGTTTTTTTGTCTAATAAATATATCCCCCCTCCCCCATCGCTGTCGTTGGTTGTCGTTGGTTTTCCTTGCTTCGCGAACGTGAATTTGGGTTCCGGAAAATAGTGTTGCTCATTGCGTGGGCGGAAATAATTGTGCAGCGGCCGCTTGATCGATTTTTCTTATTGGTTCAAGTGGTGCGTTCATTAAAAACAAAATAAAGAAAATAATAAAGATAAAAATAAAAATAAATCGATCAATAAAAGAAAGAAAGAGAAACAACAAATAAAGCTGCAGTTCTAAGTACCGTTATCCTAAGAAACATTTATCTGTGTGTAATCCGCTTGCTGGCTGTTTCAACATTACAGACATTACAGGGCAGCCTTGTTGAACGTTACTGGAATGTTTGTGAAGTCGGCCTTGCACTAACGTAAATACGAGACATTCTCGTTAGCCTTATGAGACAGTTGACTGAGTAAGCACAAACCCTAAACGGCAAAATCGAGGAAATTGACGTTTCATGTCAAGCTAATAAACTCATCTCACTTCTCTATAAGCGCACCGAAAAAGAGGAGGTTTATTGGTCTCGGTGGCGGGCCGCGACAATGCTGGCTCGTCTACCCAACGCCCCCCCCCCCCCCCGACAATGCTGACTGACGATAATCCCTTTACGAGCAGCTAAGTAAGCTTTTGTTCTGGTCTCCAAGGCCATGCCCTAAGTCCGCTGTCCATGAAAGAAAAGAGGAGAGAGGGAACACCACAGTGCGCGTGCGCGCCGCATGGTCAGCGGATGAATACGGTCAAAATGTTCCGCCCGGTTTTTCCTGTGCTACGGCTAGAGGGCGACACAGAATGACGCGGTTTACGGGGCTTTGAGACGGTATTTATCCGTACTCACGTTTCATGCTTTTTTCTAAAAACGGAAAGTGGTAGACATATAAATTTGATGTCTATCGATTCCTGAAATATTTCCAGAGAAAGTAAATGGAAAGTTTTTTTTGAAATGTCTATAGAAGTCTAATAAAACCTGTTCAAAGAGGGAGGAGAAAAATTGTGTATTTTTTTTCGCATTCGTGACTTCACCGTAAAATACATACGACATGTATGAGAAATCCTGTAGCGTAAATATCTTCATCTCGTTTTCCTCTTTATGATGAAATCACCCGCGTCAAAATCTGCGCGGTAGTTACCGAGAAAAAGCATAAAGACTGTTCCATAGGAAATACATTGGGACGGAAGCTGGTATGCCCTCTTAAGTATTACACTAAGTTTGTTTCGTGCAAGCGGGCCCAGACCTCCCAGAGTACACTGTAGTGGACAGCGTTTCTTTGTTCTCTGGCTTTCAAGGGGTGAGTTCACTCTTCCTTAAAAGTATGTGCCTGTTTCTGTGTGCCAAATCGCATGTAGTAGAGATGCGTGGCAGAATATCGGAATATCGTTTGCTTTATCTATTTCGGCTTCGTATCACCAATTGAAGCACATTGGAAGTGTGGGTTGACCTGACTGCACTTGCATTCAAAGTAGTGATTAACGTTGTATGTTCGGCAGTACAATGTTTCAGTAAGTGCCTTGGTTCGTCTTGGTGCTAAAACAAATACGGTACCACTAATTAACCATCGAGATTCACGAGTTTTCGATGACTGTTGAAGTCTTGAGTAAACGAAAGTCGACAGTTACGGTTTGCAGGGCGGACACGCCGGAACATAAATGCTGGTTAGTTCATCGTCATGTCAGCCCCAGAGAGTCGAACCGAACCCGAAACCGAACCGAAAGCCGTTATTAACCGTTATTTTTTGGCCGAACCGGAACTGAACCGAACCGAAAGAGTCGACACCATCTTGGAGCTGAACCGGAACTAAACCGGTAAAAAAATACCGGTTTTCGGTTCAAATAACGGTTCACACGAATTAAGTGCGAAACTTTGGATGTTGTGCATGAACACAAAGACTATTTTTCGTATTTTTTCTTCATTTATTAGCTTCGTAGACATCCTCTTGCTTGCCGAAAAAGTCGTGCACTGCAACAATGATTTGGATCTTCTCGAGTCACAAAATAGCAACAGACAGTAGTACGGATTAGGGATCGTGTAATATATAGGAATTAGGGATCAACAGGACATTAGTGACATATGTTATAATAATATACTAATCAGAGTCAGCTATACACAGGGTGTCCACCCTAGCAGCAGAAATGATCACTGGTACATAGCACCGTCAATGGGAAACTGACACTCCCCTATGACGTTTGTGTCAGAAACAGTCGCTGCATTTCAAGAACAGTCCGTTTGTAACACAAATGTGTCAGTTTTTCTTTGACAGCGCTATGTATTCGAGATCATATCTACCGTTATCGCAGGCATCCTGAATATAAATGCGAATACGCATACCAACCGACGTATATGTCGTCGGCTGTGCAACCTTCGGTCTTTCAAATATTCTCTCCTTGGTATTTCTTCTTCTGTTCTCTTCTTCTCTCTCTCTCACTGCAAACTTAATGAAACGGAAAGCCGGTAAGTTCACCTCCTCACCAACCATCATCTTGCGTCGCGTCGTTCTCTCCTGGATTGTTGAAAACAGGGGCGTGCTGAAAAAACGGTGTCATTCGGGACGATGTTTGGTCAGGAGTTGGTGTTACTGTTATTCCGTTTAAAGCATTAAGTTTGCCGCATGCCTAGGGTACTAGAAAGTAAAGCACCGGCCACACTCATGCTGGTCATAATGAAAAGAACATGCCAAGTTGGCGATCTTTGTGGTTTTACAATAAATGAAGCAAAAACGACTATACTGACACAGTATCTAAAAATCGCCAGTGGGTCTAAAATGAGTCAAAATCTCTGTTTGCACTTGCTCTGTCTTTGTTCCACAGACACTTCACTCTAACACTGAGCACGGTGGCAGTCAGTGCTGACACAATAACGTGCCCTTTATACATACAGTCCTCGAGCTCACGATCGCCCCAATCCAACTACATACCATGAAGCGTCGTTGTCTGATTAACGTGTATTCGCGATTCTGACTGGTAACGTATAATTTCAATTACTTCAATGACCTAGGCCGCAGTCTTGGTTGACTGTTATTCCTGGTGACATTCTGCAAACAACCCGGTGGGTGAGTTAACCCACGTGACCTGAGCTACATGCGGGGAAAGTCAACCCAAACCAGTAATTAATGGCTATGCTCCTCATGTAGCCGCTACTAATCTTGTCTTTCATGTCGCACAATCTCTTAAAATCCTGCACGACCACTGACGCCTTCCTGCATACTTCAAGCACTGTAACACACACATGGAAGCTTGTTTTAACCTGCCTGTTGTGCTTCATTCGCACCCGTCGCCCCTGAACCGGTTCGGGAACTGAACCGTTTGGAAAGAACCGGTTTGAACCATTATAATTGCCTTCTGGAGCTGAACCAGAACCGAACCCTTATTCCCGAAACATTTCGCTAAACATTTCGGTTCGACTCTCTGCAATGAAGTGTTCGTCGGCGAGTATATGTCATGCCCTTTGCGCAATCTTGGGGCGAAAGGCGCACGCGGGATTGGCGGGAAAACGGGGCGTGCGGCAGGAAAATCTGCCGGAATGGGGGGTAGAGGTATGTCTCGGGGGGGGCACGCCCCCCTGCTACTGATTACCAGTACAAAGGGTTGTCAAATGTAGACCTCAAACGTCCGCGTAACCTCGAAACCGATTACCTCCCCCCAATGAACATGACAGTCGCCCGCAGGTGGGTCCATAGTGATGTTTTCCACTCAAAGATGGCGGACGCAAGGGCTGGGCATGCGCATACGCGTTGTCCGAAATGGTCCATAGACCATTTCCATATTCGCGTCGCCCCTGGCGGCGGAATGTGGAACGTTGTGTCTTTCCCCCCAATAAACATGGTGACGCTTTTCGGACTGGCACGTTGCGTGGGAAAGTAGCAAGAGAAGATTGGAAGAAGAATGCGGAAAGAGTGAAAGCGCATTGTACTCATTACCAGTACGAAGGGTTGCAAGTGTAGATTTCAAACGTCCGGGTAACCTTGAAACCGATTATCTGCCCCCAATGAACATGACAGACGCCCGCAGGCGGGTCCATAGTGATGTTTTCCACTCAACGATGGCGGACGCAAGGGCTGGGCATGAGCATACGCGTTGTCGGAAATGGTCCATGGACCATTTCCATATTCGCGTCACCCCTGGCGGTGGAATGTGGAACGTTGTGTCGTTCCCCTAATAAACATGGTGACGCTTTTCGGACTGGCACGTTGCGTGGGAAAGTAGCAAGAGAAGATTGGAAGAAGAATGCGGAAAGAGTGAAAGCGCATTGTACTCATTACCAGTACAAAGGGTTGTCAAATATAGACCTCAAACGTCCCCGTAACCTTGAAACCGATTATCTCCCCCCAATGAACATGACAGACGCCCGCAGGTGGGTCCATAGTGATGTTTTCCACTCAAAGACTCAATGTCAATTTGTCTCACTGGGATTCAGTTGACGCTCTATATGCCCACTATGGCGTTGTGCCGATTTTTAACCTCTACGACTACCGACTTTTAGTAATATATCGTAACGCCATAAGAGGAAATCATGACGCTACCCAGCGAACCAGATACATCCAACAAATGTCCGTAAGATATCTCACCCGGGATGTTTGGATATGTCTTTGGAGTTTGCCACAGATCCGTTTTACATCCATGCGATATCCCAGCGACTAGCATTTCTGCCATGTTTGTAGATCCACTGAAAGTCCCTGCGACGTCTGTCACGGATATTTGGATATATACGGGAGGTTACGAATATCGTACATATTTTGCTGTCAACAATTTTGTGCATCAGATATTTAGTGTTTACCAGCGGCATGGCCGAGTGGGCTAAGACGTCCGCTCATTGGTGGTAACCAAGGTCGTGTTGTAGACTGGGAGGTGATGGGTTCGAATCCTACCGCCGGCTGTGCTCTCTGAGGTTTTCCCTGGGATTTCCGAAGACTTTCCAGACGAATGTCGGCACAGTTCCCCCTGAAGTCGGCCCAGGACGCACACTAATCCCCCTGTCCCACACTCCTTCCTGCTGTCCTCTCTCCGTCTGTCCACATCTGTACGCCGCTCATAGCCACAGCTGCTTCGCGGCGCTAACACGCAATCAAAAAAAAATTAGTGTTTGTAGACTGCTTAGAGACCACTGCAACTGTGTACCAGCAAATAATATTTATTGTGTGTTTTAACCCATTTGATGCTATTGTTCCCATTTATGGAACAAAACATTGCCTTAGCCTAGCAGGGTTCATCACAGTACAGCAACACTGTGGGACCTGCCAGCATAAATGCCGAACCCTGCCCGCCTTACTTGGATCACTTGAGAAAACCCGCAGTAACCTCTATTTGCGAGCGGGATGGAACATATACTGGAATACATATCGTTACACACACGTTCGTTAGGGGTAGCATGGCGCAAACCATTTGTAACGGTGATGAGGATGTATCTTCGCAGTTCCTGTGTTTCTGCATCAACTCACAGTAAGGCGGCAACCGCATGGAGCACTTTTGCCAACTGAATGGCAGCAGAACTTGAAAGGAACAGTGACCTACTAAGCGAACAATAGACGACGGACCGATGAGCCGGTTTCTGCCAAGGATAGATATTTAGTCTGAGGAGAGGAAGTGACACCACCCGACGGAACCGTGTTCGCCAATGAAAACACGCTTCACAGGAAATGCGACAAGCACGTGACAAAGTCACCTGTAATCATGCCTGTGACCGCTTTTTTTTTTTTTTTTCGGGCTTTGCCGTCTTCGCCCTGCCTCCTAGAAAGACACGCGCGGACTTCGACGTGGATATCGCAGGTTTCAAAGAGGCCACCCCTTTGGAACGTTAAACTTGTTCAGTATAAGGACATCAACTTAAAATATATCCTTTGGCAGCAGGTGGCAAGGTGTGTGCAAGGCGAAGGTGACTAAATGAAACATCAAAATGTTATTTGCGGCACATGCCAAATCGGAAATATGTGAGGAGATAACGGTAACAAAAATGCAGTCTGATATTTATTTAGTGAACATTGCTAGAAACACTCATAAGCCAACATTCTCTTCGTATCTCAAAATTTCTTGTGAACACCTGATTTCTAGATGTTATTAGCACCGTACTTTTTCAAGAACCGCTATAATATCATTTATGTTACTAAACAATGCGTACAGCAGTTTACTACAATAAGCATTGCTACATCGCGTGCAACAAGCGGTGGTAAACGCTAGGCCGACGCATCACCATGACAACCTCAACGTGGACATTCTGCTCCATGCGGTTGCAAGCTTCCATACCGTTCCGTTCACGCTGAGTTGGCGCTCCGTTGGCCCGATTCAGTTGGCAAAAGTTGCTCCATGCGGTTGCCGCCTATACCCAACAACATTTCCGACATCCCTTCCTATCAACTACTGTGTTTTTAATTCAGGTTACCGTCTCTATAAAAACAAACAAATCTTTCCTGGATATCCCACAGATATCCCTAGGATCTGCAGGCTGCCTGTCATGGGACATTCAAACATCCAAAGCGCGATATCCTTCCAACGTACCAGGGACATCTGTTGTTTCCTGAAGTAAGCCCAACACGCATTGAAGTTCTGCGATATCCCATAGATATCCTACGGATGTCGAGATATTCAGGATGTTCGCGACCTTGTAGGGATGTTCCAGGGATATTAATGGTTTGCTGGGAGTCAGCGTTATTTACAACCCAGTAAACCATAAATGTCCTTTAGACGTCCAGAGTATGCATAGGCCTGGATATTTGGTATGTCTAGTAGATAGCCAGATATATCGAAACTGCGTTGAAAGGACGTATTATAGATCATCGAATGCTTGACCAAATCATGTTGCTGGTATGTTGTATAGATGTCCAGGCTGGATTTTGTACCATCTAAAGGGTGTACCTCTGAACCAAAGGAATCTCCATCGGATGTCCGATGTACCTTTTCGTGTGTCATGCACTTCTGGTGATTTTTTGCTTATAAGCAGCACCAAACAGTGGGAATGAGATCAAAACAGCATGCATTTTATTTAATGCACCGCGGAACAGAGAACAGCGACATAACACATAAATGTGAAAATCCAAGAAGAGAGAACACGGGTGGGTTGCTCATCGGCATATGTTATGGTGTAGGTGGAAAAACTGGCAGACGAACGATGAAAGAGCTAATGAGCAGCTTATTAGTCAGTCTTTGCCTGATGCTTCAAGGAGGAACTGAAAGATAGCTGAAACAAATTTTGTTGGCTTCATTCGGTTCTAATTAAGATTATATCGAGGTGGATTTGCACAAAAGCTGGGCGAAACCAAGTATCTTTGCACATCATTGAAATGCGTAGTATATGACATTGTACCTTTTATTAATGAATGCACCTGGCTAAGTATATTTAATGCATAGATAGTATATTTATTGTTGCAGATGTAGAAATGTTGGCAATTTAGCATGCCCTTAGAAGGCATTACCAGTCTATATAAAGATGACAACAATGTGAGAACACTCTGTCATAAACTTCCCGTTGTACAATTCGAATATGGTTTGGACTGCATAGAAATTGAACATGTTAGTAAGTACATATCTGGTACCATTCGTTCTATCAGACACTTGCAGATGTGTAGTACATGACTTTTTACTTGCTTAATATATTAAGTGCATTAAAATATTTGGCACGGAACACTGTCACGCAGGTACACCTTCCTATTGCAGTCTACTTCTTCGTTTGAGCACTGAATTTCCCGCGTGGTGGGTGCAAGCGTGTATGCTTAGTGACTTGACTACGCTTATGCAAAGCCAATGAATACATAAAGATATTCAATATGCCCAGCTTTAGGTTTGTGGATTTACCATATGGTTTGAAGCATCCGCGTTTTTATTCCCGTGCGGCTCTAAATACTTCAGCCGACGGTTATCTGCCGTGGAAGGAGACAAAATTGCAAGAGTACGAAACCGAAACCACTGGGAAGTAATGTGGAGGATATCGTACAGATACAACACGCAAAAGAAATCGAGATAGATATGTAAAGGGCCAGAAGAATCTATGAAACTACGAATCCGTTTACATACATACATCCATTTACATACATACATCCGTTTACATACATACATCGGTTTACATAAGTGCCCGTGGCCAAGAATTACAGTTATGGCTTCAGTTTGAAGACTCCAAATTTTGTCACATATATTAGACGTTGATAGCACTTAATAATGGATGTACATTTGATATCTACAACTTTAGTATACTGCACGTTCTATGGACCTCCACCTGTTCTAACGTACTCAGTGTACGTATGATGGATATCGACTGGACATTACTTTTGGACTTAGATATTTGGATTTTTCTGGTACGTCGAAAAGATGTTTGTGGTTTACTGGGAAGGTGCCCCGCTTTTTCATTTCTGTCCCAAGCGGGGCACCCAGTGATGCAATTCTTAACATTTTCCTATCTTTATAGGTAACCACAACAGCTCTTTCACGGCGGCATGTCCCGCAGGATCCCAACCAATTTTTTTTGCATGAGCAGATCAACAATGCCAAGGTAGGTAAATTTGTGATAGGATTCCAAATGTGCCCCTGCTTGCAGGGGCTCCATTTCGCATGCCACTGAAGTGTAGTACCACGTGAGGCTTCCGAACTGGGCATGTTTACCTCCTGCGCTGTTTCAGAGCAATCAGTATAAGCTAAATAATGCAATCTATTTATTTTCTGTGTGTATATGCATACTATGTGGACACTGTAAGTACGTACATGTTTTCGCCCCAAGCTGTACCTAAGCGGTATATAAGTAGCACTTTTTTCTTCTTCTTTGTTTTTTAACTGTATTCTCAATAACAAAACATTTTGTATATCGCCTTAAAAAAGTATATGAAGTATATGATCTAAGTATTTAATGACGTCTCGGTTTTGTTTGTTGTCAGGTTACCTCACGAAGATTCCGGTGCCTCAAGCGTCGCTAGCTTAATGAAAGGGAAATGAGAGAGACAACTATGTCGTGGCTGCACCATGCATAGCAAACTCAGGAACGTCACAAACGAGGAGCAGCAGATGGTAGCAACAAAGAGGACATTTAAACTGTGTGTACTCAGATACATAGCTTTTATTTCGGTTACTTAGTTGTTAGTTCAAAACTGCACCTCTCGCCAGGGTCACTTATGAGACAAGCATATGTTGCCTGCGCGTTAGAAAAATTTATTAAAATTGTCTTTGTAGTAACCTGTGTATTTTTATAGGAATAAGCTATATCAGACATCAGCTCTGGATTTATGGTGTAAAAATCTGATACTAACACGGCAAATTTCTTTGAAAATGTAATTTCTCAGCATGAGAAAATTATTAAATTGCTTGTAATTTGTGGCAAAAGTTATAGCGAAATGTGCTGTAGAGGTGGGAGCTATTGTTCCTATCTTTTTTTAGTGTGGAAGCTGACAGGACTTGTGCGTGCAAAAATTATCTACGGATCTTTGTGGCGATCTCAGAAACGGCATTTTATTAATTTGCTTGTATCTGTATGTCGATATATGCATAGTTTGCTACAAGTACTCTTATTTGGACATACCAGTGCCACGCCTTATCTTTTGTCTTCAACTTTTGAATTCAATTCGGCTTGCCTTTTAATATAACCTGTGTCCCGTCTCTGTCTAGTCATTCACTGTGCCGTAATGAGGCTGACTGGGGAACAAATCACTCTCCGTGATGAGCCAAATTGTTCTCTTTACGCAGATGTCATATCATGCTTACGGTGATGCACATGCCATCTTTGTCTGTGCAATGTTCCAAGTAACTGTGATTTGTAGGATTTTGGATTGCGATAGGAACTGTGCAGTGTGATATTTTGTTCCTTTGAAGCTCAGATATATTTGAAACCCATAAACTGAAAGTTTTTGCCAGTATAAAAGCGAATGTGGTTTCCTTATAGCGTACACACTAACAGTATGGAGGACGCAAATACGCGCACCGGATACCGATGACCGCCGACCCTACAGAACAATCACCAGATGAGGCTAGCATCTCTGCAGAGCAAATACGCTATGCTGTGAAGCCTCCTACCAGCGTGGGCGTGAGGTACCGGTGAAGTCCCTAAGAAATATTTTAGAGATCCGGAGGGACGTCTATGGGACCGTCACTGTTACGTACTTCGGAGTTTCATTCAGATCTCCCAGGGACATGTATGGAACCAACCGCTGTCATCTCTGGGATGTCTACAACATCCGCATGGAGGCATACCAGGGACGTCCCTGGTACGCATCTGTGTTGTCTGGGACTGATGGGGATAGTAGTTCATCCGGTCGGCCACCGGAGATGAAATGCTGTGAAGAGCACATCTCCGCATTCATGGCAACAGCTCTGATGTCATACGAGTTCAAGCAGGTTAGAAGACGTCAGGAACACATAGAATGAGTGCAGGCATTGACGGTGCTGCACAGGACCCAAGATTGCTGCAAGGCTGAGCGGTTTGTTATTGATACGGGTCAGTTGGGACCGGAGCATTGCTCTCTCCGAACTGTACAGAGGGCAGTCGATGAGGACGTGTTGAATGCTTGCCACTATGCTGCAGTTGGAACACGAGCTGGTTGAAGCATAACCTAGTCTGTGTCTGAACTGCGAGTTGAAGGCCACATTGAGGCGAAGTCGATGCAGAAGGGAGGTGAGATAGCGGGGCAAACGGCCTTGGAGTGAAAACGACAAAGTTGGATCGACGGCGTGCAACAAGGACCTGTCTGTATAATGTCCCGGCGATATTGTTGGGACGCCATTGGTATAGGATCATCGCCGACAAGAATGCCCTCCTGTCATCACAGGTCAACATATTCGGTATCGTCGCCTGGCATAGTCTGGCAATAGCAGCCACCCTGTCAGCCTCTTCATTTCCGCTTAGTCCACAGTGACCTGGGATCCACTGGAAAGTGATGAAGTGACCTACGTCGCAAAGACGCTGAGCATCGCTAAGGATGTCCGTGACAATTGGAGTCAATGTACCTCGTGCAGCTATGCTCTCTATGCACTGCAGGGCTGCCCTGGAGTCAGTGTATACAACCCACATTCGCGGAGCTTCGTGCAGAGCATACCGCAGGAACGACAAGATGCCGTAAAGCTCTGCAGACGTAGAGGAAGTGCAATGTGCCAGGCGATACCCGTGAGACACCCGGACTGATGGAATAACGAAGGCGGCCGATGAACTTACAGGTGTAGAGGACCCGTCGGTGTAGACGGCAGTGTGCTCAGCGTAGATGCTTAACATCATGTCCAATGACATCTGGCGAAGGAGTGACGGTGGCATTTTATTTTGTTTAACGTTGAGTCCCGGAATGCCGGGGGAGATAGAGGGCAGTGGCAGAGACCACGAGGGAGACGAAGACACTGTTGCTTCCGCAATGATGCTGACACTGAGGCTTTGCTTCCGCAATGATTTTTTAGAGGTTGCTCTGCTTGCGCCAATAAAGTTTTGCTACCAATGGGTGACGGCGGTGATGAGCGATAAGGTGTAAATAGTGACGTACAGTCTCCCTCGTCCTTAAGACTTCAATTGGTAGGTCATGAGCTTCGGCGATGACCATCCGCGTTTCTGCAGCTCTGGGGACGCCAAGACAGATCCTCAGGCTGCGTGCAATGAAGCACCGAAGCCGCCGAACTTGGGTCTCAGAAATGCCGTGAAGAACAGGAAGGCTATACTCGTTCTCAAGAACAAACTACGGTGGCCAGCGTTTATCGTATCGTAATTCAGTTCTACTACATAAATTTCCGGTACTTTGCAGCACCACTATTAAACAAATCCGCCAGCATATATTTTCTAGGTTCATTCTAGGTAATTTTTGTAGCAATATATTTGTATCGTATTTATTATTATAGTTTACCATCTCGTTCCGCATGTTGTACTTGTACTTGGTTCATGTATTCGGTATCAAATAATCCAATCTTTTTCTTTGTACATTTAGTATGTGAACTTTTTTTTTAACATTCGTGTTAGTATGTGAACTGTGCTAGTATTTTCTTTTTTTACTGCCATTGAGGGGCCTGTTGCCTCTTCAAGCTGCATCCAGCAGCTTTTTGCTCCGGTACCCCACACAGGGGTCGAAACCGGAACTGTACCGTAACCGAAAACCGCAAAAAAAAACGTTATTTTTTGCCGAACCGAACCCGAACTGATCGTATAACATTTTTTCTCTCCCCTTCAACGAACCGGAACTGAACCGAAAAAATATGATGCGGTAACCGGTTTGCAAGACGGTAGAAACACCTATACCTTCCCACTTGACTGTCGCGCACCAGCTCCCTACATAGCTCGGAATCTTGCCGAATTCATAGGGCGGACAAATTGATAAACCAAGAAGTGGTGAGTCCATGCACCTCCAAAAGGTTCACGACATCCCTGTACATAGGATGAAAGAAGGAAGTCACTGAAAAGGTTAGCCAGCTGTAGGACTCGAACCCACATCTTCTGGATTACCGGTTCAGGGTTCTTACCAATACTAATCCAGGAGGTGTGGGTTCGAGTCTTACAGCTGGCTAACCTTTTCAGTGACTTCCTTCTTTCATCCTTTATTTCTTAGGCACTTGAGGCTTTGTATGTAGTTGTCCTTTCTATGTGTTCCAGCCTCAGAACATCAATTGCCGTCATCCCTGTACATTTTTGTGACTCGAGGTGTAAAAAAAAAGATGTGCTACACGACACCTACACTTTGCATTGTTGCCTCGGCTGTTTCCTTTCATTCAGCGTCGCAGTTTGAAGGCAACGTAAATTTTAATAGTTCACAGTAACATCCACAATCAACGCAGACCGCTAGCGAACACGAGAAAGAGGTTGGCGTGTGGTCCAGAGCATGGAGGAAGGTAACACAGGAGCGGCCTCTCGACCCCTTTTCAACAGGGAGCAGCGTGCAGGCCTGCGCATGCGACTCTGAGATACCCCTATCTGGCACGTGACCGCTTGCTTCCTTTTTTCTTTAGAAATTGGCTATAGCCTTTTGGAATGGAGTTCAATGGTATGCTGTAAGCCATTTCCCGGCACTTTTCGGTACCGTAAAGAATGGTCTGCTATGGACTGCATGGTTCTTTGTGAGTTTTCTATCGACGGCAGTGGCCCCTCGAGGGGAAACGCGGCGTAATGCCCTGGTACCAGCCAGCAGCGTCTAGCAGTGCTGTGCTAGTTTCGCCGTTCGAAAAGAGCGATTTGAAGCTGCCTGCATAGAAAGTCAAAGGAGAAGACAAAATGGAAACTAATTCTATGTGGTAATCTGCCGCGACAACCAAGTTACTGTGAAAGAGAGGCAACTTGCCGTAAAGTTTTCGTCCTTCTCGCTGTATCGTCCCGCCGATCACGTATTTGAGAGAGCGCTTTCAGGGCAATCCACCCAACGTGCCGCTCAAATCCGTTGTATCAAACTTAGAACTCATTCCTTGCATTTTGTATATTTGTCAATGACCAGTTGAGCGTTACGATGCGGACTTATAGCTCAGTAACTGACGTGAAAAAGTTGCGAAATACACCAATGAATGACCAATGAACATCGTGGAGCTTGGCTAAAATTTGTGTCAGCCATATGTCGTACAGTATTTATCTCTTTTACTCGGACCCTAATTTTGCGGCGTGTCGGCGAAGACTGGATTTTGACGTCGTCTTCCTTCAGTGTAAAGATTGCATGCGAACACGGGGAATTATTTGTCCTCCCCAAGCGGCGTTTCGCAAGCCGTCATCATTTTATGTAGGTGCATTCTGTCCCTATGATCTGCATTCCCATCGTTGCCAAATCTTGTGATCTCGGTTTACAAGTGGTTCTTTGCTCCTTCCTATTCGTCCGCGCGCACACACACACACACAAACACACACAAAAGTAATCATGCGTTTGTCGAACAGCAGCCTCACTGTTTCTTCTTAATTATTGTCACCTTTTTTATTTTTTAGCATAGTTTATGTTTTGTGTTTCTTTTGCGTGATATTTCTGGCTGCTTCTATGTTGCAATTTGCGACAATGTGTCTGATGCGCTATGTTCACCTATACTAAGACCGCTGTGGTCGTTGTTTAGCACTAATAAGACATTATTATCATTGCATATCCAGTTTCAAACAAAAACACGCCTTATTTATAACCTGAAACAATTTTGATTGACTGATTGATTTTTATTACTATGACTGTCCATCAAATGCAGGCACTAAGGGCTAAAAGGGAATCCCCCTACTTGAGCGATGCAAGATTGGGAATAATTTGACTAAGGAACTTATCCTCACAGTGCATCATCACGTTAACGGATTATGCATAAGAAAGAAACGAGAACGTTTTTTTCCCCGCTATCTTCGTAATGTATATTCCAATATATTGTGAATTCTTCAATGCGAGATTTCCGTCCTCATAGCGCAGGTACTGGACGTAGCTAGTCTCTGATGTGTAGTCTATAACTGGTAGTCCCTTGCGGATAAATATGCACTTAACTTCACGTAAATACGGGCCACGAATACTACACGCTTGTCTGCGGTACACGCTGTGTCACACATTGTGCATAGACACATAAAAATCCACGTGCAAAAGGCTTCCCCATCGCATACATTTTACGTGACAAACCACTTCCACACAAGTAGTCTCACGGGTTAATGAGTCCAAAGCCCCAAAACCGATATATAAAATTCGGGAAAACACCCGTACGCACCAAAGCAACATACGCGAAGGCGCCGATACGGCGTCAGTACCAGACCGTTACGCGCGAAATCGCCACGGGTGGCGCGGTCGATCAAGCGACTGCAGCGTCCTCTCGCTAGTGCACTTCCCTACGCCGGGCTGACGAGTCCCAAGTAGGACGAAACAGCTGTACTCGGCTGGGAGTGCACGGTCAAACTGTAAACATATGCTCAACGTGCAGCTAAAGAGCCTCGGCTATTTTCCCTTTGTGTATATATATATATATATATATATATATATATATATGAATGTATAACTGAGTACAGATGGACGCGAAAACAAAGTCACAATCGACGCGTCACAATCGGTGCAAGTATGCCACGTGGCAGTTGTGCATACTTGCACCGATTGTGACGTCACCCAGGAAACCTATTTAAGCAAT
Organism: Ornithodoros turicata; assembly: GCF_037126465.1. Classification (NCBI taxonomy): domain Eukaryota; kingdom Metazoa; phylum Arthropoda; class Arachnida; order Ixodida; family Argasidae; genus Ornithodoros; species Ornithodoros turicata. The sequence continues at coordinate 184,707 of NW_026999449.1, read as the reverse complement.
ATGCAACCCTTGGACCTCTTTTGTCCTGACGAAGACAGTGCCACTGTCGAAACGTCGACCATTCTTTTTTTAATCTATGTGTTAAAATGCCCATTAAATAAATTAGTTTTTGTTAACGTTCCTGTAATCTGTAGTCCAAGTCTTATTATTTCACTTTTATTCAACTTCGTAGCCGTCTGATATATTAACCTATTTGTTCTATATATATATATATATATATAGAGATAGATAGATAGATAGATAGATAGATAGATAGATAGATAGATAGATAGATAGATAGATAGATAGATAGATAGATAGATAGATAGATAGATAGATAGATAGATAGATAGATAGATAGATAGATAGATAGATAGATAGATAGATAGATAGATAGATAGATAGATAGATAGATAGATAGATAGATAGATAGATAGATAGATAGATAGATAGATAGATAGATAGATAGATAGATAGATAGATAGATAGATAGATAGATAGATAGATAGATAGATAGATAGATAGATAGATAGATAGATAGATAGATAGATAGATAGATAGATAGATAGATAGATAGATAGATAGATAGATAGATAGATAGATAGATAGATAGATAGATAGATAGATAGATAGATAGATAGATAGATAGATAGATAGATAGATAGATAGATAGATAGATAGATAGATAGGGGAAAAAAGACACCAGAGACTGAAGTAGGGAGTGGGGGAAGTTATTTATTAAGCTGGCATTTAAACGAAGAGTCTGGGGAAGTCTACGTTTCGGCGGAAGCTCCGCCTTCTTCGGGACTAAGACAAGGTCTTTTAAAAGGTTACAAAAGTGTCGTCACAGCCGGTACAATTCCACTGCGAGGCAGTCGTCAGTGAGTCATGTTCTGGAATGTTCCGAAAGGTTCCTGGGTCATCGGCCGGGGAGATTACGTGTCAAAGCCTTGGAGTTCCAGAAAGGTCTGGGGTCGCGCTGGTTGAAAACCTCTTGTCCGGGGTGTTCTTAGCGTCATTGTGTCCAGTTGTAAAGAAAAGAAGAAAAGAGGCAGCGGCCACTCCGAGGACACACAGAAAAAAAGTTATCCGGATATGCTTCCTACAGTTGATAGCACTCCTTTATCCTCATTTATTAGAGATTGGAATTTGTAGATCAAGTACGATTCGCGTTGCTCTCTGCAGCGATCGGATGTGAAATTTGACTCTAGAATAAAAAGTGCGACGTTACTAATGGAATGACCGGGTGGACTAAAATGGCGGGAAACCGGGAGGCTACCTTTTTTCGAAACATCCGACCGGTGGTTATTGAATCGAATCCTAAATGAATTTTTACTTTGACCTACATATTGCGCGGAGCATGTTGTACATTGAACGGTGGCGTAGCCAGACCTCCAAGGTACGGGGGGCTCGATATGAAAACTCGCACCCCCCCCCCCCCCGCTGATCCTGGGTGCGACAACACACACATACTCGTCGCGTCGTAAAAAAAAGCAGAGCGAAAATAAGTGATTTGGACACAATAGGATTACATGTATAGGCTGTCATGTCCAATGAGGTGGTGTCACGAGATTGGAAGGATTTTGAAAAGCTCATACTTCAAAAACAATTCAAGAGTGCTGCTTAGACGCCATGAACTGTAAGAACTTTCGCGATCGTGACACTGTCAAACCCCCCCCCCCCCCCCGCCCCCATATATTCTCCTACGATTTGCACGATTTCCGTGGGGCGGTCCGCGGCTGGTAGGGGGCCTCGAGCCCCCTAGCCCCCTCGTGGCTCCGCCACTGACATTGAATGATGTAAATAATGTTACTGGAGTTACAGTCAAAGTCGCCATTGATTTTAAGGGAGAAGTCGGAGTTTGTACTCTTGACCGTTGCCGTGCTTTGCATTGATTTGCATATTTGGCATCTTTTACCATTGCATGGATGGCATCCCGCCGTGGGTGCTAATGGTTTGGGAACTTTGGAGTTGACTAGTCTATCTTGAAGGTTGCGGGAACGTCTGTGGGTAACTCGTGGCTCCTCGGCAAATATTTGTCGTGTCCGTTCAGATTGCAGAAGGATGCTATGGTGGCGGTGGAGGATACTGTTAATATTACCCGCGCCTGCACCAAAGGTAAGAACAAGGTATACGCGGTCGCCCATGGGTTCGTCGTTGCGTTTACCGAATACTGTAGAAGTGGTTTTTTTCACGCGGAATTATTTTTCGCGTTTTTCGCGCACACCTCCAAAATCGCGAATTTAAGTTCCCGCGAATAACTCTGGCCATATGAGGGCGAAAATCGTTCGGCGTTCGACGCTATACCGCGACTACCTCACCCTTTCTACTCCATGCAGCATAGGCAGTTTAAGCAAGCGCAGAAGATTGTTTTATCCCATCAGGCAAGATGAAAAGAAATGAAAATTCATCATGCTTTTGTTACTCCTATAAACGCTTTGCACTATACATGCAATATACCACTATACCACGAAGCCAGAACATGCATTTACCCGCATTCTCAAAACCAGCTTGAATGATAGTACCACATCTCAACCGAACTGGTCAGTGCCCCGAGTGATAATTAATAAGAACTGCTAAAATAAACTGGCTAACTTGCACACGGCCAGTACTATGGCCTCCTACAGGGTCCCTAAAGGCCATTTGACAGGACCTTTCCTCCTATCTCTGTGAGGAGAAGAAAGGAATAGACCTAGAATGCCGCAATCCACGTGAACAACGGATGTCTTAGTACGTGCCGAAATATGCCCGAGTATTGACGGCGGCACGATGTGCAAGAGCAAAGCACTCCCGGAAACCTGTGTCGCGAATTTAAGTTCTCGCGAATCAATCCTCAAAGCAGCTCTGCTCGAAAACGCGAAAATATTTTCCACGCGGAAAAAACCTCGTCTACAGTAAGTTCCCCCGGTCTGTTTGTCGTGCTTTGGACAGGGCGTCTTTTACTAGACTGGGTGGAAAATTACGATTAACGAAGGTCTGCTCTAATTCCGCGAGGTTTTTGTTTAGAACATCGTCGTCCGAGCAGATCCTCCTGTATCGGAGTGCCTGGCTATAAGGAATGGACAGTTTAGTATGGCGTGGGTGGCAGCTGTTAAAGGAAAGGTACTGCTGAGCATCAGTTGACTTTCGGTACTGGTCAGTGGTTCTTCTCGGTTAAGGTTACTTTTACATCTAGGAAATTAACAGTCGTTGCCGAGAAGGAGTGGGTGAACTTGATGGCGGGGTGTACCAGGCCGAAATCGCTAATGAATCCTCTGAGATCTTCTTCGGAATGTGGCCAAACCATGAATATGTCGTCCAGGAAGCGTTTGTATAGACTAGGTTTTTTGTCGCGCACGGCTCGAAATTTGTCCTGTAGTGCACCCATGAAAATATTTGCGTACGTTGGTGCCATCTTAGCTCCCATAGCTGTGCCATTTATTTGTAGATACTGGCGGCCGTCAAATTCGAAGTTATTATTTTTGAGGATCAAGTTGAGTAGCGCTGGTAATACAGATGGGTCAACCGCGCGATCGGAGTACTTCAGATACGCTGCCTCCGCTGCTAGCACGCCATCCTCATGTGGGATGTTAGTGTAAAGGGAGGTCACGTCTTGCGTTACAAGCAAGCTTGCATTGGGTGGTTCACATTTGCTAAGTATTTCGAGGAAATGGTTGGTGTCTTTAATATATGAGGGTAATCGGGGAGGTATATCTTTAAGGAGGTGGTCAACGAAGCTAGAAATTTTCTCCGTTGCGGTGCCGATTGAGGAAACTATAAGTCGCCTTGGGTTTCCTGGTTTATGGATTTTCGGTAGCATGTAGAACCTGCCTGGTTTAGGATTGTGGGGAGCTAGAAATTCATATAGGCAGGAGTCGATTATTTCACGCGCTTTTAGGGATTTTAGGGTTTTTGTGATTTCGGCAGCTATCTTATTTGTTGGATCACTGTCAAGCGGCTCATAGAACGTGTTACAGCCCAGCGGTCGGAAGCCCTCGTTAAGGTAGTCCTCTTTGTTCATCACTACGATTGCACCTCCCTTGTTTGCCCTTTTGATAATGATATCGCCACAGTTCTGTAAGTCGGAGAGGCTGCGCTGCTCAGCTGCTGTTAAATTTGGTTTAGTTTTGCGGTTAGATGAATTGTTGTATGCGTCAAGTACATCCCTTTGAACAGCCTTGATGTACATGTCCAGGGCTTTGTCGCGGTTGGCATCGGGTGTGAAATCAGAAGTTGGTTTAAAGGGATTCGGATTGGAGTTAGGTTTGTCGAAAAAATATTCTTTTAGGCGCATGCGTCTTGCGAAATTGTCTAAGTCAAGATGGAGTTGATATTCATTTAGTTTAGCGTTGTTGGGGCAGAATGACAGACCCCGATTCAGAAGTGAGAATTCTGAGTCGGTGAGGGTGCGGGATGACAAGTTTACAACGTTTTGTGATACAGTTACACGTTGTTGGACGGAAGAGGTCGCACCACCCAATTCACCATCACGGTCACGTGGAAGTTGGGGCAGTAATAATGGAGTAGAGGTGACCGGTTGTTTATTTACCGAGATACTTTCTGGGGGCGTTTCATTATTATCAGCTAAAATAGGTGAGCATACTCCGTCCCTGGCAAGCTTTTTGCGTTTAGTTCCCGATACGAGCTGTTCCCGGGACCTGCAGAATTTTGACAGTTCTTCTTGATGGGCGTCGGATAATGTGGTCGTATCGTTGATGATTTTCGCTTCCCGAGAAAGTTCGTTAATAGAGTCATCTCAATGAGTGATTAGTACATCTATGAGCGCAGCAGAGGCATTTTGAACGATGTTATTCCACTGACGGGAAAGTCTATCATCGAGGGGGAATGTCGGGTTCACTTTAATGGCCAATCCTCTAGGAGTTTTTTCTTGCTCTTTGTAAAGTTTGAGCGCGGCGCGGTGAGAATTGCAGAGTATTTTCTTATCGCATACCTGACGGAGCCTAAAGAACGCTTCAGTCTCGGGAGATATGTCGCTGTTTCGTTGGGAAAATGTACGCTCACCGGCGGTTAGTCAGTCGTGCTTCGATGTGGTGCTGCGGCCTCCTTGCCGCTGCCGTTGTTGAAGGAGGGAGTCTGCTTCCTGTGGTGTAGGCCAGTCCAGGGTTGTCCTGTCGTCGTCGTGGTAGTCGTCGGAGGAGCCGTGGGACGAGGTCCTGAAGATGAGCGCTGATCTGTCGGAGGCCGTCGACGTTGGGGTGGAGGCCGTCCGCGGCCAGCACGTGGGGTGGGCGTTGGTGTTGGAAGCCGTGGTCGAGGTAACACAGGTGCGGGGAGCTCCTGCACAACCTTACCAGTCGCCGATTAAATTCGAACGCCCGGGGGTTGCACTGGAACTCCCTGCGCCTGTCAATAAAAGGTCGCCGTCGGTTATAGGATCGAGGTAGGATGATTGTACATACCGCCATTTCAATCCCGCATCGGGCGTAGACTTCCCCAGACCCTTAGTTTAAATGCCAGCTTAATAAATAACTTTCCCCCACTCCCTACTTCAGTCTCTGGTGTCTCTTTTCCCCCTATCTATATACAACATCCTGGTCGGTCGAACCTCCATTTTGTAGCGTATATAGATATATATGTATATATACTCCTGGGAACAGTGAAGCCCACTAGGAAATCCCAGCATGCCGCCGTGTATTGCGGGAAGCCAGCTTGAGGAGCACTGTTCAACAAAAATCTTCGAAACCTCCAAAATTTTACAACAAATTTATCAAAATTTGACGATTATGTGAGAAAACTGGTATTCCACAGGCAACCAGGACTTCCGCAAAATTTCGTGGAGTTTCAGAAAGCTAGGGTCCTAGGCATGGCACTGGCAATTTCATGCTGGCAAAGCATGTCTGAGACACGCCAAAGAGAGAGCCATCACCAAGACTACTGCTGCAACCGCAGACTGTTGACTTCGTTGTTCCCTTGCTGCTCCGTCACACCTTTTTTTTTCCTGTGTTTGATGTGTACAGATCGTACACTGAAGTTGCTGACTGAGAACTGACTCATCTTTTTAATGCCCGTATTTTTTGCATAGCCCCTTTTACCAGTGTCTGTGATATTTTTATATTACGTGATTTATAGCCATGTAAGCAAGAGAGAGCCCAGTGAAAGCATTTGGTCGCACATCCCAGGCTGTACTGCCTGGCCTTTCGCTCAGTAGTTTTGTTTGGAATAATATATACGCAGTGTTCTTTACGTGTTACCTGTAGTGCGATATTTCTTTACATTGCAGAGCTGAATTTTGGAGAAGTATTGTTATTACACATTCCAAGTGTTTGGAATTTTTATTAATGAGAGTTCGTACCTGTTATTCTAAAGCGTTAGCACAATTGCCGTCCTGAGCTATACTGGCTGGGCTCTCCCCTGTTCTGTTTGAATAATATTAGTGTGTTCTTTATCCCCATCACTTGCAGAGTTGAATCTTGAAGAAATGTTGCTCCTAGTCAGTACAGGTGTGTGGGATTTTTATTCATTAATATCTGTGATAGCCTAAACCACAAGTGCAATGGCAGTCTTCCAGCCTGTGGCATGCGAGTGTTATTCTGTATGCTATGTCAAACGAGAATAAACAGTGCCAGCTATTTAGGCACATGTCAGTCATTTTGAGAATGGAGGTAACACACCACACCAGCGGGGGGAGGGGGGAAGGGGGCTACAATATGGTCCGGATGGGCACACTTAAAAATGTCCCACAAACGTTCGGGGAAAGCCGTTCCCGTCCTGTTTGGGCATCCGCCGACCATCGTAGGGTGTTGCAAATGCAGTCCCGCGGACTGCCAACTGACCGTCTTTTGAACATTCGCGGATGTCCATACGACATACGAATATCCGGGTCGTGACGTCATATAGACGTCCTCGGGACGCCTCTGTGTTGTCTGGATCAGGTGTGTACTCTGCTCGCGGCCGCTCGACGATGTTTATCAAATGGACACTAGGGCCACTCCGTCGTGTCGTGGCGTTTTACGTTTAGACTGCCGAGCCTGGACTTCAAGAGCGGCGGGAAGTACGTGCGTCTGTCGTGAAGTAGAGCGCGTTCAGGAGGTCAGCTTTGCACACTTTTCACAGGACCATGTGGGTGAGCCCTGCCGATTTCTTATTTTATTTGTGTGAATTAGAGCACTGCACGGGCCCGGGCCCCCGACCCGGCCCGCGGGCCGGGCTGGGCTTGTTATTGGCTGTGTGCTCCGGGCCGGGCCGATCCCGGGCCAACAAAATACGCCAGCACCGCGGGCCGAGCCGGGCCCGGGCCGTTAAAATACGCCACCACCGCGGGCCGGGCCGGGCCCGGGCCGACAAATATGTTCCCGAGAGTCAGGCCCGGCCGGGCCACGCAGCTAATTCCACACATTGGAGATGCATTAGTTCATATCATCATGCGCTTGCGTCATTCCTGTGCATATTTTGCAAAGACAAGCAAAGGGTACTGCATTATGCATGATTCGACCCTCTAGAACATTCTCCAAGCCACTTTACATTGCTCCTCACTCCTCACGTATTTCACAATCACTTTGGCAAAGCTTGGTGAGAGGGATAGGGACTGGGAGAAGCAGTTTGTCGACAGCATGCTCTATCTCCGCAAAATCTTGACAGTGTAACGATAACGCCCCGTGCGTTCTGGATTTAATTTGGTCTCGTGCGGTTACGGTGTTAAACCGCCATCACTTGTATGTTTGTCTTCTCTCCTTATAAATTTACTTATAAATTTGTTTGATAATCGCCAGAAACGCGTACGTCGCGGCTGGAAATACTAGGCCGGGATCACCGGGCCGGGCCGGGCCGGGCTCTATTTGCTTAGACGCCGGGCCCGGCTCTAGTCACTGGGTCACCGGGCCGGGCCGGGCCGGGCCGCATAAAAATATGAAGGTCCGGGCCCGGATCGGGCCGGGCCATTTTTCGATGCGAGCGGGCCGGGTCGGGCCCGGAAAAGTCGGCCTGTGCAGTGCTCTTGTGTGAATGCCCATCGTTGTTATACAGAGCACAGGTGATGGTTGTACAAGCGCCAGTGGAGAGATGGCACAAACAACATCAACGTATTTTGTCGGTCAGCTACGAGGATGCTGTCAAAACTGCGACTGTTAGGGATACCTGCGGGCTGTAGACGCGTTTGGCTATGCTAAATGCCCCCCTGGCTTGTGTTTGATGTGTTGCCACCCGCCAGCAGACCACGGTCTTGTAGGTGAGTTACCCACATATTGGCGTACACTGTGATTCGTTCTGTTGTCGCGTGTCGCGGTGCAATCTACTCGCTCTCATTCCTTACAGCACTGAGTCAGATGTCTCATTACCAATCAGCCCAATCCTCAACCCTTTTTACTGAGTGTTGTGCACCTCAGTCGGAGGATGAACGACGCCTGCCGTCTTTTTTTTTTTTTTTTTTGCATGTCCAGCACCTTTGCCCAGCTTTATCGTAAGCCATTGCACAGATGTCCATACTTTTGTCCAGTTCAACTCCAATATGACGGCATCTAAGGTTCCAATCAAACTCTTACGGTAATCAGAGACCATAAATGCATGTCTAGACACCATTTTTAAGAGCTAAAATTGTCGCAGGTGCTCCTTAGGATGCCTTTTGCGTTGCTCCCATAGAGCTCCATGTATTTGCATTTGCAGGCACAAAAAATCGTATAAATTCACCCATACATCAATGCTCAAATAAAAAAGGTGTCATGATGCGCAGTATTCGTCCTACTATCATGAGCTCAGCGTATTGCATCATGACTGGGTAGTTTCATTTTAAATCGAACAACGTATGAAAGTCGAATTTTTTAATTCGCCCAGAAAAAAAATATATGTTAGAGGACAGTTCAAACGACGCAAATCGCGCCATGTGCGATGCTCGTGCGTGTAGTAGTTTCCGCGTAGGAGAGGGGGAAAGCCGGAGGCTACTTGGGCGCGCTTTCTTCTGGACCTACTTTGACGGGATCCAGCACCGCTGACTTTATGCCTAAGAACTGGAGGATTTTTGTGATTATAGGCTGCACCATAGACACTGTCGACAGCCACCCACAGAACTCTGAGAGCCACAGATTTTCTGTTAAAAAATGCCAAACTTGGCGTAAACGTTCAAAAAGGCCAAACTTTGTTACCAATTTTCTTCATGACGGAACGTCTGAGAACATCGAGCTTAGTGCAATTCGATAGGATGTTTGAAAGAGCTTTCGTGCTGTACAAAATTCATTTTTCTCATCCCAGTTGTTTCTGCGTAATTAGCTTGAGAATCACACATGGTAGGCGAAAATTGCCAATGCTGCATCTCAATTTTCTCAAAAATGCCATCTTCGATTTCCTTGATTATTTTTCAAAAGGTGGCGTCATGTCTCTACTTTAGACGCCAAGTTAGACAATCTTTTATTTTTGCCTGAGAGACGCGCAACGATTTTTTTTGTCAGGCAGGGTGCACGAGTCTGCGGCCTTGCGCGCCCCACCCACGAGGACGCGACCTTCAACCTCTTCTTTGCTACATGTGTCCCGCTGACGGAGAAATCAATGACCACACTCCGTGAGCTTGTTGTAGTGTCTCCGGAGCATCACTTTACGTTTACCCAATTGTCTCTCAGTTCCGTCAGGCTCATTCAAACCGTGGGAGAGTACATGAGTTGCCTGTGCGCCCTTGACGAGAAGCCCCAGTTCGACAAACATACCGACAAAGCAGTGAGAAGAAACGAAGCGCCTCGTAGAGAGCTTTATCCACTGGTAACATCTTAGCTTTTGTTTCAGGTTGCCGCCAGTCCCTCAGGCAGTGTGAAAGGCACATCCTTTTCATTGGTAAAAGAACGAAAACCGAAAGTTTCGAAAAACGTAAAATGTGCCCATTGCGAGACCCCTGCAGGTAGTGGCTGCCACCATTGGATTAGTATCATCCGATAGCTTTAGACATGACCTTTCACATGATATAAAGTGACTGGGTTCAAGCGCATTCTTTGTCCGCTTAGTATCGCAAAACCACGAGTGGTACGCGAAAATTTAGCATGTTCGATCCTAATTATTTCTAAAAAGCCGGAATATTTTTTCACGGTTTATTCCACAGGGGCAGAATTATGCCGGTACTTTGCGCTGCTGGTAAAGTACCTTTTCTCTTTTTGAGTGAGACGTAGGTCTACCTTTCCGCGGAGCGATTTTTCCACAGAAAGGCGCTCTTCGTATGTTTACGAGCGCGTTTTGCTTCGTAGTCTTTGCTTTGTAATTTAGTGCCCAGATGTTGCATTATGTACTTATTTTGCACTTATGGTACGTATGTTTATTTTTTCCTTTGGAGACGCAGGGCAATACTTTCGTGGGCGACTTGAACTTGCTATTACGCACTTTCATGGGAGTCGCACGCACGACTTGTGCGTATACGCACGTGCGCATATTCACTATTCTCCCGCACATGTGCTTGAGGCAATGCACGCTATGAGGCTGTCGTGCGAGGTAATATTAAGAAGGCAGAACTACGGCCACAGGGGACAGAAAGTTACAACATCTGAGAATACAAACTTGTGGTCGCGTGGTTGCAGTCGCCTCTTAGCTTGGGCGCAATAAGTGATAGTTCCGAAGGTGTGCATGCTCTCTTTAATTAGTTTTATGCTCCGTAGCGTTATTTCGGAACCACGACGGGTTCCGGGACATTTGATCGAACGCCGTTTGGTCGAAAGCCGTTTGGTCGAACGCAGGACATTTGGTCGAAAGCCACTTGATCGAACGCCGTTTGATCGAAACGGCAGCGGTCGTTTGATCGATTTTTTTAATTGGTTCACTTGGAGCGAAAATGACAAAAAAAGACAAGGAAAAAAAGCTGCAGTTCAAAGTGCAGTTATCCTAAGGAACATTTAACTTTGTGTAATCTGCTTCCCCGTAAACACATTCCTCATGCTAACCCACTTTTTAGTGTCCAAAAAGCAGTACAAGGGTCAGGGTTGTTCACCGTTAACCCGTTGGACAACCGAATAGGTTTTATCCGCTCTGACACATAGTGACTAAACATGCTGTACTTGTTAATCCCCCAACCCTTTGTGAAATAATAATAGATGTCAAGTATTAAACATTTTGGCAAATGAATTAAAAAATAAGTAAATGACACTTTTGATGATTTATTCCCGTCGAATGTGAACAAAGTTTAACAGTGGATCATTGCTTGTAGTCAACTGACCACTGTATAGGAGAAAGAGCAGTTTCAGTTTATTTACTTTTCGCCTACGTGCAAGTGAACCTAAATTTAGTTCTTGCAACAGACATGTAACCGAAGAAGTCCTTCGAAACTTAGACAAGATTATAGGGCAGCAGATCTCTGTACTTTCTCTATTTCTTCGGATATCGTGCATGTGTAGTGATTCGAGGCTGCAGATGCATACTCTAAGGGCGAACTAAGGTTTTACATGCTGTTAATTTAATATCTCTCGTTGTACCATGGCGAAATTTCGTTCTTAGCACCCACAGACGTCGAGTGGCTTTGCACATATGACTATCCCGTTTCAGACCGTTCCCTTTAAATATGTCGCCAGCAATAAGGAGGGCGCCCAGAACAAGGATAGACTATCGGCTCCCCTCAACCTGGGGCAGCTTTCTTCAATATGTGCCCTACTGATTCGTAAATGACAAATGCCTGCAACTAACCAGTGGTCTCCCCTCTTCGGCTGCAAAAAGCAAAAATAAATAAATAAATAAAAAAAGCAGAGGACACTGATTGCCTGCTCCGTATGCTCGAGTCAAAAGTTACAGAAAAAGTGGTGCGGACAACACAGTGCATGCAGCTTTGAATTCCCTTCGAACAAACGTCTTTCGAACAAACGTCATCGATCAACCGGCTTTCGATCAAACGGCTTTCGACCAAGCGGCGTTCGATCAAACGCCTTCGATCAAACGGCGTTCGACCAAATGGGCGGACACCACCACGACGAGTGGTACAAAACCCATAAGACCGCTGTGATGACAGTTGCTGCTCTCAAGTATAACACGTTCGCCCTCACCGAGACGTGTCAATGTCACCGTGGGAATCAAACTTTCCGACAGAACAACGCAGAACTAAAATTCCTCCTTTCCGGTAGCCGTAGGTACCTTAAACCCTCGGTGTGGTCTTCAGTAGTCCTTCTGGCATCCATGCGCTTGAACCCATTCACTTTATATCATGTGAAAGGACATGTGTAAAGCTATCGGATGATGCTAATCCAATGGTGGCAGCTACCACCTGGAGGGGTCTCGCAATGGGCACATTTTACGTTTTTCGAAACTTCCGTTTTTCGATCTTTTACCAATGAAAATGATGTGACTTTCACACTTCCTGGGGGACTGGCGCCAACCTGAAACAAAAGCTAAGATGTTACCAGTGGATAAAGATCTCTACGAAGCGCTTCGTTTCTTCTCACTGCTTTGTCGGAATGTTCGTCGAACTGGGGCTTCTCGTCAAGGGCACACAGGCAACTCATGTACTGTCCCACGGTTTGAATGAGCCTGACGGAACTGGGAGGCCATTGGGTAAACGTAAAGTGATGCTCTGGGGACACTACAACAAGCTCACGCAGTGTGGTCATTGATTTCTCCGTCAGAGGGACACTTGTAGCAAAGAAGAGGTTGAAGGTCGCGTGCTCGTGGGTGGCTGCGCGCAATGCCGCAGCCTTGCCTGACAAAAAAAAAATCGCTGCGCGTCTCTCAGGCAAAAATAAAAGATTGTCTCACTTGGCGTCTAAAGTAGAGACATGACGCCACCTCTTGAAAAATAATCAAGGAAATCGAAGATGGCATTTTTGAGAAAACTGAGATGCAACACTGGCAATTTTCGCCTACCATGTGTGATTCTCAAGCTAATAACACAGAAACAACTGGCTGAGAAAAATGAGCTCTATACAGCACGAAAGCTCTTTCAATGTCCTATCGAATGGCACTAAGCTCGATGTTCTCAGAGGTTCCGTCATGAAGCAAATTGGTAACAAAGTTTGGCCTTTTTGAACGTTTACGCCAAGTTTGGCATTTTTTAACAGAAAATCTGTGTCTCTCAGAGTTCTGTGGGTAACTGTCGACAGTGTCTATGGTGCAGCCTATAATCACAAAAAACCTCCAGTGCGTAGACGTAAAATTAGCGGTGCTAGATCCCATCAAAGTCGGTCCAGAAGAAAGCGTGCTCAAGCAGCATCAGACTTTCCCCCTCTCCTACGCGGAAACTACTACACGCACGAGCGTCGCACGTGGCGCGATTTGCGTCGTTTGAGCTGTCCTCTAACATATATTTTTTCTGGGCGAATAAAAAAATACGACTTTCACACGTTGTTCGATTTAAAATGAAACTACCCGACTGCAGCGGTTTCAGAGATGAACTGAACAAAGCGTGGCCCATAGAGAATACATCGGGATGACTCCGCCTTAAGGCTTTCCAGCATTTCGGTGGTGTCAGGGGCCCATCAGAGGCCCTTGTAGGTTCCTATGCCACTGTCTTCAATTTCACTAATGATGCTTTTCATTATCAAAGATATAGGTGCAGCTGTTGCATCGGTTCGTCTAATTGCCTTGATGCAATTGCCGATTTCAGAACCAAGATGAAACGCATGAAGCGGCAACAAACGTTCCTTCTTCGGGGGTCGTCCTTCTTTGTTGGCGCTGCAGCCGATGCGAGGTGGGCATTTTCCTGCGGCCTCACTCATCCTCACCTCACGAAGCACGGACTTTATCAGCTTCACTCACCCTCACCAAATTTTCCTCACCAGTAACTTAACCTCAGTCGCCCTCACCCTCACATTACATTTCAAATTTTTCCCTCACGAACCTCACTTCAGGGCATCGGGATCCCGAAAGGCCTCACCATCCTCATCCTCACATGCCTTCACCTCATGAGGCCATTCACGACCCTCATGGCCTCACGTATCTTCACCTCATGAGGGTCCTCATCCTCACTTGTCCTCACCTCAAGAGGGCTCTCATGGCCTCAGGAGTCTTCATCCTCACGTGCCCTCCCATCATGAGGGCCCTCATGTCCTCACGCCGCCTCACGTACATTCGCCTAATGAGGACCCACATGGCCTCACGTGTCCTCGTCCTAACGTGCCCTCAGCTCATGAGGGCCCTCATGGCCTCACGTACCTTCACCTCATGAGAACCCACATGGCCTCATGTGTCTTCAAATCACTAGGAGACACGTACGTGAGCCTCAAAAGAACTTTCCATCATGTTCACATGAGTCGTCGGCGTTTATCTACTGTGTCGGTAGTTGGTACTAATGATACTCCGTGGCATTAAACTGTTTACAGGGTTTCGTGCTGTGCTTGGATAAATGTGCCGACAGTTGTTACTGTCACAGTGAGGCTTAACGTTAGTGTTTGGTACCAGTAAAGTGGAGCCCGAAATACTACAGTGCAGATGTACCGTTACGGAAATGATCGGGTGGTGACGGGGAATAGTGCTTGAAGAGATCCTGTACTCGATTCTCAGAACCGTATGACGCTGCTGCCAGAATCGGAGGATACGCTCACAGCTGAAGTGTTTGGGCACAACGATGGTACTTAATCGCACCTGCAATCAGGTCGTGCCTTTTTATTGTTGTTTTTTCTTCTCCTTCTTTTACATTTCAAAGGCGCCCTACAGTCACGGGGATTCCAGTTTTCCTGGCTTCGTTTTGAGGGGACAAAGAAAGATTTTGAAAATTCTTACAACTCCATGATGAAAAACCCGAGACTGGGGACAAGACGAAAAACAGACGACGCACACAAACTCTCAATTTCAACGTCTGTTTTTCGTCTCTTCCCCAGTCTCAGGTTTTTCATCATAGATCTTTTTTATTGTTATTTGTTTGTTCTGCTTTGTTAGTTCCTTCCTTAGTACTTCCTTCATTATTCCTGTCGCACAGACTTTGGGGAGCCCGGTAAAGGCTGCTTTATATTCAGCTTTATGCTGTTAAGAACAAGAGATGTCAAAATAAAAAGAAAGCCTCGTTACATTCCCAGCAGCGGTAACATTTGTTTAAAAAGAAAATACAAAAACACTGCACATGGCACCTTTGGCACGACACAGCACGCGTGTGTCCAGTTGCAATCATTCGAAATTAGCGGGGGAAAGCAGCTGCACGCGCTTTCGAAAACGCGGTACAGGGCCTCTCCAAACGAGGCTGCTATTCCAGTAAACAGGCAGAAAAACGAATCCACAAGAGGTAGTGTGGCGCTCAAAACACGACTTCGAAATCGTGTTCCCTATTCTCGGGGTTTTATCTTATGCAACAACATAACGTGACCGCCTAAGAGAGTCATGTCATGTAAGGTCACTAATGAAAAAGTCGCATGCCCAAATTCTTCATGGTAGCCTTCATACAGGGTGGTCCACCAACCCTGATAGAAATTCATAGTAAAAAACGTAGGCCCTGGAGAGACATGCGGTGAAGGGATTTTTTTCTGCCAGTAACTTTTGTCACATATTTGTAATATTTTTATTTCATTTTAATTGACGGAAAGTTAATTTCTTGAATTGAACTCCGAAATTTCCCAAGGCAATCAAACGTATTCTTTGCGGAAATGGGTTCCCCGTCGTCGTTTTACTCAGTACAGCGCATAACCCCACTCGTAATGCAATGGCAATTGCCGAAATAAATTCGCCGAAAATCGTGGAAATGAGAGCCCTTGGCACCGCCTCTTTTTTGACGGCTCTAAGTTTGAGCGCAAAGCTGCGAAGAAAGGAGGTTACATTGACACGCCACACGAGGGGGAAAGGGTTACAAACCCAACCCACAGAAGAGTTCCGCTGCCAGGTATCAGCTTTGCCCACGTCAGTTTCAGGGTCGCGCTCTTTTTCCTTTATTCGTGTTTTGCTCAGTGTGTTTGTTTGCTTTTGGGTGCGTACGCGGCAGTTTTCACTATGACTGCTGATAGCGGTCTCATAGTTTTTCTGCACCGCCTTATTGTCATGAACCTGTGTATGTGTGTGTGAGAGAGAGAGTTGTATGCACGAGCGCCTGTCAGCTCTCTTCTTTTTTCAATTCGTTTGTTGCAACATGCTACGGATTTCTTCACATTCAACACACTTCCTGTGTACTTTGATTAGGTTATCATTAGCGTAAAAACGTTCGAATTGTTCGCCATCTGCTGCAATGCACAGGTGGGCTCTCCGAATTGTACCTTCCACGGTCCTTTTTATTTCGGATCTGGAAAGCGACGAGCAGAAAGCAGTGATTTTCCCCTGCTGGTCAGCCGGCGATCGTGGTTCGCTTTTGTATACTTCGTCTTTGATGCGATCCCAGTGGTAAAAGTCCATCGGCGTTAAGTCATGAGACCTGGCGGGCCATGACACTGGACCAAATCGGCCAGCCCACTTCTCCCGGAACATGTGACGGAGCAGCTGTGCTGCGCGCTGTGAGGTGGAGCCCCATCGTGCTGAAACCATACGCGGGTCTGTTCAGCAAGAGGCAGGTCATCAATAAAGCTGAACACGGCATCTAAAATTTCGCTACAGTAGCGGTTGGCATTTAGGGGTCCCGTGAAAAAGATTCGCCCAATAATGGCTCCGTTATAAATCCCGGCCCATATATTCAATCCCCACTCGTACTGATGCTTGCAGTCCCGTAGCCAGTGTGTGGGTTTGTTTGGCTCCAATAATGCGCGTTGTGTCGATTCACTTGAGCGCTATGGCAGAAGTGGGCCTCATCAGCCCAAATGACCCTGTTCACGAAGTTTCTGCTTTCCTGGGTCCGACATCGGATCCAGTTACAGAAATCCAGCCGTTTCTGGGTGTCGCCCGGCTGGAAATGTTGATGAAGGCTCACGTGGTATGGGTGGAGTTTGTGCTTGTGTAGTATCCTTAGCATACTTGACTTTGATGTCTGTACTCACTTTGCCAGGGTGCGCAGACTTTACGTGGAATCATCTCCTACTTCTTTCAGGGCCTGGTCTGTTTGTGTCGACTCACTGGCAGAGATTGGGTGTGACCGGCTCTGGGTACCGGAACGGAAACTTCCTGTTGTGGACAGTCTCGCAAATGCACGCCTTGTGGTACAAGAGCTCACCACCCTAGTTCCTGGAAGCATTTCACTGTATTTGAGGACTGCTCTGTCATAGTCCATACCTGCAGCCCCCAGAGCAATGATCATCCTTGTTTTTTCTTGGTTGGAATACACGGTGCTTGCCATCGCTGCCGTTTACTTGTTCACTGCATTCACTGAGACCGCAGTGCAAAACGGTCCAAAAATGTATTTCCTTCCCTACCTGTCAACACGTCGGGTGACCTCATTTTTGATAAGATAGCTCTGATTCCCCCACTCACCGCAGGTGTTTGTTCCGTGGGTAAGGCTTGTAACCCTTTCCCCCCTCGTGTGGCTTGTCAATGTAACCTTCTTTCTTCGCAGCTTTCCGTTCAAACTTAGAGTCGTCAAAAAAGAGGCGGAGCCAAGGGCTCATCTCCACAATTTTCGACGAATTTATTTCGGCAATTGCCATTGCATTACGAGTGGGATTATATGCTATACTGAGAAAAATGACCACGGGGAACCCATTTCCGCAAAGAAAACGTCAGATTGCCTTGGAAAATTTCGGAATTCAATTCAAGAAATTAACTTTCCGTCAATTAAAATGAAATAAAAATGTTACCAATATGTGGCAAAAGTCATTGGCAGAAAAAAAATCCCTTGACCGCATGTCCCTCCGGGGCCAACGTCTTTTACTATGAATTTCTATCATGGTTGGTGGACCACCCTGTATATGGAGGAATGAAACCTAAGAACGGAACATGGCGATCCTCGAAGATCTTCGAATTTCCATTGGCCCTTCGCGCAGAGTGATGTCATCTGACGCACACCTTCTCCAAGCGAGGGGATACAGTGGCTTCCCTTCATCCGTGAGGCTCTTCACGAATGGACCCATGACCTCATCCGTGAGGTTCCTCACGAAAGGCCTCACGGCCTCAACCTTGAGGTTCCTCACAAAGGGCCTCACGGCCTCAACCGTGAGGTTCCTCACAAAGGGCCTCACGGCCTCATCGGTGAGGTTCCTCACAAAAGGCCTCACGGCCTCATCGGTGAGGCTCCTCACAAAGGGCCTCACGGCCTCATTTGTGAGGCTCCTCACGGAATACGTTGTACCCTCACGTATTGATGGCCTCCCCTAGTAGCACAAAACGTCGCGGAAACGTCTTTATTTGGTCAAATTAGGGTAGAAGACGATCAGGACGTCAACGCGACGTCTAGAAGCCGTAATTTATAGTATGTTATAAGACGCGCCGATTTAACGTTTATAATACGTCTTCGGCATCTTTGTTGAAGAGATATCCTAAAGGAAGACCTCCCGTAAACGTCTTCCGTTCACGTTTGCAAGAAGTACCGAGTTTCCGTTTATAATACGTCTTCGCCAACTGTGTTCAAGACGTATCTTAGACGAGGACGATTTGTGTGCACTGAATAAGTTTACTTTCGGTGGACCTACTGACTGTCTGAAACCAAAAGCAGTAGGAAACACAGGCGTTGAGTTGACGGTGAGTTAATACTCCCAGAAATTTCCCACTTCAGAGTTGTTTGTGTGCGTAATTGAAATAAACTTAGACACCTCACCCTCCATTTTGACTCAGAGTCGAGCACGGCTATCGAGTTTACGGGAGTTTCTAAGACGAGCAATGTATAGTATCTGTTTTCCCTTTGCAAGGGAATAGACTCCTCTACGCTCTGGTTCCCCTACGTACGTAGGGGAACAGCAGGCTCCCTCCACGGCGTTACACGTGTAAAGCCGTGGAGGGAGCCTGCTGTTCTTGCGGTGGGAGGACCTCTGCTAACGCGGTCCACCTTGGTGAACCGCGCGTCTTCGATTTTGGCCAAAATGCCACGTGGCAGTGCTGCTTGCAGTTCTGCTTGGAGAAACAGAAAATGGAACGTGTGGTGACGGTGACTGAGGTTGAAAAATGAAAAAAGAAGCAGATCTCCGGAAAACTGTACCCGGTGGATATCCACAGGGCTGAAGTTTCTCACATTCAAATTAGTGTTCTAAACATTTTTTGAACGTCTTCAAGACGGCCACAAACACGTCTTCAAGACTCGGGAAAGCGTCAACTTATCCGGGGATAGAAGACGTTATGTAAATCAGATTGAAGACGTCTCCTAGATGAAAATGTGGTTGTGGCTAGACCTTTCCTCGACGTTTACAAAACGTTTTGTGCTACTAGGGTCACGACGACTGGCCTCATAAGGGCCCTCACGGTGGGCCTCATGAGGGACAATGCCTCACGACAGTCCTCATGAGGAACTTTCAGCGTGGTCTAGCCTCACTCACCCTCACCTCATCGTCGTGAGGTGAGGGTGAGGCGTCCTCCTCATGAGGGTCATCATGAGTGAGGCCGCCCAGCTATGATGCGAGCGCAAGAGGAGCACGATGTTGCCTTTGGGGGACGAAGGGAGGGCACCTTGCACCGTTGACGGCTACAGAGCTTTTTCGTTTACTCATGCTATGCGGTATACGTGCTGCAATAGGCGGTAATATAAGAGCAAACATTTGACGGATGGCGTAACCGTTAGCCGTTGCCACTTAAAATAAGAGTATGCAAACGAACGGTTCTTGACCCTTACCATCCGTCATCGCCCCAAGCGTAAGGTGATGACACGTAAAATAGCGGTCAAGAATCGAACGTTTTCTTACTTTTACTATCCGTTGCTTTTCCGAGAGTGCAGAGCACACGTACACCGGTTCGAACCGATTAATATCGGTTCAAACCGTTATTTTGGTTGTGCTGAACCCGAACCGAACCGATAACCTTGAACCAGAACTTGAACCAAACCACAAAGAATAACGGTTCCGAGCCCTGATCCCACATTGTACTGCAATGTAAAGAATAAATGAAATGAAATGATATGAAATATCATCATTGTATTAAAAGTTGTTTTTAAAAAAGCGGTGGCTTTGCGTTGGGTTAATGAGTCATGTCCGTTGCGTTCGTTGGTGGTAGCCAAGGTTGTGCTCAAGCCTGGGAGGTGGTGGGTTCGAATCTTACCACCGGCTGTGTTGTCTGAGGTTTCCCTGGGTTTTCGGACATTCGGGTTGCGGACATTCGTTAGGAAAGTCTTTTCCTAACGAATGTCCGCACAGTTCCCCCTGAGGTCGCTCGGATCACATACACACTTCTCTCCACATCTGTACGCCGCTCATAGTCAGCGTTGCCTCGCGGCGCTAACACGAAATAAAAAAAATATCTGTAAGTGTGACGCAATCAGGTCACGAGGATGCTGCCCCCTACAGTTGGGGTAATTATTATTTGATGACTAAGTATATCTTTATTCTGAAGTCAGTCGAACAAGTAAACAAGTAAAAAATATTTAACACAGAGAACGCATAAACCAAGAAATTTAATTCAGCTTGTTTTTATTTTCACACTGCAACCAGCACAGTGGGAGCTCATTCTACATCAATGGTAGAAACATCGCCCCCCCCCCCCCCCCCGCCACATACACATGAGATTCCTAGGGAAAGGTACCACATCAAGGGGTGTAGTTTTACAATACAAGACATGAATATTTGTGAGCATCAGATCAAATACATATTTGACGCATGGACAGTCCATCCGTGTTCCTTTCTGTGTATTTCATCGTCCATCACCGGAAATTATACAGGGTGTTTCACCTAAGGTGATAAGAAATTCTAACTGGGGACCCACCGGAGGATTGCAGGACTTTACCTTCTGGAATCTCTTGCAGCCAATTTTTAATTGCGGGAAATTTATTTTTCAATAGAACTTTGAAAATTGCCAAGCGAGCCTCACCTTTTTTTTTTACTGAAGTATAAAGTCCTCCATGGTTAACCGCAGACCCAACAAAAACTATGCACAGTATCGCAACGGAAATAGTCGGAAAAAAATAGTGAAAATTCCGCTTTAGCCCCGCTAGCTGGATATTCGCAAAGGAGCGCACGGGAAATGTGCGTGAAAGAGAGTGTCCCTGCCTTCATTTGTTTTGCCTTCTTTATGATAATACGGTTGTCACCAGCATCAAGGTCGAAAAGCGGGGGGAACACTTCCTCCTCTCCCCGCACCTTCCTTGCGCTCTTCTTTCCGACAATCAAGCAGACGGGGCTAAAGCGGAATTTTTACAAATTTTTTCGGCTATATCTGTTGTGATACTGTGCATAGTCTTTGTTGGGACTGTGGTTATCCGTGGAGGACTTCATATCCTTGAACTTGAACCCCCTTATTTGAGAAAAGAACCAATGAGGATGCTCCACAGGCAATAGGAGGAGAAGGAAATTGGGGAGTTGCATAGACAGCATGCATGGCGTGCTCTCAGAGACAACTCAAGTGCTGCAGCCACTAGCAGAGGATGTAGTCCGCACATTTAGAGCGAGGCATATGCGAAGGTGGTAAAATGCCAGGTAGACGGTGAAGCCGATTCACATGTTTTGCTAGCACGAATATATTACGTGTTTGCTGTAAAAGCATGCAAATGTGCGTCGTCTCCCATGGGTGTTTTTGCAACACGATCAGTGTAGAAGCAACAGCTTGAAGCATGCAGGCGCAGTATGTTCAGACGCACACTTTGCAGATATTTCTGCAGCTTCTGTAGTGTTTCTGTAGTAACAGTGCCGTAGTAAAGGGCATGAGGGGTCTTATTACTTCGTACAGCAGCTAGGACAAGACTAACTGTTGACCCACGTGTATTTCTATTGGCAATACCATTTGAAAACCACAAGCCGCTTTGTCGCCCAGATGGGTTGACGTCCCACTAGAAGTGTGGACAACTCTTCCCGATCTGCAAACCACAATGCAATTGGAGACAATGGAAACTGAACTCAAACGCGAGCTTATAGAAATGGATGTAGCCGATGGTCTTCAAGCGGCACTGTCCATAAAAATAAATAATACTTGTCACAGTTCTATGAGCATTCAGGACCCCCCCAGATAGTATTAACTACTGAATTTAAAGTGGAAAACTTTTTCCAAAGGTTGACCACCACGAAGTGTGCCGAGACTGGAAGTAGTAAATAAACAACTATAATGGTGACTGAAATAGTCTGCGTACGCCACCAGTTTTTGGGAAGCACCTCGCGTGATTTCACGCAGCAACAGGCACGAAAATGGTACAACGGCACAAGATACATAATAACATCAAATATTACAAAAATAAATTTGTAGAGATTATTTAATAGTGCACTGTCAATTGCTATTAGGTTTTGGCAGTCTGCATTGTGCGACTCAACCAATGCCTTTCAGGAATATTTTGTTCTGAACAGTGTACTTCAGGAACAGTAATTTTGACCACACATTTAGATTCATTTCACTCCTCACTTAAAACATCTTATACCCCTGTCACACGGCAAATTAAATGCCATTCCCAGCGAATGACATTCGTTCCACATCACACGGTGAAACCAAATGGCATTACATGTGAATGATATTTGCCCAGCAAATGAGTTCAAGGAGCTCATTCGCGTTTTTCTCTTGCACCGACTGCGTCCCCTAATCAGTAAGGAGGTAGCAGAAACAACGATAAACCATTAGGAGAAATTTAACACAAATGAAGAGTTGTACTCCAATATTTTATCGCAAATTTAATAACTTTTGACCTGAAGGAAGGAAGGCTGGAGGGATAGTTCGCTCTCCAAGCATCAATTTGTTGATTTCTGTTGCAGACTGAAGTGTATTTCTAACTTTATCAGGTTCATGGATTAGTTTCCGGCAGCACGAGCAGTATGATTTATTGTACACATCTGAAAGCAACGAGATCCATGCAAGTAGGCTTTCTTACAGAGAGGTACGTGCACACGACGTCAGTCTGAGAACCGTGTGATGGCAAGAATGCGACCCTGTATCCTTGGCAGCAAGATGCGGCTTCCTATCAACAACCCTGTAATGTCACGCAAGCCGATCACAGCCTCCTGTAATATGCTCCTCCCCAGGTGCCCGCCCATGCAGTTTGGCCCTGGTGTCATCATCGACAGTGACATCATTTGCAAATGACGTTCTTTTACTTCGTGTAGCTCGATGCAATACTTGCATTAATTGCAACGAATGACATTTGGTGCAAATGTTGTTTGCTGCGAATGCCATTCAATTTGCCATGTGACAGGTGTATAAGTGTACAATATGAATTTGCAATTGCCAGGCCTGAATGAGACTCTTTATAGTGCTTGCCTGTACATACGGATATGTGCACAAAACCCATAAGCATGGGTGTCCAAGCATTTTGTTGCAGTAATAAATAAAATAAATAGCAAAACTAGCACTTAAAATAACAACACACTAGAGTGGTCACAAATGCATCCTCGTTTCTGTGTTACCTACGTCAACTAGAAGATTGGTATAGAGGGGCCTACGTTCATGTTTCAGAAGGCGATATGAAAGTGATGACAGCCCATCATCAAGATCACGTTCCTGCAACAGGTTGTAACGTGCTGGGTTAGGAGCAGCAGGAACATGACTCAAGGCAGAGTACATGGTCAGCTTAGGTTCCCAGCGGACGATATTAAGACCCACTCGCTTTACGCGTGCAGCCAAATCATCATCCTCGCCTCCCCAACCGAAGAAGCGGTTGGAAAATCCACCGAGGGCCTCAAAGTGTTGGCGATGCATGGCAACTACTCCACCGAACAATTCTGGGTAGGGCAGAACATAGCGAAAAGTATCCAGGGCTGCACACATGTGCCGTGGCTGATGGCCGCAGGCGTACAAGTTGTCACCATTTTCTGGAAGAAGGTCCACGTCATGAAAGACAAAGCAGCAGGCGTCGCCACGGTCTTTCAAAGCTTCCACAAAGCCAATGTTGAAAAGCTTAGCACGGTTAAAGTCATGCTCCGCGCTCTGTTCGACGATATAGATGGAATAGTCGAGTAACTGGGACTGTAGGAAAGGGTGCATGTGCTGTAAGAAGAGGGCAAGATGCATAGCGCGATCGCGGTATGGCACTAAAACCACAAGGCTCTGCTGTGCACGGCAATGCTTGGGACGCCAACGGCCTCCTGGCTCCACTTCACTCGCAATGTGCTCGAGGAGAGTTTGGTTCACTCTTCTTTTCACACCAACGTATCTTGGTAAGCCATTCGGTACAAGCGGGCAAAGCGGCAACGTACTTGGTTCAGACACCGGACAGGCCCACACTTCTTCTTCCATATCTGAGACAGGAACGTAAACGGAGGGCCGCCATGTAGGACAGCGAAGTGCGGATATTGTTAGGAGCAACACCATAAAAGTCATGAGCCATTCCATGGAGAAACGGCCCTCAACACATTTCATACAGCGTGCAAGAGGCTGGCAATGTAAGCACACCATACGGAGTGGCCTTGTAGAAAGTGTCATGATACTTTGCTGTGTGAATTCAGTAACATCCTTAACTCCGACGATCACTCAAAAGCGAAATCACCGTGGGAGGGAGAAACGAACCGAGCGCCAGCAAGCTCAAGACGCCTCAAGACGGCGATTCGCGATTCCAGCGACCCCACAGGTCACAGGGCACCGTTACAGTGCCCTAGAAGAGTATAGTGGAAAGAGCGGAACCGGTTTCAGCCCGATAGCTGAGGAAGGACGAGCGGACGGCCGCTGCTGGATCTCCTGGCGCTGCTGTCGAATTCCCGAGGAGAAACTGGGAAGCGCCTATGTCCGCTGCAGCGTTTTTGCTATTTTTGCGTGGTTTGCGTGATGCTTTGGTGACTCCGAAAGAAGGCGATGTGTGACGCATCAAAATAGCGAAGCTTCCTGTAAATTTTGCTGGTATTTGAGTGTGCTAGTCCTCGATGGAGAAGAAGAAAAAGAAGTTAGAGACTTGTTTCGCGCCCCGTTGCAAGACTGGCTACCCGGGTAGCTTTCTGTCGAGCTTAAAACAGCTGTGGGCTTAAGGGTCACCATTGCCAGTACGCTATCCCTGATGGACTACTTAACAAGGCCGTCGGGTATAAATTCATCGTGACATCACGAAGTCAAGATCCGCTTGACAACGTTTTTGGCATCGTGAGGCAATCCTCAGGCTGTCACATCCAACACCACAACAGTTTTTGATAACTGTTTCTTGCCTTAGCTTTTATAGTATGGCAAAATCTGTTGCAAATGGAAATGCGGAGCCTGGTGTGTTAGATGCTCAGCTCAGTACAAACGGCATAGAGGAATACAAATGCGCAAAGCAGACTCTGATAGACAAGTTCATTGGAGATGGTGACCTCAGCAGCGCCGAACTTGTAATTGAAAAGTCAACAGACCATGTCGCATATGTATCCTCAAGAAGCGACCAGAGACTAATTTTTTATATAGCTGGCAATGTTGTCAGAAAATTCCTGTCTAAATCAAAGTGTGACATGTGTAGAAAGTTGTTGCTTAGTGACAAGAATGATGTACAGAACCTGCAGGCAGCTCAGCTGACTCAGCTGAAAGATAAGGGGGGCCTGTTGTATCCATCAGGCTTTATGCTTAGGTTCGTGGAAAATTTGGAAAACGTGTTTACCAGCTGCTTCAGTACGCAGGAACTTCACCATGAGAGCATTATGGACGTCATTGCACTTCTTCATAGAACGCGACAGGATGCCATTGGTTGCACTGGACATAGCAAGCAACTGAATGCTGAAGGTATGGTATTTTATGTCACCACTAGGCTTAATTTTTTTGTTAAGTCGCTGAATCGAGCCAAAGCACAGAAACGCGACTGTGCAAAATATCCGAAGCTCAGTCGCTGCACAAAACTTGTCATTTCTGCCAGTAATTAATTTTGTTCTTTACATTATGTGCATCCAATGTTGCATTTAATTGCAGTTTCATTGTTTTTTTATATATTCATACTCTGTGGTCGTTATAATCTTGTGTCTTGTACTTAGCAGCCAACTTTACATCGTCATAGCCTGCGATCATTCCATAACTGAAAGCATAAACCTGTCTCCCTCATTGCGTGTGCTTCCTCTTTTATGTGGCATATGCCGGTAGAACTGTGTCGTGTAGTAAAAGTTTTTGAAAGAAGTAACAAGGAATAATTCACAGAGAGACACGCACACACAAATAACAATCATAGGAAGTGCGATAACCCAATACGCCGGCGCCAGTTTCTGCTCGGGGTAACTACGCCAGCGCCCCACAGCGGCATCCGCCTCAAGAGCCTCACAGAGGGAGCCATCGCATTTTCCACTACAATCTTCTAGGGCACTGTAGCACCGTTGTCAGCGTGCAGCGTTTCCCATAGTTCACAGTATTAGTGAAATAAATCTGGAAATTCTCAATACACTTACAAACTACAATTATCTTCGACAGGCAAGTGTTAATATTTCCTCTTTTCTTGTTAGCTCACTTTTTCTCTTCAATGTGACCACAAAAAAAAAAAAAAAAAAGCAACCGGTCGAAGCTACTGAAGCTGTGGCTGGGAAAGCGAAACCAGCGAAACGTCATCAACGTGTATCAGACAGCAGTCTATGGCGTCGCCTCAAAAGCCTTGGGAACAACAAAACTGGGATAAGTCATTTTTTGCCGCCATGCGGCCGTGCGGGGACACTGGTAACCTCAACAGTTCTCAGAATTTGTAAGTGTCTCCTTGTGTTGAACGCTGTTAAGGGCCGTGAAGGACAGTGTTAAGTATTCGCTCAAGTTTACGACTAGTCATCTGACCCAAGAACACAAATTACGAAACAAATTGCTCATTATAGACCGTTCACAGCTTCAGTGAAAATTCTGTTTCTTATAGTTGCGAAATCTACCACTTGTGTGTATGTGTGAGGCAGTTTTACTTTATTTTTGCCTTCCGTTTAATAAGGAAGTAGTCCGCTTGTAAGGTCGACAGACCGCGAATAAGTACTTTCCATTCAAAGACATTTCTTTAGCGTCTCTGTTGAAGGAAACTACTTTATTGTGAGATAGTTTTGAAATAAAGTTTGAACTTCCTCGTACGTGAAAAACACGTAGACTGACAGTTGAAGTTGCTGTGTTATCTTGCTTCTCACCCCTAACTTCGAATGTTTGACGGATCCACCTGTTGCTCTTTGACGCATGATATACATTGTAGGAATACAACAACCGCTCGGTACCATTTACCTTCAGCTATCAATTTTTCACTTCCCAGGTGTGGTGACAGCATTACGGGAGGTCCCGTATCAGCCCCACCTGTACCCCCACGACCAGACACATATGCTTCAAACATCCCCTTTGGAGGCAGTGGCTATGGCATGTATGGGAGTGGCTTCGGCAGCATATATGGAGGCAACTACGGCAGCTGTGGAGGCTATGGTTCATACGGAGGATACGGCGGCTACGGATCTTTCTACCCGTGCGTCCTCATTATAGCCATCCAAGTCTGAAACTGTCCCTCTTTCTGTACATTGTTGTCATGTGTAGGGAGCCACCCCTATGTGCTGTGCCCTCTGTGAGGTAGCTGCTGCAGCACAAGGCAGGAACCAGGGACTTAGGTTTTATTCAAATGCACCAACACATTGTTGTGGTGGCTTTTTTATAATGCACATAGTTTTTCTGTCATTGGTGTCACTTGCAGTCGCGGATCAAGGGGGGGGGGAGATTGCCCCCCAAAAGCGTCAATTTATACATTGAATTTTCCTCTCTCTCCTCCCCCACTACGCGCTCTGACAAAGGAACCCCTCCCCCCGATCCGAGGGTCTGAATCCGCCCCTACCCACTTGTGCTGTAGTGTGATAAATTTGCTGTCACACTAACCACCTGTCACATCTGAATACATTCGCACATTAGCTGCTGCTAACCACTCAGATTGAAAGCACCCAAAGTCCTCGATTTCACTAGTCAATTCAGACATGGTTCCCACTGGTCCTTGAAACCATTGAATACCCTGGAATTTGAAAATGCCATCTTCAAGGTCTGGAAAACCCTGAAATTTTTCACGATCCTTGAATACCCTTGATTTTGCAAATTCTTGTTCCCATGGAGCTGCAGTGCAAATTCTGCTTATCCGGAGTCAGAACTATAGCTTCGAAACTGCAGGAGTTAGAACTCTTTGCAATAGGAATCAACAACAAGAAATTAGCGGTGCCCTCAGTTATACTACTACGCAATCAACTTTCCTTTCTGTCGTATGATCTTTAACATTCAGGAATCGTCAGTCACATTTGTGAATGGATCACTATTTGCAGCTCCCATGTATTCTCTCATGCGATTGATACCTGTAGCTTGTAAATATTTTTGTGAAATATTGAAGCCTGTTCATAATCTGTGTGTTACATCACAGACAAAATAACCGCTGAACTGTAAAAGGTCCTTGAAAGACCCTTGAATTTCTGTTCTAAAAGGGAATGGGGACAGTGGGGGACATTTTCAGAGGGCTGCGTGGCAGTGTTTATGTCCTCCATGTCATTCTCAAACACCTAGTCAGGATCAGGAAAAAGAAAAGCGATGCAAAGCCTTGCCGATCCCCTGAGACGTACAAAGCCATCAGTAACAGCAACAGTGTTGGTGCAGTGGACGGTGGGGTTCATCATCCGAGGGACCTTTGGCTCGTCTGGCGGAACATGGCTCCCGTCCAGCATTCCAATCCGTGGAGGCCCTGGTGCAGGCCTTTGGCTCGGTGGCCATGATGCTAGAGTCCAGCTACCATGCCCTAGTAACATCCTTCAGGGCAGTGGTCGGCGTGGCCGACCAGGCATCTCGGCTCAAGGATTCTTTGGGCAGGATAATTTCAGCCCTGGCTTTAGTACGAGCGCTGCGGTGGATGGTGCGACGTACTCTTGCCATGCTAGGTGACGCAACATTCTTGTGGGTGATTGCTTTATGACCAGTATTGCATTTTTCTTTTTCAGGACTCGTGGAGCAGGCAAAGTTTCAAGACCTGTCTGGCATGCCCTCAAATAACAGCCCGTCCGCATGGCCAGTGATGGTGTTTTTGGGCTTTGTGGTTTGTGCTCCTTGGCTTCTGTGGAAGATGGTATCCTCCGCTACTTCTGCTGCAGGTATGAGGCTTGAGGTCAACAAATTTTTCGGATCTTACAATGTGTCCCCTTAAAGGGATGGGCGCATCCGTTCCAGTTGATTTCAAAATTTTCGGGTCAATTTTATTCCTCGTGAACCACTGACCACAGTATTGAAAATCCCACACGAAATAGTGGTGTAGTTCGAGTGTTATTCGACGGCATGCATGACAAGGACAGGCGCTGGACATTGAGAGCATTCCGGAATTCCCTCTCTGGAAAAACGAGAAAATGTCACTCCCTAAGAACCAATGGGTCCAACCTAGAGAAAAGGAATGCCGCGGCCAAGCGGGCGTCTCATAGAGTTATGGGGCTTCTGGACGTCACCTTTCCTCCTCCGCGCGCCGCCCTCTCACTCCTCTGCTTAGAGTATGATGTCACGCCGCTGGAGCCTCCACAGCTGCGGAAACAGTGCTGATCTTTAAAAATTTGCAATCTAGGCACTTTTCGGACGAAAAAGCTATCCAGGTAGATTGTAGGCTGATGCTGAGCATAGTGGTATCGGTTCCATAGATGGGTTTCTGATGTGACTGTCCCTTTAAAGGGACCATGAAATGATTTTCGCTCACTATTGTAAACACATTAACTTTTAACCATATTCAGTGCACCGGGGGCACGGTTACCACGCAAAAATAGCATGGTGTGACCGCCGGATACATCCCTTCGAAGCGGGCTTACGTCATCAACATCGAGGGCCCTGTGTTTTCGGGTTCTACGTTTTTTGAAAATCTAGGGTAAAAATCGAGATTTCAGGAGCCGTAAAACAGGGTGAAATTGGGCGATATTGGGTGGAAGAGCAGATTTTCGGGTGAAAAAAAAAAAAAATCAGCTGTGCTAAGTGTCCAATGCTTAGCTTTCTCCAGTGCCCGTATTAGTGGCTGAATTGGCACTTTGCAAGTTTTTTTTTTTGTTATTACCCTAAGTGTTGATGATGCAAAAGGGGGTAAAAATGGGTTTTACCAGGTTTTAGCCAAAGACATAGGGCCCTATCAACATCCAGTCTGCTCGGCCAATTGTGGACGACCGGGAGCACACACCCTGTGGGGCCACGTGGGTGCACGGTTTCAGTATGGACAACAAACAATGCTGTCAGATATTGTCAAACCATAACCATGTCAAGATGTCAGACCATATTTCTGCTGTAGAAATCAGCAGAAATATGGTGAAACAGAAATCGCCAGCAAAGGAGGAAGAGATTATGTGATGCACACGGCGTCTAGGAATCGTTCTGTACACAGAAGCTCCCAAAAGGCCTCCGACAGAGACATTTTCTGAGGAAGAAGCAGCTATGAGAAAAAAACGTGATCCGGTAACAATGCCAACAATCAACGGCTACATTACACCTCTGGGGAGCTATTCTCGATGAAGTAATGCGTGCATTACTTCGTTTGCAAGCTATCATTGGTCGCCGAGCGAAGAAGGCGTGAAGATACCTCATGCGCACGCAACCAATGCTAAAGCAATTAAGCATGCAGTTGCATTGTTGCACGGGCTACCGCCTCACGAGACCGCCCTTGCATTCCGTTGCCGGAAACGGAAGAGCACAATGCGAAGGAAATATTTGTGGGAACATGTAAGAGTGTAGCAATATGCAACTTAATTGTGACAAGACAATTTGCTCAGACTTGTAAAAGCTAAAGTGAACAAAATATGTGAACGTGAGTGCATTGCATTACGAAGTTGCTGACAGTATGGTGGCGTTCGTGCATGAAATTTTGCTGCAATTTTGAACAAACCTAGTGGCGCGAACAAAATTTGTGCAAGTGCATGGCCGTTGGAGCGATTGCTAGTTCTTGTCTTGTGAACACCGTCGCAGTTGTCACCAAAATTTTCGAGGACATTCCTCTAATTTCCTCGTTTGACAAATACACAATAGTTATTCGCTATGTGCGGGCATTGTGTGCATGGAACATATCATGCAGCCGCATCCTTGCGAGCTCGGGCCATCGACAGTGACCACGCATTGCTCACATTGCAGACGTTTTTTTTTTAAATTTCCCTTGAGAATCAGTGTTTGCCAAGTTCTTGGAATGGGAGGACGTCCGTCCAACACACCCCAATACCCCCAAAATCTGGAAGAGACCCCCCTACAATTTTGTGACCCCCCTACAATACTTCGTCAAAAGCGTGTAAAAGTTAATAGAAACAACTGAGTAACATCAGATGATGAACTGTATCTGTGTTGTTCCTTTACTCTTCTGAAGTGTTCATTGGTGAAATGTTTGTTATACGTTATCACATATTTCGTGAGCTGTTTCCTATTCCCGAGTTTCACACACCATACTTTTCGTTGTTTCTTGTCCTTCGGGAAGGCATGAAAGCTCATTCCAAGTTCAGTGCAATATGTATCGCACTAAGGAACGTCCCGTCGCTACGATTGGCTTTTTCGATGTCTCCCATCTTGCTATTTTTATGCTTTGTTGTGTCCGTCCATCCGCGTTCCAACTTCAGAACGGAACACAGCAACAACGTGAAATTTTTCCACAATCGCTTCAACCGCTATGCAGATCTAACACGCCATTAACACCATTAGGAACGCCTGCAACGCCACCCATAGGCCGTTCTCATCGCCAATTCTTAACTGCTACCAATGACAATGAGTGGAGGGAGGAAATCTTTCATTCGCGTCTCGGGAGAAATCTCGAGGAGAGGACTTTGCAAGCCTCTTCTGCAAGGTGTTATTGGGCTGATCGTGCAGTCAACAAATTAATGGTAAACCAAAGAAAACCACAGAAACGTTTGTACGCCAAACATAGTACGGACTTGCACTTGCTGTATGTGGGTAGACTACAATAAGAGCAGTGCTGCATAACATTTGTTGCACTTAATGCAGTGGACTCCCATTAAACGCCTTATGAGACTAGCATTTCGTAAGGTCGTGTCTTGTAGTAGAAAGGCTACGTCAAAAGTGGGAAATGCAGCAAGCCAGTGTAAAGCCAGAGAGTCAACTTGGGAAAGGGTACGAATCCACATCCTACGTGCAATCGGCAAAGCCACATTTTGCAGTCAAGAATGGGATATCGGTGATCGTAAACAAAAAAATTCGCTATCAGCAAAAGTTTCCCCCATTTGAAATCAGTGCATTGGTCTATTATAAACAGCTTTACGTTCCCACTATATTATACTTTTTCCCTGTAGGCTGATCTCATGTCCGTAGTCGACTGCACTACTGCTCTTATTATTGGGGTTTGAATATGCAGGACGATGGGCAAGTGGTCAGGATGAGCACTACGCAGCCGTGGCCACGTTTGATTTTGTGGCTGCAAGCACAGCTGAATTAAGCCTCCACGCGGGACAGGAAATCCGACTGGCACCACGAGGTAAGGTTTCGGGCAAAGCGGTGGGAGCAAATATTAAAGCATTAACTTGCAGAGCTGCAACCTGCAGTAAAGGGGTGGCTGTTGGCCAGCATTGATGGAGAAACAACTGGACTGGTGCCTGCAAATTATGTGCGTGTATTGGGACCACGAAAGGGAGAACTCCCACAGTCATAGTATGGTTCTTCTGCCTCTGTAAATAAAGTATTGTAATATAATAAAACGACAAACTGCAGTATCGTAGTATTTATTGTACAAAAACTTGCGAAGCACTCGTCAGACGAGTTAGGCAGCGTGGTAAAAGAGGCAGTGTCTGCCAATGATTTATGTACAGGTGGCTTGTGCTTTGGCAGTGATGAAGCGAGTGGTTTAAAAAATGGATCGGTGACTGCAGCTGCACCTGTGGAACGCCTTTGTGCGCATCAACGTGTGGTCCTCGTACAACCGTAAGAGGGTTGAGGTAGGTGGGGGGGAAAAAACAGACTGCAAGTAACTTGCCATTGTTGGCACTAACATTGGAGGTTGTAACAAGATGTTGGCTGGACACACAAATGTAAGGTAACAACAGCAGGATAATAAATAGCGCAGAAAAAAAAGGCCACGAGTAAAGAAATGCCAAGTTTAGCTGCCATCATAAGTTGCCACTATGTTGTCAACACATTCCTAGAGCTGCTAGACACGTTTAGCCTTTGAGTGTATGGCACAAAATAACAGCACCATGGAACAACGAGATGTCCTCAGTCAATACTGTATCGGTCTTGCTGTACGACGTAACAGATCTAACTCTTCGTTTAATGAAAAGAACGTCAGGGTGGCCGCACATCCAACAGGAGACCAGTTGTAG
Source organism: Ornithodoros turicata (assembly GCF_037126465.1). Taxonomy (NCBI): domain Eukaryota; kingdom Metazoa; phylum Arthropoda; class Arachnida; order Ixodida; family Argasidae; genus Ornithodoros; species Ornithodoros turicata. The sequence continues at coordinate 151,777 of NW_026999449.1, read as the reverse complement.
CGTCTGGGAAGCACTTCCCACAATATCCACCACAGCGTCCCTGGATCACTTCCCCGCCCTGAAACAACATAACTTATCATACACATACATTCAGTGGTTGAAATACACAGGGTGTCTTTTTTTTTTTTTTTCGATACAGATTTTTCATTAAAAAACTAAGGGCTATAGACATCCCGTTTTCACTTCTGTTATCTCTGGGCCGGTGGAGGTTCGTGGCCATCTGTTGCTCAACCGTCAAATGACTAATTACCTAAAAAGGTTAATTAACTTTTTAATTGTAAAAGCTACAAAGTTTTCCCAATGAGAACTGTGCTGCTGTGCTCCTTCACCCTCTCACATTGGGGGCGAAGGAAAGACGCATCTCTGAAGATGCGCAATGAACAAAAATAAGAAAAAAATGGCGTTGCTTCACGAATTTTTTGCGGACGATCCATCGAACGGATTTTTGTTCTGAAAACGCCTACGATATCAGGTGACCGATGGCAACAGATGTTCTCATTGGGACAACTTCGTAGCTTTTATAGTTAAAAAGTTAATTAAAGATGTTTAGGTAATTAGTCATTCGACGGTTGAGCAACAGATGGCCAAGAATGTTCCGCCGGCCCAGAGATGACAGAAGTGAAAACAGGATGTCTATAGCCCCTACAGTTTCTTAATAAAAAATCTGTATCGAAAAAAAAAAAAAAAAGACACCCTGTACAACAAATCAGCTGTTTCAATGTGCCAGTAGCTGTCTTTGATTCGTTAAAAAGTGCAAGGGGCAGTGTAAAGGAGTGCAAGTGAAGGGAACAACAGGTGCTGCCCCTCGTGCAAATATACTAGAGCCCAGTTGAATAGAAAGCGTAAACCTGCAGCGCACTGCATCACAACATTCTGAGACTCTATGAGCAAACATAGGCCTATCTTGAGAAAGTGCCATTGTAAGCGAGGGTGACAAGACAACAAAGATCAATGCCATTCACAGGGAGACAGTGTAAAAATGTAGCCCAGGCAGTTAAATAAAGTGTTCAATGAGTTGTCTTCCTGCTCAACATGTGACAGCACGGTTTCATGTTATATAGTGGCATTTCCCAAAACAGCTCCGTCCCCTAGAGAAATGTACACAGCACAGATCTAGGTGCAAGATAGTTGATTGTTGAAAATGCTATCTCCCTAAAGTTCATGTGCACTGCTGAATCAACGGACAAAAAGGTGCTGTGCATAATCATGTAAAAAACTTGTGTGGTTACAGCAGCACAAGCTCATTTGAAACCATCTGTTTATTAATCTGCTTGTAACAATTTGAGCAAACACTAGACTGCACTATTCGACCTGCCCTGCCCTGTTACATGGGCACAAAAAATTAGATGAAGTGCTTAATTGGTTAAGCCTTAATATCATTCATGCCGTGCTATAGGGACATATTTAATGGCATTCATCTGAGTGACAGTTTCCGCATAATGTGATCGCCACAACCAAGGATGATATGTATGCTAGCTGGAGTGGTGGCGGCCTATACCTCCCTGTAAGCACTGGTGAACCCAGGGACAGGTCTCTTTCCTTTGCCCTAGAATTCACGATGAATGATTACCAAGGTATGCGCGTTATACCACCTACTCACCTGTTAATTAGTGAGCAGAGATTCAGGGGTTGCCGGTAACTAGCTGAACAGCTCAGGCTCTACGGCGGAGGGAAACATGCATTGTTCCTGACCATTCCTGTGCACTTACAAATGAAAGGCGATTCCTGGGGTTTTGTTTATGCTTCCTGGGGGTGTTTTGTGCATCTGTATGCAATACTCGAGCCAACCATGCTCACAATTCGGCGGCACAGCTCTACGCTTTGCCCCTGGTTCACTAAGGACAGCTTAGTGATGCTAAGCGACAGCGACAGCTTAGCGCCGCTAAGGACAGCTGCCGTGGAGCGACTTGGCCGGTGACGCCGTACAGCGGTCTTGAAAGAGCCAGTCTCACTCAGCCGCTCGTACAGACTGCGGATCGTCCATGCGCTTGGGCAATGTTTACTATCATAGCGCTGAATATAAGGAACTACAGCCGCGTTAAAGTCCATGTCGGCGGTGCCAAGTGCAAACATCATGTTCGTTTTCCCTTTTGCGGAGTAGCGGTCTGACATACCGCTGAGGAACCAGGGAGAAAGCAGGCAGAAACCGTTGTACCTTTTTCCTTGTGAAATGATTTCAACACAACAAGAAATATATTTTACAGATGCCAGTTGTGTATTGGCGAAGACGGCAAGCACTTCGAGCACCGTTTTTAATTTTTGTTTTCATTGAGAATAAAAGGGCACAAAACTGTGGTTGTGTCCAAAGCGCAATCTAACCGTGTGACTCAGTTTATCGGTAATTGATAATAGGATTGCGGTCTGTTTCACTCTTCCTCTTTACCGGTTTTGTTTGCTTCTTTCTTCCTGCTTTCTTCGCAGAGGGAGGGCCCTTGGGCGGAGCTTGTATCCGCCGTGAAGCGAAGGCCGCAAGAGCACTCAACCTGCGATAGGATTGCGGTGCTTTTTGGGTAGCAATTTTTTTCTGAAAAACGTGCGCAAAATCAACAAATTTTGACTGCGATACGCTATTCCAGACATGGCCTTTCCAATTCCGGCAGAAAAACGTGACATTCCCTTGGCATTTTTGAGAAATGAATTAGCAAAATTGCACTAATTAATTATAATTACATTAACAAAAATCATTACAGTAGGTGGCAAAATACTTCAGGAGCCTCATAAAGCAAGTCCCATGTTTTTATCACCCCTTGTTTTTTTAGTGATTTTTTTACACTTTCTCGACGGATACCCTGCTATATAATATATACTGTTGGAGTGGAAGGGGCACCCTCTGAGTGAAGCCAACACGATGCCATCTTACCAGGGGCAAAGTGTAGAGCTGTACCGCCGAATTGTGAGCATGGTTGGCTCGAGTATTGCTACGGATGTACAAAACACCCCCAGGAAGCATAAACAAAACCCCAGGAATCACCTTTCATTTGTAAGTGCACAGGAACGGTCAGGAACAATACATGTTTCTCTCCGCCGTAGAGCCTGAGCTGTTCAGCTAGTTACTGGCAACCCCTGAATCTCTGCTCACTAATTAACAGGTCAGTAGGTGGTGTAACGCGCATACCTTGGTAATCATTCATCGTGAATTCTAGGGCAAAGGAAAGAGACCTGTCCCTGGCTTCACCACTGCTTACAGGGAGGTTTTATTTTGTGATTTTTTGACACTTTCTCGCCGGACACCCTGTATATATGTATCCTCCTTGGACACAGCTCATTCACCCACGAAATGCGTACCCTCGCTCCCAATGTCCGAGTACAAGATCAATTTAAAACTTCCATAAAGCCACTCTGTACTGTGCAATCATTTTATAAATTACACGAAAACAAGCATTACTTTTGGCAAAATGCCCGATGTTGTTAAGGATTTCTTTTTTGCACATGTGCTTTTGAGAAATTGGCTGCCACCTGAGAGGCAAGATGACAACAGTTTTCGGACAAAGTACATGTGCCGCCACGCTTAACTGTAGCGTGGGAGCGCCTGGCCTGTTTGCATGCTAGCACCGCCTTGCGCCGATGCTGGGGTGGAGACTCTAGGGCCATGGTACATGAGCGCCTCCTCTCGATGGGATGAGCTCGGGGGAAGTGGTGTAGTAGGATGGATCACATGCTGTGTAGTGTCACCTAATGCTCTTGACCAACAGGCACACCAACCGTGCATTATCACACTTGGTCTAAATGCAGGATTGCGGAAGGGCGAGCTTCAGGGCCACAATATTATGAAATAATTTTTGAGGTGTATGCAAACACTGTAGGCTCTGGGTTTTTCTGTTCACCATTATATGTGTTATGTATCACAGCAATTTTTGACACATTGCTGAGTCCCCGTCGAGAGGGGGCACTTGTGTATCAGGGCCCCAGTCTCCACTCCAGCTCGTTCCAGCGTCCACACTGGCATGCAAGCAGGCCATGCGCTCCCGCGCTACGGTTAAGCATGGCGACGCCTGTACAGACCGTCAATTATGAAATAAAGCAAATTTTCTCTTTTTGTGGAATATTATGTCCTATCTCTTTGGACACGTTTATACTCTCCGAGTACCGCATCGACATCATCGCACTTAATGTCACTCAAATCTGACGTGTAGCACGACTACCGTACGAAATGGCATACGGGACCGGACTGACATTGCACGCTAATGTCTTTTTTTTGTGACCATGTGGCACGTTTATAAGTCATGTATGCCGCTACTCAATTTCATATTCAAAATCATGTAGCACCAATAATAATAGCAATAAGCAATATGAATAGCCTATTCACATCATGTGGGTGCCCAGCAGAGATCACTTTATTTCTATGATGCAGTGGGGTAGTACCTCAAGTCGTCTAATGGCAATGGTAGCATGAGCACCCTGGGTGATCCACTTGGTTTGTGCGTCAACAGCAAAGCCAGTCCCAGCCAGTGAGACAGAAAACCGTCCCTGGGGACATTGTGTTCTGCTGTAACAGTCCCCAGCTTCTGCGAAGCCCACAGGTCGACCATGCAGAGTGCGGCTGTAGGTCAGGTCTTGCACTACAATAAAAAATAAAGGCTGAAAATTCCTCACTGTTATCTGCACATGCACTTACAGTCCACCTGAAGGCTGGACATGTTGAGGGCAACCTTGGAGAAGGTCGTGAGGCCAGCAGGGTAATCATCCAAACAGTCACAGTAGTCAACTCGGGCTCCACCATATGGACAAGTGTCTGGGTTGGCAAGCCTATGTAACAGATATGGCATGTGTCTGCAGTTCTTTGATCCACTCCAAAAAATCGATCAGAAATATCATGTTGCACATCTACACAAAGTAAAACTGGCATTGTGTTTGTGTGGCACACAGAAAGCATTTATAAGCTATCATGAGAAAACACTAAAGTAGACAAAGTGTAGGAAAGACTAATGACTATAAAGACTAAACATTGTACTGAGACAGCAGCAATTGCAAGCATGCACCTGTCCAGCAATATGATGAAAACCCAGGGATGGGCAGTAATACGCATATTTTGTATTATAATACTAATACATAATACTTCCTAGAAATCGGTATTATAATACAGATACAAATACATTTCAAAAATGAGTATTATAATACGTAATACTAATACTTCTGTGTATTACACGAGTAATACTTGTAATACGCTTGTAATATACTTAACTTGGGAAGAAAAAAAGGAAAAGAACAGAAGAATTACTTAGATATATGCCCATTACTTATCGAGACAATCATTCTCCAATGACGTTTTATTCACGCTTACATTTTTGCACATGGCCTGATCTTTCCAAATAAGATCGGATAGCGCTGATCAATTCGATCGCAGTGAACAACTTGCTCTCACTGTGGCAGAGCCCTGATTTCATCCACACTGGACGATAAAATGTGGGCCGTTCAAAAACCTGTGACTGTCCATAGTGCAACCACGTACAGGGGTGACTGGCTGCACGCACTCTTTCATAAGACAAAGGGCTTGTACTGGTATGACTCATCCTTACGGATTCTGAAGTAGAAGGAATGCGAGGAAACCTCCAGTAACCTCTGGCCCCAAAGTCACTCGCTTTGGGATAATTTGGGGCAGGGGAACACTGTAATAGGAGCCTTGTTCGTGTTCAAATGTTTGTGGGACCCGAAAAATTACTGATAAAGTGCACGGGTGACACTTTGCAGGTCGAACTTACGACCTCTGAGAAAGTATTACACCTTCAGAAGTATTGTAATACATGTAATACCTCATTTTGTGTATTATAATACAGATACAAATACATTTCAAAAATGAGTATTATAATACATAATACAAATACTCAAAAGTATTACAGTAATAGTATTATAATACAAAGTATTACTATTACTGCCCATCCCTGTGAAAACCTACCACAGATAAAATTATGACCACACTTTCGATTACCAGACTGCTTCCAGGTTGCACTAAGGCGACCATCACCACATGGTTTACAACCCAGGTGGCCCTGTATTGTATATTTTGCACCCAAGCTAAATGAACTAAGCATATTTCAGATGTGTCCCACGTGTTGACACACAATGGAAGTCATGCAAAACCTAAGAGGCTAACACTTGATTGTTTTAGCATGGCAACTAGCCATTCTGCCCAAGACAGATCTAACCACCAATTCTCTAAAAAGCTACATGTATTTCAAAAACCACCATTCCTAAAAAATGCAATCAGCAAATGGAGATGTGAATCTCAAACTAATTACATAAGGCTACTTAAAGGGTTAATCTACTTAACTACTTAAGCTACTTAACAGGTCATCCAAGGTTTTCCAGAAAAACGTAAAAACTGCCTTTTGCACCGATCTGGACCTACATTGAAAGTTTCACAGTGAAGAGGGTAATAGAAGAGGAGAAAATAGGCACAGCAAGTACCGAAACTGATGTGGCTCCTGACACCACAGCCCTCACTGCCGCCAGTGAGGCAGCGCATGAGACGTCACGTGCTTACGTTTCCCAATGGCAACTCTGAGGCCTCTGACATCTGCACTTGCTTGTGTTCGAGAGCTAGTATCTCGCTAAGTATGGCATGCAGAAGAATAATTCTATTTTCCTCAGTATTCCGGCGTGCAACAGAATGCGTCCATGATGTAATGAACCACATGTATGAAAGTGTCCCGACCTTCTTAAGATAAATTTGTCTTCGATGACAGACACTGCAGTAATGCTTCACCTAACAGATATGGAGCATAGTAACTTCTGAATCTCACATTCAAAGGTTACATAAGACTCGTAAAAATTGCAAACCATATTTTCTTAGCCTACAGGACATTTTTCCATGTGCAGTGATTTGATCATTTGGTTACCCACCTTTTCCCATAGACCTCAGAGTAATTGCTGCTTTCTCCACTGCTGAGAGAGATATATTCTTGGGGGCTTGTAGTGTTCATTCGACCGCAGTACAATGAGACAGCACGGCCCCGTACGTAGATCTCCTGCTCTCCGTCTGTCCGTACACCCATCCGGTCCTGGAACTCCTGACAGCTTAAAGCCCCACCTGCAGCACAGTGCCATGTATGTAGGGCTTATGAACTCTTCACTCACTCACAGGGCAGGGCACTCACAAGGCCTAAGGAAACATTTCCTCTTGCGTCCTAGCTTACGCTTGAGTGCCGCCCTGCACTTGGAGTTATGCACCCGCTTGTTATGACTGTCGTAGCAACGCAGGCGACGTTTCTGCCGTCCGAGACCACAGGAAGCAGAGCACTACAAGAGCATCCTTAGCACAAGCACGTGGGACGCACAGCGACCACTGGATGGCATACTCACAGCAGACCAAGGTCCAGGCTTCCAGAACACATCTTCCTCACAAAGGCCTACCTGGCAGGAACGACTGGACGTGGGGCGTACTTCGGCAGGGCAGGTGCTAGACTCTAGTGGGATGGGGTCTAGCCATCCGTATGTGTTGACCCGGTGACATGTCACCCTGCGCACCTGCACTCCCTCACCGCACGTGCGACTGCACTGCACATGACAATACTTCTGTCAGCTTGAACCCACAAAAGCGCCACAATGTTTATTAGGCAACAGATTTTACGAGTAATTAGAGCTGTGCGAATATTGAAAATTTTGAATATGAAACGAATATCTGATGCTACATGTATTTGAATGCTATTCACAACCCATTTTCAGTATTCGATTTTTTCTAATATTTTCCAAATAGTTCTGAAGCGAGGTGTTGCTATCACCATTCTGCAAGTCGGCTTCGTCTCAAGGGAAAGCTCACTTCACGTTACCGCCTTTGTTCTTTTGGTGTGCGGCTCCATTCTGCAAGTCGGCTTGATCTTGTTACACTCGAGCATTAGGCGAACTCCGCTTTACACTGTTCACAATTTTGTGTGACTAAAAATTTTGTGAGTTCATGGTCAACACTGTACTCTGGACATTGCAGGTTCCAGCAAATCTACTCCCAACTTCCAGAGTTATGTTCAGTAACAGATGGAAATATGTGTCGGTTCTAAAAAGAAGTACAGGAAATTCCTAGCGTACGCATAGAAATGAGGAAGTGCACACAAAGCAGGCTACATGGAACATGTTGACTAACTCTCATTGCAGTTCATTCCACTAATGCAGTCTACCATACATAACCTCCTTCCTTCTCTCACGATATGTTATGCTAGGTGAAAAGGCTCACATGTCTGGAGCAGAACATCATTTAGTGAGCACAATACCACAAAATATTCATGAGGTATTCAAAATTATTCAAATTGGGCCTTTTCTGATTATTCAAATTTGATTCACCATCTGAAGAAATTATTCAGATTTGATTCTCCCTGGTAGTGAAATATTCGTAAACTATTCGCAATGGAAATTTTGCTGTTTGCCCAGCTCTACAAGTAATGACTCCTTGTTTCACCCTCTATCCGTTTCTTTAAAAAAAACATGTGATATCCACAGAGCGATATTCATTTCATTTATTTATTTTTATTTATTGCCCATAAACAGCACAAGGCCTTCTAGTATATCATATGCAGCCTGCTCTAAACCACCAGAGATGTCCAAATCCAGACACAGAAAATAATGCTACGGGGATCTGCTACAAACAAAATGGTATTGTGACAAAATTTGCCCATTCTAGAGCTTACCTCTGACCAGTCACCACTTCTCCATGCCAAAGGGCAAGGTTCTGGGGCACAGTGACGCACGACACGTGGCCGCCTCTGGTTACCACACCAACGCTCTGCCACAGGGCGGTTCCCTCGGTCCACACAGCCCACTCTGCGTGTCTGGGATCCTCCTCCACAGGTTGCACTACACTACCAAACAGAGGTACACAGATAAAGGCCAAGTTATCTACATGTACACACCGAAATTGCTTTGCAACTGTGTCTCCCTGGCAGATGAAACAATGGTCATGGCACGAAACAGTCTCGGCAGCACATCACGAGGGCTACTCGGTACCATAGCATTGCTCAGCACTAACAAGACAAAGACTTGAGAGGGACAAAACACATGCGCTAACTTCCAACACTTTTAATCTGTCACACTAGTGCCCAATAGCGATGCCATATGGTGACCCTCAACGTTTGCCGAGGACAAAGTTGGATTCGGCCCTGGATTGGTGGACAGATATCACATGATATTGAAGTATACTACGTAACGCATTCGAGAAAGCTTACTAATTACCGTTAGACTTGTTTTGAAGGACAACAGCAGCTCCTGAGAAGTTCAGTTTAAACTGTTAACGTTTGTAACCTGTGAGCTCTGTGCCTGTGAGAAATAGCTGTGCGATCTGCGCCATCTGTTGGTCTTTCTATCTGTCTGCATCCGTGTGTAGTTTGCTCGCTGTGTCGCAGCTGTTTGCAAAACCTCGCAACCAGGCGATTTACATGAATGTACGGTTTACATTTTTGTGTTCCAGGGTACACAAACCCCTTTGATGATGCAACGTGCACTGCACTCGCGAGAACTGCCATGATCTCACCTAGGTGGCCCGCTTAATTGCTTGCATTTTCAATAGATGGCGCGCAAGTCACCTTAGGGTTGGCGCGTCTGCAGAGTCCACGAGCGTTACTTGGCGCAGCAATCTTTGAAATTCGATTGCCGAAAAAATGCTCAGTATACACCAGAGCTATTATGCGTCTGAAGTGTCCAAGATACAAGCCTTCAGAAAAGTATACAGTTTCTACAGGTTAGCCTTTCACTTTACAGTTCCTTTAAAGTTGAGCCAATGCTCCCGCAACTGATAATTTAAACAGCACCCAGTCTGTCCTACGGATGATTTTCTGCACGAAAGGGGTATTCTGTAAATCACATTCTGCCTGCATTCCACGTAGGTCTCTTGTGTTGTTTTCTAACATCCCTTTAATTCTACAATTAGAAAACAACACCAGAGCCGGAAAGTGGAGTGCAGACAGAACGGTGCTGTTTAAATGATCGGTTGAGGGAGCATTGGTTAAACTTTAAGGATTGCTGGGGTTGGTGGTTCGTGGAACATTGCAGAGAGTGTGGATGTGAACCTGTACTAACTCAGTGTGTGCGCATCGGAAGAAGTCATGACAGGACCACTCGTGAAATTATAGAGGCCCAAAAGATAAAGGAATTGGGTCAAGCCTGTGTGAGTGTTCCATTCATCGCATTGTTCGATAGGGAACTGGCATACACCAACACATGTAGGAGTAGAAGAAATGACCAGTAGGTGGCTCGTGGTGTATAAAACACCAATGTGACAGATTAATAATGTTGAAGGTTAGCGTTATGTGTTGTGTCCCTCTCTTAGGTGTTTGTCTTGTTAGCGCAAAGCAGTACTATGTTCCCATACCAACATGCCCAGATCTTGTCACTCTACAGTACCATAGTTCCAAGATTTTTGCACAGGGTGATACATATGTTCCTATATCACAAACTGGTGCCAATTGCTTTATGCATCATATCAGAAAAACATAACTGAATGTCAACATAATGCGCTATCACACAGTGAAACATAACAATGCTTCTGGGTTTGGGAGTGTTGTCTCAGACAGAATAACGACGGACAACAACCGTTCTAGTTGATGGCCAGAGCCGAACTGCCTGAGCTGCCGTTTAATATCGCGCGCCGCGATTCCGGGTGCGCTGTCGATGGCGGTAGTGGTGCAGCTACAGCTGCCCCCTTCCTAGGGAGTTGCCGTAAAGCGACGACTGGTGACTAGGCACCTGGACCAGGTTACATGTGGACGGGAAGGGCTTGAAGGGGCTGGCTGGTGGGAAGCGGGGCGGAGGGACCAAGCGATGCGACGGCCGGCAAGGTGGAGGCGTTGATGAAGGCAGGTTTTAGATGGTGGAGGGAAACAGTGTCTTCATTGCAATTGACGAGGAGCGTGAAGTACGCTGGGGTCCTCCGTACGACCGAATAGGGCCGGGAGTAGGGTGGCTGTAACGTTTTTTTTACGGCGTCGCAGCGGACGACTACATGCGAGCAGCGGTCAAGGCCGGAGTGTTGGAACGCGTTGGAGATGGGACTGGAGCAGGAAGGGGTTGGGCAGAGAGCGTCCATGGTGCGCCGGAGCCGGGACAAGTAGTCGGCGGGAGACGGGAGCGGCAGGCTAGGCGAGGCTTCAAGTAGGTTAGCAGGAAGGCGTGGGGTGGCCGAATTATCCTATTTTGTTGGAACAACTCTACTGTCAACAGCCCTGGACATTATGCAGAGAAACACACTTTTCCATTTGCTATAAACCCATGAGAATTGATGGTTTTATGCAGTTCACACACAGGATTTGATGACAGTACTCTAGAGCACTGCATAGCTACTACAGTAGAATCTCGATGATACGAATCTCACGCTCCGCAAAAAAAATTCGTATCATCCGAAATTCGTATCAAACGAATTAAACCAAAATAAAAATTGAGGCAAGAAAATAAACAGTGACTGTTCATTTTCCGTTACTGTCAATGAAAGAGGTCGGTTGTAACGCTTTTGCGCCTGCGTTTTTGGCCAATGCTGCCCAAATACGCGAGATGATTCAAAAGACGTAGCACGTGCTTTTCACCCGTGGGTCGCGCGACAGTAGTCTAAAGCGAGCTTCTCCTAAAGCAAGCAGGCGTTAGGTGAAGCCGACTTGCGGAATGGTGATGCGTAATGTTGCCACAAGTTGTCCTGATATGTTCCCTCCACGTGTTCAGGGGTTCTGGTCGCTGTTTTCCGCCAGAACGATGTCACACAGCTTCACGGTTTATTGTTGCGAGGGGGGCAAAAAGGAAAAAACAGAGATAGGGTGATAAGGTTCTGGGCCGTTCTATCCCTTTGATCTTATCGCCGCCACCACCACCACCAAGAGGAAAGTCATTGCTTGCATTGCGCTACATGATGTAAGGGAGTTCGTGGTGAGGATCGCCCTCCCTTTTCGGAAGACGCAGCAGCATGACTCGCGCGCTCTCGCGTCACGGGGGAACGACCTCTGTCGCATCCCCGGCTCATTCGTATCATCCGAACTCTAATACGTGGGAAGAATAGGCGTTCCGGCCGGGACCAGAAAAGAATTCGTATCATCCCAAAATTCGTATCATCCATGGTCGTATCATCGAGATTCTACTGTATATATAATGTTATACGCTCCGCAAGTCCGCGAGTTTAGTGCACATGACGTCATGGTGACGTTTCTAGGACGCTCCCGATTGGCCGAAGGAACCATGTGTGCGCTTCAAGAAGGCAAACAAAGGCACATTCGATGCGCGGAGTGCCCCTGGGAGGGCCAAAACAGCTCTGGTTTCTGTATTAGAGGTCCCACTTTTCGTTGGGAATGATCTTGGTTTATCGATGAAAGACAAACGAAAGGTTAACACAATATATTTGCTGAAGTTTCAACTATTCGGCTCTCATTTAAGTTCGCTCGTGCGAGCATCCTGCAAACATTTTCCCCATTTTGTTCAAATTACGGTCTCGCAGAGTTGACAGCTATCTAGGGCGAACAGCGAGTGTCCTCGTAGACATGGTAAATTTAGTCACGTGGCAGCTACAATGGTCTAAACTACCGTGAACGACAGGACGACGACAACTGTGCCTCAGCATGCGTACGAACTTTCATCTTCCACTGTGAAGCAACTGGAGCCTGGTGCAGTTGCACCCGAACGGACAAGATCATGCCCGTTCCTGGTATAGTGCGAGACTCCACTGTTATTAGACGTTAGAACTACTATGAGACCACTCAAAACAGCACTTTAAACTGTGACCTACCGCGGCGTTCTTCGTCACTGCCACGAAAGCAGAGCCTTGGGAGTGCACCGTGTTTGAACACTTTCTGTAGTCAACGTAAAACGCTGCACAACACACACGCACACAAACACTCCCCTGGTCGTAGAATGCCGTTTGAACCCGCCAGCAGCAGCAGCAGTTAATCGCGTTCTCCCACCGTCAGCAAATCCGTGTGCGCTTTGCAAATAAATAAGTGACACTACAGCCAAATGCGACGAAGTACAGTCATAAATGCAGCAGGTGTTTAACACTGTATCACTTAGCAAAGCTGAAAACACACAAAATGTATGGCGGGTTCCCTGCTGTTTACCTTTCTCTGGTTCGCACGTGGAGGCGACAGGGGCCTTGGCAAATGGGAGCGCGGCACGCTGCCACGCACGCCATTTTACACCCTCGCCCTCTTCTGCTGCGCAGAAACGTACTTGCGGAGTCATGATATATGTGTCATGTGTGTATATACAGTCGCCGACCGATTTTTCGGACCCCGATTTTTCGGACATGCTCGATTATTCGGATTCGTTCACGGAACGGCCGCGGGTCCCATAGAGATGATGTATAAGAACGTCCAAAATTTCGGACGTCGTGCAGCTCCGTCGCTCGATATTTCGGACTCTGTTTGCCCAACCCGCGAATTTCTCTCATCGGGTGACGGAAAACATTGGTATCATCTGAAATTCGTATCAAAAGAAATCAACCAACTAGAATATTGAAGAAAAAAAATAGGCAGAGATGATTGTTGATTTTCCATTCCTCTGAGTAGAAGAGGTCTGTCGTAACGCTTTTGCGTCATCGTTTGTGGTTCCGCCCGCGACTCGCGCTACAGCGCTGTAAAGCGAGCTTGACCTAAAGCACGCATGCGTTAGGTGAAGCCGACTTGCGGACTTGATGACGGCAGTGCCTCTGTCAGTGTACTTACAGTGACGAAATGTCGCTTCAGGAAATAGAAGCTGATGTTATCAGGCAGAGCTGGAAGCGCGTTAGGAAAGCATTGACAAATTTTTCCAGCCTACTAGGCCTTAGTAAAGTTTATTTTGAAGCAAAATTCGTTTTTTCGGACTGCTCGATTATTCGGACTCTTGCGCGATCCCCGCCGAGTCCGAAAAATCGGACGGCGACTGTATGTGTCATGATATATGTCATGTTATATATGTTATGTTATGAAAACCAAAGTAAGCACTGTACTGACTCTGTGACTCTACCAGCTGCAATATCCTTGTGAACTCGTGGGAAGCCATCAAGGCAATGACTATAGAAAATCGTTCCTGTTCAACTGAATTTGTGAAGAAAACACAGAAGGGAGTACCAGTGATGACTTTATCAACGACGATGATGTGGCGGTTGACCTGGCCATCACTGAAGAGCTCCGAAACTCGGGCGTGGAGGTCTCCGATAGTGTAACATCCCATTCTATGCAGACATGGATGACAATGCGAAATTTTTTTCCCAGAACTGTCTGATCACAACATAGCCGGCAGTGTTCTTGATCTACCGCCGGAAGTTTCAGATGACAGTGGCAGTGACAAAGAGATTGCAGTTGCACCCCCGTCAACCGCGGCGATCTTTACGGCCGCTACTACGCTCATGGAAGTGTATCAGAGCAAGGCTACGCTAGCAAAAATTTGCCGCAAACTGTTATCCCGTGTCTGTGTAGCGAAGCAAACTCGTTTTTACAGCTATTCCAAGCCGGTGTGAGTGCTCAAAATAAAATTTTGTTGAAACATTGCAGATTTAAGTGCTTGTTTAAAAATTTGGACTGCTGGACAAGTCTGACTGATTTTGTGGCTCCTTCAAGTCCGAAAAATCAGTCGGCGACCGTAACAAAACTCGCTATTATCTCTGTCCACCTTAAGTAAGCTACATCTAATTAGCATAGCCTTCCTTAATGATGGTCTGCCATGCCATGACCACAGTCAGTCACCACACATGCATGTTACATTTGTAGTTGTTCTTGTGTTATCATGTTAGTGCAGTTAAGTTAGATGCCTTATCTACTGCATCGGAAAATTTAAGGGGGGACGTGGCAATTAAAGCTAACTTCTTTATTTATAGTTCAAACTTAACCAAATTTTGTGTGCTTATGTATTTCAGCACCAGTATCTCAATGCAACAATCAGTTTCTGAATATCTCTTTTACCTATTGAGTTATAGGCATAAGCATGCTGTCTAACGAGCCTCTTGATTGATTAATTGTCTTGAAATTTCATGATATTTTTATGTCAAAACATTACTAAGGGCCTGCCCTGTGCAATAAAGCTGTTAGTTTTTCTCCCCATCTCATTTATTACTAGCCAAAGTTTAAATACCCCTTGTCCTGTTTTTCTACAGATATACTGCTTGACAAAAAGGGCTTTACAAAATTTTCTGTATGAGATAAATAATAACTAATAGCTTTATTGCACTCCTTAATGTGTCTGGAACTCCATGCAACAGACAAAAAGCCTCTATCTTCAATCGTACAGATATGGTGAAGCTCGCCGTGATGACAATCAGATGCAAATGAAAAGCTGGGAAAACCAGTTCCAATGTTTCTTTTGCTCTATTTGTCACAAATTGCTACAGCGGCTCTTCAAAACCCACCAGGACAGTAGCCTTTCTAGTCACGCAGCTTTTTCAGAGCCTAGTATTACGTAAAATCAATGTCATCGTGCTTTACAAACTCCCCGGAACAGCCGACGCGGCACGGAACATCGAGGAAAGCGCGCATTTTTAACGTGGCGCACTGCCTCCGCCAATAGGAGGGCCGCGCGCTGGCCACGTGACTCTCGGGAGCCAATCACTTTCTGAGTTTTGCTTTAATCGATCGCGTCCTGCTCCCTTATTTGCTGTCGGAGAAGTGCGAAACTACGGCCATCGGGGAGCTGGATTTCTCCTCTTTCAAATGATACCAAGATGGCACCGATCGGTGGGAAAGTTATCGCGCAATTGGCAAAACAGAAAGAGCCTTCCGAGCGTAATTTCTACTCACTTTTTTGCGAGTGCGGGTTACAAAAATAAGTATTTAATCAATTTCTAGTCTGAATTTGACTGAAGTACTTCGTGACATGATAAGTGAAGGCGCGAGGAGCCCAAAAATGCACACTTTGAAAAACCGACTTTTTGGACAAAATTCGACATTTTAATTGCCGCATCTCCCCTTAAGTGCACAAGCTTGTCACTGTCAGCTTCCCGTGGCTGTCATATTTTCTGTTATCCAAGTGCCAATTTAAATGTGCTCGGTGATAGCGCCACAATGATAAAATTAGAGTAAAGCCCATAATCAGTGGTTTGCACTCACGGGTGTCCAGCGGGTTTTCTTCCAGCGGTAGTGACAGGGTCGCAGGAAGCAGGGCCGCACCTGACTGCCTGGTCGGGGTCCAGAGCAGCTCTCTGCAGATACTTCTCGGCCTCGCTTCATGCAACGAGCCACTCTCTTGTGAGTACCATTGCCGCAAGGTGCCGAACACTGCATGGATGTATAATTTGTTTAGTATCTTCATACATTATGGCATCGGTTCAGGTCAGTATGAGCTGTGAAGTAAAACACAGAAACAAATACAGTTGAACCTCTCAACAACGAATGTCGATTTAACGAAATCCTCTGTTTTACGAAGAATTTCTGTCACTTGTACGCGTCCCCATTGATGCCAATGTACTTTCGCACTCGATTTAACGAAATACATTCGTTTGATCGGCTCTATTTAATGAAGTCTTTGGGCAATGAAAGCCGACGAAAGCCTTCTGCACGTGTCTTTCCCTTTCACCACGAAGAAGAGGAAGAGAAACCCTTCCCTTCTCCGTTGTTCTCACACAAGTTTTCGTTGGTTACTGCCGGGGCGATACTCTACCCCATTGGTGATATGGGGAATGAAATAATGAGCCCCTTCACAGTAAGGATCGAAGTCCTATGGTGTCCAAATAGGTCAGAAGAGCTTTGAGGGCAGAGCACTGGTGGGCTGGATTTGGCCATGAACCAATTTTGATAGAAAGAGGGGGTGAGAATACAGCTGATTAAGAGTCCCGGAATGTGTAGCTCGGGAAGGTTGGTAGTGTGGGCAATGAAGAAGAATGTGCTCTAGATCTTCTAGATCACTGCTGTGACGACATCTGGGAGAGCCAACTTGTCTCAAGCGGTAACGCCACTGAGCTGTGAAAGCCCCATAGAGTCGCATCCGACGAATTAATGCAGCAGTAATGATGCTAGGTATGCTTTTTACATTCTTGAAGCCCGAAACAGAATGAGAATAACACTGACCGGTGACCATGGAGACATCTGCCAGCGAGGGCAAGCAGCCAGACGACAGTCACGCTTGTCTGGAGGAGCTGCTTCCTCTTTGCAGTGAACATAGGGCACAGGCCTATGGCCTCCGTCCAAGCATTCCACGCTGCGATGCATCACCCCATCACCGCAAGTTGCAGAACACTGGCAAGACAATAAATTTATATTTCAGTTTTGCATCCATTATACAGGAAGCTTGAACACCATAAATATAGTACATTCGAGCCTGTTGGATAGCTGCATGCTAGTATAACAATACCGATCGGAATATGAAATCCTATCATAGAGTATCATCATAACAATACTCTATGTATCGCTATGATGATATCCACTCTATACGCACAAACGTTTACAAAACTGCCAGTCACGATCACACGAATGAAGTAGAACAGTACAGGTAGAATGCCACTCCACATGCACATGTTTTAAAAGTATAAAAACATTTTACATATTTAACTCTAGGTTGACACGGGCCTTAGCCATGTAACTGAGAGGAAAATAAGCGTGTTCCACGCATCTCATGTTGGCAACGCTGGTTAAGCTCACATCCATCCTGTCTTTACTGTTTTGCTCTCATCAGCGATATCTGACCTAGTGCGTCCCTCAGGGTGGAACATGTGATGGCTAAACGTTCCCACTTGGGAAAGCAAGGGTGGAAAGTTTACTAACGTAGAGAAACGGGGTAGTTGGTAATGCCATACTTAAATTTCTTTTGCAGCAGAGAGACAAGGACAGAAGAAACGCAGCCTTCCTGTCTGTTTCTTCTGTCCTTGTCTCTCTGCTGCAAAAGAAATTTAAGTGGAAAGTTCAGTATCGTACTGAAGAATTCTACGAAAGCGCCCGATTGTTTTTCTGCCGTTAGTGTTAACTATGTTATGCTAGTGTTAAAACGGCACAAAGTACCATGTGATGCTTAGCTACAACTGTATTTTGGATTTGTAGGTGCTTTATTTCTATGTTATGCAAGTTAAAAAAATAATTTGTATTCATAAGTATCTCCATCAGCGCGAGCACTTGCCGAGCAGAATTGCATAATTTCTTATTCCCTGCCGCTGCATTTGAGATTAGCCGCAGCAGAAAAACCAGGGCCTTATACCATTGCCCATCATCCAGTGTTGTAACCATCAACATTTTCACTATCAGAACTGTGCTGCCCATTACAACACACCTCGTCCAAGTGGCAATGCACAACCCTCTCCTAACTCACGTTTTGGAAAGCACTGTACTTAGCAAGGAGGTCTTGCATCTTGTTAGCAATCTCCGTTACATCTCGCAATCGTCTTCGAAGTCCTACGTTCTGTAATGTGCGTCTAATCCTTATCGGTTATGCGCAGTTATATGCACTGTGCTCTCACTCTAATGCTCTAGTTCTTGAAAGTGCCTCCTTCCTTTGTTTTCAATAAAAAAATTGAATCTTGCTGTTTGATTTGCACACGTTTTACTGGCGGAAGAGAAAATTTGGGGAGAATTTTGTTCTCTATACGTGAGCAGGCACTTTCAAGACGATAGCTATGTCTAAGTATTGTTTACGTACATGGTGAGCTGACGGGAACCAGCAATTTGATCCTAATATAGGAGTTATCGTTACATTGAAGATGGGCTAAAAAATGGACTGAACTGTACATAGATCATGATGATGGCAGAGGGAAAAAGGTCCAACATCAACCAACAACTTGGGAAAACAAGGCATCTGTGCTGGCAAACACTACAAAGGTGGTGTACCGTATTTTCTCAAATCTGAGATGACTTTTTTTTTTTCAAAAATCCCGCGTCCTAAAGTCGGGGGTCGTCTTAGATTCGCATATCCATGCCACGACGACATCAGGCGAGAGGCGGGAGGGGGCAACGAGATCGGGACAATAGCGCAGTGTGAAAGATACCACATGTTGCAGTTGTCAGCGCCAGTCAGCGCGAAAGGTGCAAAACAACGAAGCAACACAAATACGAGCAGAATGGGGACTGCGTTCATTCTCTGTCATGGCGTCGTTGCTGTGCTGAGCATTTGAGCGAGAAGTTATCGCTTTTGCCACTGAATGCGGCAACAATTTAGCTGCGGCAAGACGGTTTCAAGTATCTGAAGCAAATAGCTGATGCAACAGGGTGAGATGTGCCTGGCGATGTTGTCATGCATGCTTTTAGAAAGTGTGGTTTGTCTAACGCTTTAGGCGAAACGGAGGGCAGTGAGCTGTGGGCAGATAGCGACATAAAAAACAGTGTCGAAAAAAGGGGTGAGGAATAAATAGTACTGTGCATCGTTTCCAAATGTTATACTGCCTCCCAACCTCTGTTTGCTTTTTTCCCAAATTCATTTATCCTGAACTTAGGGCCAGTCTTAGATTCGAGAAAACACGAAAAGTGCTAGAGAATGTCTGATGTGTGATGCGCGCCAAAATGCTGAGCTGAAACCAAAGAGCACCAGAAGAACAACCACTATGTGGGAAGGTGGCATACCTGGGATGCCTACAAACAACTACTAACAACTTGGCGGACCAAATAAGCAGCCTCCCTTAGATAGGGGGTTGCCCTTCCAGTGCACTTTCACACTAGGTTGCGATTTCGAGTGAATTTCATTCCAAAATTAATTACCAAGTTCGATAATGAATTTTAAGTAATTTTAACCACCATTTTGTTTCACCATATTCCCATTTTAGCACAATAATGCAGACATTTCAATTTTTTATATGTGTACCACCAAACTACACTTTTGTGTTACACATCCGTGGGCTGCATATTGGCTTTTTGACAGCAACCAGTGTCATGACACACACTCTACATCTCTGGGATTTCAGTTGTTTGGTTTTCCGTTCACAGAAGGATCATATCCACACTGAAGCTCTTTATAAAAAAAAAATTTAAAAAATAGAGAGAAAAAATGAAAGAAATAGAGAAACTTTGCAAAATAAATTAATAATGAAATTCACAGGGGCAGAAGTTTTCATTGTCCTGCGTCTGTCTTTCGCAACTTAGGAAGCACAGATCAACATGCTAATGTTCTCTCACGTGGCATATTTTTTTGACACTGGAAGTACTAAGGTTACCTGGGACCATGCTCCAGATTGCCAACGGTACGGTGGTTGCGCACAATCCCGCGAGTCGCAAGGTCTCACTTCCTGTGGCTTTGGCTTGGAACAGCGAGAGTCAGACTGCGAAACACCTGCCCAGTCCTGGCACACCACACGACGTCTCTGCTCTCCACAATCTGTGTTGCACTGCAATGGCACAGCAGTATCAGCACCCTTTCTCCAAAATGCACCACAAGTCATTCCTAACAAGGACATCGTTCTCATAAGAAATGGATGAACTGAGAGGAGATAGCAGCGATTAATATATCATTAGTACAAAGAGCAGAAGGATATGCAGCACCGCCGGCTGCTGTTCAATCGCGACACCTCTGCTAGACCAACATCACCTAGAGACAAAACCTGATCACTTGAGCGACTTGACTTAACAAATTAAGGGCCCACCAATCACACCGTTGCTTTCAGTGGCCGTAGCTATAGGAATGAGCCACCATCAGTCGCATGGGAACCCACTGGTAGCTACAGAAAGCCGGTGTTTCAAAATCGTTTGCAGCAATTGGCTGACATCTTGGCTGGCTGGCGCGATTGGCGGGCTTTATATGTCCACATGCAAAGGATTGAGGAGGCATTGAGCAGGCCTTCTCTATTGAGGCGGCGTTGGCTAGACAGGTCATAAAGGGGCATTAAAGTGCAAAAATTTCTCTTCGCGATATGAAAGATTCTGTCATCATGACAATAAAGTAAAAGGAATAAGATTCACCCAACGCACAATTTGTAATTAAAACGTGAATACAGTAGAACCTCGTCATAGTACGAGGGGCGTTCAAGTCAAACCGGGCCTTTCTGTCTCCTAAGTGTACAAATGGCTTGCGCTACTTCTTTTTCGTCATTTTCACACACGACAGGCCTCCGCATTCACCACGTGGTGGTTCAAAGTTTGTGCAAAACAAAAGGCATGTGCTGGACAAGATGGCAGACAACGAGGTGAGCACGCACACCGAACAGTGAATTGTTATGAAGTTTCTCGTGAATGAAGGCATAAAGTCATCTGAAATTCACAGAAGGCTTCAGGCTCAGTATGGCCATGATACACTTAGCCGCAGCAAAGCGTTCCGAGTGGTGCAAACGGTTCCGAGACGGCCGTACATCAGTGCAGGATGACCCTGCCCGGGGCGGCTCAGAGGCCAGTGTCAGAGTTCCTGAGAACATCCAACTTGTGGAGCGCCTGATCCTCAAGGACCGGCGGATAACATGTCTCGATATCAATAGTGCATATTGCTGCCAGGTTCTCAGGGATGTGCATAAGGCGCTGAAGCAAAAGCTGCTGGGCCTCATCACCAAAGGAGTCCTCCTCCTACAGGACCATGCACTTTCGCACACCTCGCATCTCATGACACGCACCTCACAGGAACTTGGCTGGGAGTCGCTGCCACATCCCCCTTACAGCCCAGACCTCGCCCCCAGCGATTTCCATCTCTTCGGGTCACTGAAGGCGTTCCTTGGGGGCCGCCACTTCAGCTACGACGATGAGGTCAATAATGCAAATCCGATCATGGCTACTTCACTCCGGTAAGGATTTCTAAGTTTCCCAGTTCTCAATTTGGTGACGTGACGTGTGTCTTCTTTGTTTGTGTGTGTGTGTGTGACGTGAAGTTGGGGAAATGGCGGACTGTGGTAGAAAACGCAAAGTGCTGACACTGCTTCAAAAGATGATGTTGCAGCAACTGGTGGCCAGGAACGAACTGACGCATATGCAAATCACCGACAAATTTGCCATTCTGCAATCGACAGTTTCTGTTTTGGTGAAGAATACAGCATTTTTCTAACACTGCAAAGTCCCTATTTGTACATAGTAGTATAATAAATCTCTGACTTGTCCTGCTTTATTTATGACTCTTAAAGCTACATCTGATATAGTAAAGTTATCCACAAGTCCCTGCCAGTTTACTATAAACAGGTTCTACTGTAAAGGTGCCAATTTGGAGGTTCCTCTTTTCTTCCTCCGAATCTGCACAAAACGTCAAGGGCATGTCACCCCCAGCACATCCAATTGCAAAAGGAAATATATTGCGGGAACTGCCCCTTCCAGACAAAAAAATTCAAAGCAATTTGAAATGAACTTTTTGAAGGTGTTTCTGCACCACTTTAGGTGCTAGTGAACACGTTATATATTGCATGAACTGATTACTCTGGCATATTCTGCTGTCATGGCAGTCGACTCCCAAATATTAGTGCCTTACCTGGGACCAGGTTCCCAGAGCCCACTTTGGGCAATCCTCAACGTGGCATGCTCGACTCTCGGGAGGCCTTCCCTTTAAGGGACACGACGAGCTCTTGCTTTCCATGTCGTCAACACAGATCACCTGTCTTCGTTGGTGTCCACCACCACAGCTTCGGGAGCACTGAAACACAGATGTACCACTTAGCACACTGTAATGCATACTAGAGTACTGAGTAAGAAATAATTATTTTTCGAACACTTCATACTCGGCGAGTTATGTACCCTCGAACAACACACGTACTCGTCAGCTCTGACATCAGAGCTCCAGTCGTTCCCATTGGTAGTTGTAAGCATGCGACCTCTCGCTCGCTTCCTCACTGGAGGAGACGCCTGCTGTGATGTCAGAGCCGCATCATAAGTTTCTGTATTCACGGTGCTGGTTTTCTACAAGTCTATTACCCCCTCCTAAGGTTCGGAATCCCGAGCAGTTTTTACAATCCTGGGATTTCGGGATTTCGAAATGTAGATCCCGGGATCCCGGGACGGGATCGGGACTTTTTTTGCAACTATACCCAGGATGTCATATAGGACTGCATCCACTTGCACAACCATGCTATCACAAACTGCGATATAGTTCGTGTCTTCTGACATACCCACGGAACATTCTAGAAAAAAAAAAAAAGCGCAAAAAAGAAAAAGAACTGCTTACGGGGCAAAACCTGCGTATTACATTGAGCATTCGCACCGTGCCAGAATGTCAACTGAAATGCCGCAATGAAATGAGTCTCTTCTTGTCGTCTGTTACTGAACATCTTCTGGATGTGCCCCAGGATATTTCCTGAGTTAGTAGTGCACGAGAAGATACATACTTATGACGTACAGCAATTCTACTTACGCAGCCGCTAAAGCCAATGACGTATTTCGCATGATCCGCTGGAGTATTCTGGGGAATGTCACTTGTGTGAATACATGGAATAATGCAGTTTGCTCTTCTTGCCTTTTGTTCATCCACAGTGACTGTTGTGTTCTAGTCTGCAGCAGCCGAGTCTATGATTTACTGAAAAGGCTGTCTCCATGTTCTCTTTTGACTTTCAAATATATACTATATATATATATATATATATATATATATATATATATATATATATATATATATATATATTGATGTTTCAAATATACGTATTAGTGAGGATCAAAAGAACAAAAAGAGATTCTGCACAGGGAGAGAGGGAGAGATTCTACAATATTTCTTGTTGTATAGGATTGGAAGACTTCTTCTGATTTCATGGAAGTTTTATGCTACTTGAGGGCTGTTCTCTGCTATGGCTTGCGTAGTTCACATGAGTCAGCAGCTAACGTCGTTGTAATGTGTCGCGGACGACAAGGTTAGTTCAGTTTTGGATTGCAAATGACATTTTTCGGGAAAGGGATGCTTGAAACAAAAAATCAATTGGACATCCTTCTTTCCCTTTCACTCGTACCACAGAGCATTTGTTGTCAAAAAAGCCTAAATTTATAATCTCGAAATCCCGGGATCTGGCCTTGCAAAATCCCGGGATTTCGGGACATTAAATTATGCTGAAATCCCGGGATTTCGGGCTCTGAACCCTACCCTCTTAGCTGTAAAACTGCAGGGTCACATTGAGTCGAATAACTGCATTTTACATCTATCCAGAATAACTTGATGTGAAATGTCGCGACCCCTTTAACAGTGGGCGAAGCATCCATCTAACGCTCGTGAACTCCCTCTTTGCCTAGAGTCAGTTCGACATTGGAGCACTCACCCCATTTAGTGAGTAGTTCCTAGTCACCTTAGGGAGGGTATTACGTAATGAGTCAGACCGACCGAAGCTCCAGGTGACCAACACCAACAAGCTTTAATTCACAAGTGCCCCGAATCCCAACCCGAGCCAGGAGCCGCGCGCTAATCGCAATCGCATGCACCTAGTCGCCCATCGTCCTCCTTTAAGTTATGCAACAGAGGGTACCCTATTTAGTGACTCTACTTGACATGAGGACATTCTGAGGTCATTTTTGCCATTTCCAAGATCAATTTAGAAAACTTCCAGAGGACAGTGTTTTCCATTTTCTGTGCGTCGTGCTTCCCTTGCTCCTCAAAGTGGAGAGGGAGCACAGATGACAAACAAATTGTAAACAACAAGAATTCGCCGAGGCAGGCCACAAATATGGACGACACAAACACGTAAGCCTCAAACGCCTAGAAATTAACGAATCGACTCAGGAAAACGGTGCTGACGCCAGGAACCGAACCTGAATCAGTAACGGCAACATATCTGACTGGAAATCAGAAGACCCAGGTTTGACTACTCGCGTTCGCACCTTTTCCGGATTGCTTGAAAACAAACTCTCTTCTTAAAAGGGCAGTGAATAAGATGGGATACACCTAAAAGGACACTTTTACAGCTAGCCAGTGCACTGAGAGGGAGTGAACACTGCACATAGGGAGACGGCTATGCCTAATGTGAAACTCTGCTGAGCAGACAAGGGTTTTGCGTTTTTCCACATTTCATACTGAACCACATCTCCACATTGGAAACCTCAGAGCTCCAACCAGAGACAAATGCAAGTGCCAAACCATGAACTTGATGAGGTACAACAGAAACATTGTAGACAGCAGAGTGCACGACCCGCACAGCGTACTTGCCTGTTCGTATAAACCATTGCCCTGACAGCGCTGTTATCACAATCTGTGTTTGAGTGGCCCAGTTGCAGGGCACAAGACACAAGCAAGACTTACTCGTCAGCATGTATACAATTATTTTAGCCACACAGAATTGATTTGGGAATGTCATTATCTCATCAGTGAAATGTGCACTACTTTTCATTTGTGATGCTTGCAAACAATTCCGAACGATTACAAACTGAATTATGTAGTGTACGTTACTCTTCTAATCACTGCTGCAGGGGTGTGAATTTTGTTGCTGCTTCAATGACTGTTGATACTGCTCGGTCATTGTTTATACATGCATATACCCCATGACAGGGCTGGGCAGTAATAGTAATACTTTGTATTATAATACTGTTACTGTAATACTTTGAGTATCTGTATTATGTATTATAATACTGATTCTAAAAATGTATTTGTATCTGTATTATAATACCCAAAATTGAGGTATTCCGTGTATTATATTACTTGTGAAGTCGTAATACTTTTTGTGGAGCTTTTGGTCCTAACAAAAGCGCCACATGTGCGGATGATCGGTAATCTTCCTTCCAAGAAGCCCATCTCCCATTGGTGACAAACAAAAGCGCCTGTTGTGCGGCCACGTGGACCGTAAGTTCACAATAAGACCCCTATCCCAGATTACACGGGACTGGATCAATGAGTTCAGAGTTGAGAACACTCGTTTCCGGGCGTTCCTTTGGGACAACGACGACATCCTCTCATGTTTAGTCACCACACGTGCAATGTCTTCGTAGAAGGGTGCTTGTAGCCGTGACCCATTAACAACGTGCCAGGTCAGAACTGCACAATTTTGGCGTCAAATTTGCGTCGGAACTGCACAATTCTGGACGGCCGTTTTTTGTGGTTAAGCACATGAAGACTGTGCCACACTTAAGGCAAAATGTGTATTCTGTTCGGAAGTGATCAGCGCATCGAAGCAGTCAACCTCGAACTTGAAGGTATCTCAGAGTGAATCTCTGTTGTTTTTATTTATGTTGTGTGAAAAAGTGAGGACATAACCAACATCACCCTAATAATGATGACGCGTAATTCTTCTACAGCTTAAACTGACCGCGCATGTGAACGGGATCCGTAGAACGTTCCTGCACCACATCCGTATTTCTTTCCTTTTTTTTTTTTTCATTTCAGAGGGTCAATCCTTCTGCACACCTGAGTTTGAAGAAATCATGAAGGAGAACCCTTTACTATACGAAAACGGGCTCACAATCAATCCAGTGAATTGTATTACTAGTATTACTCAAGTAATACATAGATGTATTATTATTATGTATTATAATACCTTGGCGCAAGAGTATTATGTATTTGTATTATAATACAAAATATCAGTATTACTGCCCAGCCCTGCCCCATGATCTACCCCAATGATACCCCAACGCAATTTCACGTACCCATTAATAATACAAGTATTTCTACAAGCAGGCTATACATACCACTCCCCAAGTGCCAACTTTCCATCGTCTGTGGCCCTCCACGTAGTTGCCTACAGAGAGGTCACACGGTTCCTGTTGACACACACGCTCACCAGGAGGACGCTCATCCTGTGAACATTCTGCACCCTCGACACTGCAACGAACCCACCTCGTTGCGACACCTCGTCCACAAGTCACGGAACACTACAGTCAATGGAAATAGTCATGTCCCAATTGAAAAACCAATACAAAAACACATGTTCAAAATTTAAAACAAAGTATCAGCATGTATGAATATATTAGAAATCACATGATCCCATAATAGAGAGTGTTAGTAGGCCGTTGACAATGTGGCTTCCAAAGTACCGTATCTACCACACCCAATCAATAGGCAAGATTCTTTGTCATGCATGATGCCATTTGTTCTGGTATGTATGATGACATTATCAAAGGACTACTAACGCTCTCTAATGTTCTGAAACACTGACTAGCTGAGAAAAAAAAAACAAGCTGGAACAATTAATCACTTAAGATCTTTCATTTCAGGGTGTTTTTCCTTTTGCAGACGACCCCCTTTTATCCAGGATTCGCCGAGCAGGATCCCACACCACTCAGACAAGAAATATGGGGCCATATTTCAGTCTATGCAATTTGCCTTCATTTATCCAGACTTCAGTTTCTGGATCTTGAGAGAAATTTCCAGGCAACCCCTTGAGTAGTCTCGAGTAGAGTCCGAGATAATGTGTGGCCAGGGGCGTAGCGAGAGAGGGGGGGCTTAAGGTATGGTGCCATTTTTTCACAGTGGCTCACACTGATTCTCTAAAGCACTCAAGAAATGTGACCATCACTGGCTGGCAATCACCATTTTGCCTCGTAAATGTGGGAGCAAAGATATATAGTAAATTCTTTTTGGTGCCACCCCTGGGGCATATTTTCTAGGTAAACAAAACATGCATTACTATATGTGGTCAGATATGTTATGTTTCACATAGAAGTAAAATGCAAGCGAGCTGGTGTATACTTGACGTTGGCAACATGTCCCTGAGCTTGGGGGAAGGACAAAAGACAAAACACAAAAACGAACAGCACAAGACAAGGCTGAAAGGCTCAAGAGAGAGCCTTGTCTTATCTTGTCTTAATAGTAACCACTGAGTCTCAATTACTGACCATATGGTAGGCAACCTGTACGAGGAGGTCCTTATAACTAACTGGCACAATTTGCATAAAGGATAACTTTTTAGTGGCAAAAGAGGCAACGGACACTACGTCCACCGTTGCAAGACATATCGGGTTGGTTGGTACATGAGCTGTATGTTGTGATGGAGAAGAATAAGGACAAACACAATGAAGTTACACCACGTCATGTAACGTCAAGCCATGCGTCACACCTTCAGAGGAAAACTAAACCTGGAAGCATAAGGTAACATTAGGAAAGTGATAGCAAACTTACTGGACCCCATTCTCCATGCTGCCAAGCAAGGGAAGGTCCATCCTGCTGATGACAGGGCTGTAGAGTGCAGTGCTCCAGTGCCTTGGGCTTTTGGTCCTGGACACACTCATCATCTGTGGTGGGTGTGCCAGCAGTCTGGTTCACACAAATGACTCTGCGCTTGCGTACACCATGGCCACATGTCACCGAGCACTGGACAACACAATTCACATTGCTTGTTGTATACCAGATAAACAAGGGACAGATCAGAACTTTCTTCTGGCGAGGTTCCCATACATGCAAAATGCTAAGCAGTGTAATTGAAGCATGTTTAAGTAATGCAGGCATCAGAGAACCATAAACTGTGAATATCAGGTAATTTTCCTCAATTACCCTTAATGACATAGCAAACTCCTAACAAATAAGATATTTGTGAGAATGTAAAAATAGTAGTAAGGATCACGCATGAATGGTTACTCATATCTAGGGCCAGAAGTTTTCGGGTTTAACCATATTTCTTCCCGTTTGTACCCCCCCGAATGCAATTATCAGACTTCGGGTTAAACCCGATATTTGCGCCTTGACGATGTCAGTAAAACCCGAGAAACCGGCCAAACGTAGAACATGGAGGAGGGCGCAAGCTAACCGGCCAGTCTCAATCCGTGTCGAGCCGAGCCACGAGTCAATCCAATTCAAAATCTGATTTGCGCATGCGCACCAAGCGGCGGGCTTTCTGCGTTCTCCCCGGTTGTGGATGCGTCATGCGTCCATGTCGGACGCTTTCGGTCACACTTATCACACAAACTTTGTTCAGTTTTGCAACGTGCACCTTTGTGTGATGCCTATTCTTGGGATCAAAGCCTGCTGTCCTGATGGGCAGACCAGAGAAGACAGCCCACAACTGGGCTAGGGAGTATTCAGATCTTGAGGTTAAGAAGAACGCGCGCCTGGACGCTTTTCAGGACTCCGGTGAAACACCTGCAGAATTCGCGTTTGTCTGCAAGTACTGCTGCCTGGAGGTTTCGCCAGATCCAGCAAAAAAGCCTTATGATCGCATCAGAGAGCACGTGGCGTCGGCACGGCATGGTAAATTGAAAGCGGACTTTTGCAGAGCTCTGACTGACACATGGAATGCCACATGCATGAGGAACCTAACAGAACTTGAAAGGGGCCAAGTGACGCAGAACGAAACATGAAAGCAATCCTTGATCTTCAACCCCCATCAGAAGCATGCTGCTAGCCAAGAGTTCGAATCATACCAGAGCTTCTTTTCACATGTAACTGACCCTGCATCTGTGCAAGAAGAATTTTGTCAGTACTTAAAGGAAGACATATCAACAAATGATGGCCTGGGCATCATGGAATACTGAGTGAAGAACACAAAGTACCCTAATCTGAGATCAGCAGCTCTGAGCTTACTGGGTATCCCCAATGGAAGTTGTGACGTTGAGCGCACCTTCAGCCAGCTGCGTTACGTTCAGAGGCCCGACCGCTCGTCAATGGGTACAGAGACATTGAGGATGGCAATGATGCTGTATGTTAACAAAGGATGGTAACTACAGATGACATCATATTAACAATTGTACCTTCATTCCTTTGAATTTTTAAAACATTTTGAGAGAGTACACATGTATTACCATGTCATAGCTGTGTTGTAAGGTTTTGCTGTTGTATTAGAAGCATTGAAGTGATGCATTTAAGGAAGAATTCCTTTTCTGGTTGCGCACTACATATTAATAGTATAGGAATCCTGCCACTGTACCGATATAAACTAAAGCTTTTGGACTGGAAAATGCATCCTGCTGTCAGTCACCTGAATTTGCATGAATTTGGCCATCCAATATGTAGCACCCGATTTTTACACCCCGAATCGAGAAAAAAGTATTTCCCAAAACCTTTTCGTCCTAATATAAGACCCGATTTCTCTCTGCGCCACAATGCACTAGCACAGTGCAAATAATTTAACTCGATATTTGCAGGAATTTAGGGTATAAACGTATTTCCCCGATTTTTACTCCCTGAATCTGAAGAAGAGTAAAACCTGAAAACTTCTGGCCCTACTCATATCCCTTTTCTCACAGAGATTTCAACATGTGTGACCCACATCACAAAATGTTACTTTCTTCTCCAACACCTTTCAATTATCGACGACAAATGTGTGACAGAAGATTTCCCTAGAGCATCATCCTGTCACCCTCAGGGCACTTTTTATGATGACAACATTTTCAAGAAATATACGAGTGGATAAAAGAAGTCACCTGAGACCAAGGTGCCGTTTGCCAGATGGTTCGTGGGCACTGGCTGCACTCTGGAGGAGATACACACGTTGCCTCGGGCAGGTGGCAGGTCACGTTCTGTAAACACCATGCCGGGCATTTGGCTGTCATTACAGTTGTGCCGAGCTCTGACTCCTGAAACAAGGCGCAATCCGTTGACCACTGGTGATGGGTACAGATTCACAGCATTGAGGTAGAACAGATAATCCATCAGAGTGCGATTGCAACCTACTCTAGATCTGAACTGGGAGAAAGTTTTCCCATATGCTAGAACAAATATTGTTATATATATAATGTTATGGTAAATGTTATATATAAATATATATATTGTTATAAATAATGTTATATATATATTGTGTCTATATCTCGCAACATCCAATAAATGAAGTTCTGTCATATCAACATGATCATCACAAGTGCAGTACGTGCGCCCTGTAGTATTCAACACGTTGTTACTGTTGAGAGGTCGAGGACAGAATGCATCATCTTTTCTGCAGCGTACTGTGAAAAACAGGAGGGAACTCCAGGCATGGATGTCATGTGGAAAAAAAACCTAATCCTATCTTGTTTAATTCAAAAATGCAAAAAGCATAAGACAAAAATATCAAGCTAAATGAGAGCAGCGTTGTTATGTCCAATTAACGGAATAGACTAAAAGGAACCATGCTTACGAAGAATATAACCCTCAAATTCCCAACGTTCAGGTGTTACCCATTTTACTGTATTCTTATCAAAACAGCTTGTACACGTCACCCGGCACAAAACGTTAAATGTGAAGTCTGCATTTTAAACATATCCAAAACCACTGATACAAATAAACGTTTTCTATCTCGCTCTAAAACGGGAACAAAAACATGATGATGACATTTTGATGACAACATTTTTGAAAAGTGTTTAAATTTCAGACAAACAAAAATTCATATTTCTTTTTTTCCACAAAATTTGTCAAACAATTTGTTGGAGAAGCCAATACATGCAATTGTGAGACCGACTCTTTATTGTGCACTAAGGGCGTCTGTTTACTTGCTCAGACGCGCTCAGAGCGGATATGATGTCACAGAGGCATATGAAAATTTGCTCAGATCTGCCCACTCTTATGTTTGGATATTCGCTCGGGGACACAGCCAAGGCAGCTCGCTCCTGTGGGAGTTTGAAGTGTGAGCTCGCAGATCTTTCCCACAACTCCTCAGCTAGAAGATGGCAACCATTTTGAAATTTTGAACTTGTTTTTGTGTATACCACCTTACCACACGAATCAGATTGTGCAATTAGTCAGAAGTGCTTAAATTTTGCCCCTAACGCAAAAAGAAAAAGAAAAAAGAAACATAAAAAATCACAAGGAACGAAACACATCGCAATAACTTTGATGTGGCACAGACTTTCAAGCAGATCTGCACTTCTTCAAACAACATGTGTACAACATGGAATATGTACATTCATCCTAGTGAGAAGAGTAATGGACAAAAGAAAAAAAGAATAAACACAAAATGAGAAAAAATGTTAAGTTGCACAGAAGTGAAACCTTCCAGCAAGTAACATGTGGGAAGAGACAGCAAACGGATAAATAAGGAAAAGAGGCGCAGAATAGAATTTCGGGTAGGTTATTATAATAGAGAAAAACATGTTCAGTGCAAGAATCTGCGTGCCCGACCACGGGACGCATGGAGTCTGGACCTTTTGTTATAAAGTGACAAACAGTGCCCTGTAACATGCGCTAAGTGGAAGCAGACGTCATATCAATAGATACTGCGCAAGCGCAAGGTCATTCTCGCTCGGACACACATGGAATTTTCTTTTCTCCTTGGTTTCCCCCGACCAATCGACTTCCGGTTGGATGACACACTTCCGCTCAGCTTGGGCTCTGCTTCGTGCGAATAAACATAACAGCCCTTAACGTACGGTCACACTTCGATAACAAAATTCGTGAGGATTGCAATTTCTTTTCTTGTATCGAATATTTTGTTGTACCAAAACTTATTAAATTTGGAGAGGTTTACGCCGCAAATTAGTATGAAGAGGCAAGCAACAGAATCGTGTATATGTAGTAGAATCGTAATTATATGATCCTGAACTTTTTTCTAACCTCCCCATTGGAATGCCTTATACGTAGGGTCTGACTCTTTTGGGTTAAACC
Source organism: Ornithodoros turicata (assembly GCF_037126465.1). NCBI lineage: Eukaryota > Metazoa > Arthropoda > Arachnida > Ixodida > Argasidae > Ornithodoros > Ornithodoros turicata. Next base: position 119,626 of record NW_026999449.1, on the reverse strand, counting down.
GGATTTGTCCGTCCCAAATCATTTTTGGGACCAGTTCCGGTTAAACCTGAATTTGAATTACTGGGGCCCGGAAGTTCATGCAAAATGCATATTTTTAGAACCCGTTCTAATGAATATCTTAATGTTTCTCTTCACGTTACCAATCAGAACAACAGAAATTTACAGTGCTTCGTGTGTAATAAATTGCATATTTCAGCATATTTCTTCCTGACTGTCATATAATATGACGGTTACATATTATGCCATGTTTGCGAGTCTTTTTTTTCTCTTTTTAATAAACATATTGCTCCCCAATCTGAATTATTTTTAACACTTGCTGTCACTCTTTTTGTTGTTGTCGCCACTCCTCACTACAGTGTTTTAAAAAGGAGGTCATGGGCCCAAAACCTGTGTTCCAGTTAAACATCTAAGCTAGAACACTGCTTTTAGGTTATTTCATGGTACGCAATCAGTGGGTTTGGCTGGCAGAACGCCCAGAACTGGTTCAAACAGAATGTATGACAAGTAGTCAGCGAGCTAAAAAAAAAAGAAAGATACCGCAAGCATCTATGTGCCCCTTCGCAGACCTTGATGAGGAAAATTACTTTGCGGCCAGTCATTCTAATTTCTTCCTACTTGCATCAAAAGCTGGAGTCTGGAAATCTATAACCTATGGAAGCCTAACCTGGGAAGAATATTGGGGGTCAGAAAAAGCTGCATTATAAGCGGTCCCGCACTGTAAGCAGTTACGTTATAAGTGGTCTCCACTGTATATTCATGATGGAGTAGCACCGCTACAGTATACATGGTAAACAAAAGCCGCCATAAAACATCTTGTAGATGAGAAAAATCAGGTCCATTTATATTTTCCTATATAGCTATGAATACTTGACCTGCAGTCCCGTCACCACACTTTGTAACCAAGAGCATCTACCCACTGAAACCTCAGCACAGTTACCACATCACCACCACATTACTGGCCACAGTTACCACATGACCACATTACTGGCCAGCTCAGTAATGTGGTCATGCATGTGGCTTGCAAAGACAGCACATAAGCAAGCTACACTCACGGGATGAGGGTGGCAGGGCGGACCCCTGCAGGGCTCAGAGTCGGCAGGCTTGGTTGCCAGGGGGCAGAAGGAGCCTGCAACCTTGTATTGTTCATGTTGACACCACAGGGGTCGCCTACGGATCCCTTCGCCACACGTCACCGAGCACTACAACACAATCCCCATAGTTGCTGTTCTTTGACTAAACAATCCTCCGGGACAGGTATGTGGAGGCAATCACAGAGCACACACAATCACAAAACACATTTTGGTGCTTACCTGAGTCCAGGGTCCCACTTGCCAGCGTGGGCAATCAGCCACGTTGCATGGACGTCGGTCCTCACGCACTGCCTGGTCGCAACGTGCGTCTGGATAGGCAACCTCATCATCACCTACACACACTGCTGTTCTTATCTGTTCCCCACTGCCACACGTCTTGCTGCACTGCACATTAAACCCACAGGAGAAGAGTTAGCACACCAATTGGCATAACGTTCATCTAACGGCACTCTTATACCCATCCGTGTGAAGCCACTGATTCCGGACAAACTTTGAGTATTACATTTCAACATGTATTTCGAAACAGTTCTCCATAACCTTTATCTTGGTCAGACGCGCCTGCGACGTCTGCTAAGGTCCTCATGCTTACGTCAGCGTGCAACTGAAACCACACGTGAATGTGCAGTTTGTTTTTCTTATTTATCTAAAATAACAACAATGCTCTGCTGGAACAAATTCCTTTGTTTTCCACATGCTCGAAGCATTTACAAAACTTGAGCACCCACAAACATCACACGTGCAATGTTGACATCAGAAATTACGGATGAACACTGACCTTTATTGCAGACACTTTCTTCTATACTAAAAAAACAATATGCAAATGTTCCTCACAGAGATCATCCCCTTAAGTGATTGGTGCTTCAAACACAACCTATCATTTTTGTCAATAATGCATGTTCCTGGAAATGACCTTTTTAGGACAAATTCCACTCAACTATGCTAGGTGATTAATTACCTAAAACTCATTAATGAACTCTTTATTTAGGGGCTTTCGAGCAAAGGTGACAGTAGCAGAATGGTAGACAAATGTTGTTAAAAGCAATTCTGTATGTGTATATAGATATATTTCATGAAACAAGCCTGCATGCTTAAATAATATCACAGTTTTGCTATATATAAGTATCCATCCACTGTCCATCATACTGGGTCGGAAGGTGTGATGTGTAAATCATTTGAAAAGACAAACTAGCGATGCATTTTGATAGTTCCAGTTCATTGTTCCTCAAGGGTTTGATGAGGCATCGAGAATCATGCATGCTTCGCACTGTTTGGCCTCTTTCACTGCTCCATGGTGCTGCACAGTCATTATAAATACGAGTAATAATTCCCAAGCAAATGAAGTGCTCTGCTCAACTAGGAACCTGCAGCTGCGGGAACAGCACCAAGACCCTAAACTTTTTTGGACTTTTAAAGGCTTTTAAAAAACTTTTTTAGGCAAGCGACGATGTCACATGCTTTCTTATCATGCTCAGAGTCACAGCAAAAAATATTTCAATTAAATTTGCTCCCAATTATATATAATAAATTTTTTTTGCCAGCACTTTTGCTGCCGTGACATCAAAGCCTTAAGTAAATTCAGGTTTTTGCTCTGCAGCTGCAACCAAGCCACCCTCTCCACGTGAAACTCGCCAATCAACGACTTCAGAAAACCTCAGAGTGCTTAGTGCTGCTTTGAACTGTGGGAGCCATGGTGGGAGCTCACTAATACGAAAGAAACAGGTGGCCTCTAAGCTGTTTCGATTTCTCCCCTGACGGTCCATTGTCCACGACATGTCAAGGTCAGTGAAAGCAAAATGTGGAAGGTTATATTCTGCGTTCCCCCACTCAGTAAGTGCCCGGGATGCAATGCATGCGCAAAGACCATTGGGATTTTCTGAAGTCATCTATTGCATTTTATAATATCTAGACACAGGCCTCGGACCACCACGGACAACCTTGTACCAAAGTGCAGTAGCTCATGCTTACGTTGCCATAAGTGAAACCAGCTGTGAACATGCCATTAATTTTTCTTATATACAGTTGAACCTCTCAATAACGAACGTCGATTTAACGAAATCCTCTGTCTAACGAAGAATTTCCGTTGGACATGCACGTCCCATAGACGCCAATGTATTTTTGCGCTCGATTTAAAGAAGTACATTCGTTTGGTCACCTCTATTTAACGAAGTCTCTGGGCGACAAAAGCCTTCTGCATGTTCCTTCACCACAAAGAAGAAAAATAAGAAGAAGAGGAGGAGGCGGAGGAGGAGGGGGGAGGAGGAGAAACCTTCCTCTCCCCGTTGTCCTCACGCGAGTCTTTGGTGATTACTTCGGTTGTCACGTGCTGTAGGCACAAGCGAGTAGACATGTGCGTCATCGCCGCCGGTAATTTTTGGTGCGCCACCGCCGTTTCAAAACCGGCGCGAGGGTCGCAGAGGATGAGGGCCGAGAGCCTCTTTGCACCCGTTTTCGGACAAGAAAACACGCATTGCTGGCCTCTTGCGAAGTCCAACTTGCTTTTGTTGATGCAGATGATAGTAGGTTGCGGATTTGCGCCATTTTTCTACTTGTTTTTGTTCGCGTGACGCTGATGGTGGTAAAATTGGTATGATGCCACCGCCGTTCAAAGTTTTATCGGCGCAGACACCTACGTGATATGTACCCATTTCTTGTTCTTTTCGGTATTCAACGGCGCTGTGCTCTCGTTCTCCCTGGACGTCATGAGCACAAGTGAACCAATTAAGACACGTCAATACGCGAGCGTGCACGAGAAAGCAGTAGAGGTCATTCGGAGTTACGAAAGAGCGTTACGCTCAGAGCGATATTGTGTACAAATTATGAATTACTTAGCGTTATGTGATGAATAAAGCTTGATATTTTGTGCCCTTCTAAGCATGGTACCTGTTTTATGATAAATAGCATTTTGCGGTACACGCAGCGCAGGTAGTGGTGGCGGCCATCTTTGTTTCGCTTGGCATGTTTCATTTAACGAATTTCTTTATTTAACGAAACAGAGAGCCAGCATTTACAAATTCGTTATATAGATGTTCAACTGTATATCCAAAACTACGACACCCCAGTGAATGCCATTTTGCATCTGGCATCCACATACAACTCAGAATGGAACACAACTCTAATTTCTACATGAGTCGACAGCTCTGGACTCTACCTTTAAAGTAATTTCCAGACTGAAGCCCAGAATAAGTGTCGCAATTACAGTCGAGCCCGTTTATAACCATATTGACGGGAACGCGAAATCTGATCGTTATATCAGAGTATCGTAAAAGACGAGCTTTCGAGAAATTGCCGCTCAGGTTCGCGTAAACGAAGTAGATCGCCACAAGTAGAACGCCGCTGAACATGCGCGTCTGTTGTGAGCGCAGAAGCATTTTATCTAGCTCTAAAATGACGCAGCTGCGTGTCGAAAGCTTTTGATAACTTAACCGCCGATATCGCGTGGGGCTCCGCACATTTTTGAGATGGACGACCTCGTCCATTGCTCGTCATCCAATGCCGTAGTCATCACAGTTCTCACGATCGGGAGTGCGTGGTTCATCAGAATGCACCTCCGCCACGGGTAATCAGTCGACGCGTGTCTGGACGGCGACACGCAACTGTCTGCCAATACACGTTTTCGAAGCCGTGGTACTTCACAACGCGGTTTTGCACCAGTACGAAGCCCGTAGAGCGCATGCAACTTCGGGTCGAGCCACCGTCTTTCCTCGTCAAAAGGCGACTCGGGAACGCGGACACCATCGTAGCAAGCACGCAGCAAAACAAGAAAAAAAGCTTGAAAGTGAGAGAATGATGTGGAGAGGGAACAACGTTCTCTACTTCGCGCGAGCCCCTTCCGCCCTTTCGAAGTTGCGTGCCTTGCAATGCACACATCTAATCCGCGGCAGTCATGCGCGGATAAACGCACTGCGTTCTCACTTTAGCGCGCACGGAGGCGAAGGCTCTTGAAAATGCCAATGTAATTTGTTTTCAGTGAAATGGTGCAATCTTCTTTCCAATTGTCACGCGTTTTAACCGGTCGCCGGAAGAATTACGATCGCTATATCCGAGCAAGCGCTTTTGCGGCGATCGTTATATCGATGTTTCGTTTACATGTAGTTCAATGGGAGAGCCGACGGGAAACAGCAATTCGATCGCAATATCGGAGTTATCGTTCTATCGAAGATCGCAATAAACGGGCTTGACTGTACAGCATAGGTGGGGAGTAACGCGTTACAAAGTAGTGCGTTACCGGTAACGCGTTACATTCGAGTAGTGAAATATGGTAACGCATTACATTTCATATTCATCAATGTTGGCATGAAAGCTTTCCCTGGCCACATGACTGAAGAAGTAAAAGGCATACTCTGTAAAAGGCTTAACAGTGGCTTGGTGCTTATCATTGGGGGACTGACAGCGGCGCTGCAGCCTCTCGAGCCTTTTAAGTCAAACCTGCGCTTAATGTACGAATAATGGATCTGGACCAGCAGCCAAGGGTGGACATTGAGTGCAAAGGTATGCAAGGGATCACTGGGGGCCTTGCTTCAACAGTGTTCCTTAGCTCCCCGTACTTGAATGTAAGGGCCTCCCCCATTTTGAAAAGAAAAAGAAAAGGGGGCCCTTAGAATAGAGGAAATGTGGAATATAGAAGTGCTATGTGAAGAGGTTGATGGGCACTTACGGTCTGCCAGTCGTCATATTCCCAGTGGAAGATTCGACAGGGATGGTTGCATTTCTCCTGCTCCGGAGGACGAGGCCCCAAATGTTGGCAATGGCTCTCTGCAACGGCTGTCTCCTGGCCATCCTCAAACACCTGCATGCACTGCACAGTGCGAGTCCTTGTGCCTGGGCCACAGCGTGCAGAGCACTCGGATGCAGCACTTATTTTCCATCTGGCAAAAGGGTTTTACTAAGATTTTATTCTCTGGCAAACAAAAGTACGCGCTGCTCAGATAAATTAGTGACTGGAACCTTCCTTTCCCTATGCCAAAATCAGACACACAGCTTACATTATCTTCCTATGCTCAATAACAGACGAAGCAAGCACCTAAGTAAAAAGACACTTGGACTAAAGCACAAAGTTTGGGCATGGGGCATGAAGGTTTCAGTGCTGCTTGTGGCAAAAATCATCAAATACACATCAAATCAAATACAATATCAAATGGCATCAAATACACAACTGGGCACTCCCATCTGTCACATTTGAACTTTGATGTATCCGCTGAATTATGTGCGAACTCAGGTTTACACCAACATACTCCCTTGTATTAATTTTGCTCACTGTTACTTCACATGAACATATTCAATGGTGCTGTCACTTCCCATCTGATACAGGACACATTACAAACCTAATTTTTGTTATTCACTGAGAGAAAGATTCTGCATTCCTACTTCCTAGTTAACTGAATGACATAAGTGGAAGCTGTCTAACATTATGTGTCATTCTATCCCCGTTTTTCTCTCTGCAGAACCTTTTCATTGCACCAATCATTCAAGGTTCATCTCACACACCCTGTGGTGAGGGACTTCTGACACCCTTACTTGAGAGTGTTCAGGACTCAACTAAGATTAGTGGATAGAAAGGCATCGTATGTGTGTCACCTGACTGACATCCTCCTTCTCTTCAAGATTAGTGTGCCCCTTTTTACACAGTGAGACACTGTCAGAGGGACCATTTCGTAGTGTGTACCAAACAGGGCTGCCAGATGTGGCTATAAGTAGTCCTCTCTGGCTACTTATGTTTTCAGCTGGCATCTCAGTGTCGGAGTTTGCTATTCGCCTATTTCTGGCTACCTTCCAAGGTCCTGCTGAAGGAGTGCCACAAAACAAAGAAAAGAGAGGGGCATGTTTTTTCAAACAGGTCTTCATTTGTCTCTCAGCTATGCTCGCAATGACACGCCGTATGGAGAAAGAGAAGGTAGGAACGGCCCGTGACATTGATGATAAGGACACATAAAGTGTCTCGTCCTTCTATGCTTCAGCATTGTAGCATGCATAATCTTTTTCTGCACGTGTCATGGTGTGCATATGTAATATTGGGGAACAAAATTTCTTCCTTCAATGAATAACACACATATCCCATCAGGCCCAACACCAAACCAACAATAAGTGTAAAATCTTTTCCCTCTCTATATGATCGTAATTTCCACATTATTCATGCTGCACTCCCCTTTTACAATGCCTTTATTGGTGCTGTGCAGTATGCAATAATAAATAACAATTTCATTTTGATGACAACGATTGGTTCCTGTCAGGAATTAGGTGAATAATTGCCTAAAAGCAGTGGTCACCAGGCACTTGATCAGTACACAGTACTAATCATTTTTGCCTTTGTGTATCATTGAGCAAAATTTTTAGGGGTTGGCAAGTAAAGCTGCTTGTGGAAGGGGATTAAGGCATCATGGCTAGCCTTTTGGCAATGGAGAGCTTTGCATAGTCGCTACATTTTAGTTACAAGATTCAAGATACAAGATAGGGTTCAAGATTGGCTACATGCAGCTTTTGCTATCTGGCAACCCTGGTGCCAAGTGGCACCATTTGTGGGAGCCCATTGCAGGAACCATGAGAGATGTCACGCTGGTGTCATCTCTGTCTGTTGCCTCAAAATCACCAATCAGGGCACAACGGTCAGTGTATCCAGTTTTGCATAGCAGCCCCACAAGTGATACTCACACTATCTAACACTGACACAAGGATGAACCATGTCTTGTCTGTCTGTTTGTGCATGTCTGACACTTTTCCTCATGTTCAAGGTACATTTTTCAGTTGTAGCACCAATATCTTGCCTTGAGATTATCTGCTAATCCTAGAGCTTGTCACTATGCTGTGCCCTGAGTTTGCATTTTCATCAAGTTTTTTTTTTTTGTGTGTGTGTGTGTGTGTGTGTGCGTGTGTGTGTGTGCGTGCGTTTTCTCTTTTTTGAGCTGCACCAAATTTTTTAATAAAGAAAGCTATGACCGCAGCATGGATGCTGTTTTTGTAGTTTAGTTGTACAGACAGTCAGACATCTTCTTGAAGAGAGTAACTACTAGATGACTAATTGTAATTATCTAAAATTCATTAATTAACTCTTTAATCAGTGGCTTTTGGTCAGAAGAGAGATAGCAGAATGGGCGACAGTCCTCGTTCAAAGCCATTCTGGTTTTTAAAAACCCTGAAACGAGCATGTACGTTGAAGTATCCACTGCTGAATTTTGCTATGCAAATGTGCTGAAACTGAAAAGTGGGGATCGAAAGTGCACGAGAGTGCCCTGTTCCACGTCAGAGGGTCACATGCTTTGGAACGATCGAGAAGTAGGTGCTGGTCAGACCGCTTTGCGGCCCAAATAAGCTTCGACGGTGAAGGTCAAGCAGTACTGAGTTGCATGCTTTCGGTTCCGGCCGGAAGCAAGCAGCAGCGTGCGACCAGACAAAGGCAATTTCGGAGAGCAAAAAACGTTGCATTGCGACACCTAGCATTTTCACGTAGAAACATATGGGAAAACCAACACTTTTTTAGCTTTACGGCAGCGTACCATGCTTCACAGATAGAAACCTTTTAAGAAATACAGTTGAACCTCTCAATAACGAACGTCGATTTAACAAAATCCTCTGTTTAACGAAAAATTTCCGTTGCACGAGCGCGTCCCCATAGACACCAATGTATTTTTGAGCTCGATTTAACGAAATACGTTCGTTTGGTCACCTCTATTTAACAAAGTCTCTGGGCTCTTCTGCGCGTGTCTTTCCGCTTCACGACGAAGAAAAGGACGAAAAACTTTCCCTCTCCGTTGTCCTTACGCGAGTTTTCGTTGGTTCCTTCGGTTGTCACGTGCTGGAGGCACGAACGTGCCGACATGTGCGTCGCCTCCGCCGGTAATCGGTGCGCAGACGCTGTTTCAAAACCGGCGCGAGGGTCTCTTCGCACCCGTTTTCGGACAAGAAAACACGCATCGCTGACATTTTTTGCTGACATCTCGCAAAGTCTAATCTGCTTGTGTTGATGACGACGACAGTACGTTGCGGTTTTGTGCCTTTTCATTACTTGTTTTTCTTCACGCCGCTAATGCTGACGGTGGTAAAATGGGCACGATGTCGCTGTCGTTCAAGGTTCCATTGGTGCAGACGTCTACGTGACATGTACCCATTTCTTGTTTTTTTCGGTGGTGTACTATTGTTCTTTCTGGACATCATGGGTGCAAGTGAACCAACCAAGAAACTTCGATACGCGAGCGCGTAGGGGAAAGCAGTCGAGGTTCATCTGGAGTTACGATGGTTATGAATGCTCAGAGCGACATTTTGCACAAATTACACGTTACCTAGCATTATGTAATGAATAAAGCTCGACATTTTGTGCCCTTCTTACCTTAGTACCTGTTTCATGACAAATGATGTTTTGCGGAACGCGCGTCGCTGGCAGTGCGGCGGCCATCTTTGTTTAACTTGGCGTGTTCCATTTAACGAATATCCCGATTTAATGAAACAAAGAGTCAGCATTTACAAATTCGTTATATAGAGGTTCAACTGTAGTACGATGGTTGTATTTAAACACATATCCAGGTGTGAGCTGCACTGTGCGCTTTGTTTTCCACTCTCAACGAGAAGCAAGACCTTTCTCCCTGCTGAGATGAACAGACGACGCGGCACTGAGACACTTAGGTATTCAGAGTAGGGAAACGGTGGGTGAGAACGGAGAACAGATGAAACAGCCAATGGCCGCCAAGCCGCAGCATCACGTGACAACAATAGGTTGCCATTCCACTCTACAGATGGCGCAGTACTCAGGTTGTCCTGCCCTGACTTTATCTGGTCGCGCGCGAGAGGGAAGCTTTATCTCCTGCTTTTCCTACTCCATAGTTCCAGCTCCTTTGCATAGCGAAATTCAGCGATGGATATTTCAACGCATGTGCCCGTTCCAGGATTTTTCAAAAATAGAATAGCTTTCAACGAGGACTGTCTCGCATTCTACTATCTCACTCTTGCTCGAAAGCCCCTGATTAAAGGGACCATGAAATAATTCCCGCAAACACCGAACACTCTGACAGAAATGGTTCTTACAATCCTTCACTATCATAAAGACATAGACTTTTATCCATATTCAGTGCACTGGGGGTGCAGTTAACGTGCAAAAATAGCGGGGCGCAACCGCCGGAACCATCCCTTCAAAGCGGGCTTACGGCATCAACATCCAGTCCTTTCGGCCAATTGTGGATGCCAGGGAGCACACACCCCGCGGGACCACATGGTGCATGGTATTGGTTTGGACAACAAACCACGCTGTCACACATTTGTCCTCGAAATCAGCAGAAATATGCCAAAACACAAATTTCTGGGAATCGTTCCGTACGCAACAGCTCCCAAAAGGCCACCAACAGAGACATTTTCTGACAAAGAAGACGCTCATAGAGGAATACGTGCTCCTATAACCATGCACAATAAACGACTACATTACACTTCCAATAGACCCTTTTAAAAAATGAGCGCCACCTGTTGCGCTTTCGTCGAACTGAGCTGCGCCGGCCATGTTGCGGGAGAAGCCGACGCAGCAGCAGACTAAATCAACCTATGAGCTGTTGTGAATTTATCTTTCCTTTTCTTTTCGTTGAAATGTGTAAATTAATTATGTAAAAAAGTACACATTTGAAGCTTTCTTTTCAAGTGTTTATTTGTTTTGTACTTGACAATTAGAAAATATAGGCAACAGTGTTTGAAAATCAAAATGTGTCAGCTTAGGCTACATAACAAAATCGACCCACGTGTCCCTGAAATTGCCATTTGCCCGATAACTTGGTTGTTGTTCTCGTGATTTCTGTTTAGTGATACAGCGATAAAACTTGGGCGGGTTGGTAGAACACAATAAAAAAGTTAAAAACCCCAGTGCTGGAGGTTCAGGGTTGTGGACAGTGATGGGAAGTAGTTAACTACGTGTAGTTAAACAACTAGTGAAACTACTGCATAGTAGTTAAAAAATTGTTAGAAGTTATCTCTGGGAATGTAATTATAACGTTAAACTACATTTTTCTGTAGTTAACTACTTAGCGACGACCCGAGGTGTAAATTAGAAATCTGTAGAGCGTGCCGAGAAGCAGCAAGTGCAACCCTTCATTTACCCTACATTTTTCTGTAGTTAACTACAGAAAAATGTAGAGTAAATGAAGTAAAAAAGCTTGAAAACGTAATCATACATAAAACATAATCAACGTAATCATACGTAAAAAAACGTAATCATATGAGGCAATATAAATTAATTAAGCAAAAAAGCGAATAAAAATCGAAAATCAAAAAAGTCGAAAAACCTGAATAATTACGCAAAAAGGCGATTAAAACACAGGGCATCGAATACTCCAGCAGTTCTGCTTGATGCAGAGCGCATCGTCCTGTTTAAACGTTCGGTGTACTTTAGGCTGGACAGCTGACACCCTGTATAGCAACACGCACGCCGAGGTAGTTAAAAATGTAGCTAAACAGCGTCGGCAGTAGTTACAAAGTAGTTTTAGCTATTGGTGCAATGATGTAGTTACACTAGTAGTTAAACTACAAAAAGTAGTTGCCGCCCTGTAGTAAAGATGCGCTTCTGTGAAGCAACTATGCCACAGCAGACCAAAGGCACACACGCCATCACGAACAGTGCGCCTGAGCCAAACAGATCAGCGACACGTAGGGGTAATTTCCTTTTTTGTCCTTTTTCTTACCTTCATAGCACGATGCCTTGATGTACATACCTTGCCTGTATATAATAATGTTTCTTTGTTTGTTTGTAAGGAAAAACGAACGAACGAACAAATTAACTCACTGTTCATAGTGTTAAGCATCCCAAATATGCTCCTGTCAAAATCTGAATTCTCCGAAATGTGAACACGCATACTGCGAGCCAACTACTATCTTCACTCCCCTTGTGTACAAACTGCTCAATGTAAAAGTTGTAACTTGTGAAATTTCGCTGTGACAAGCCAAACCATGCCATGCTTTCTTCCGAAAGTTTTGGCAACTTAGATTGATCAGTCACCCATCCAGCCACGAGGAACATTTCCACAAACATGACGAAAAAGAAAAAAAACAAAAAAACAGGCACGTATATCATGCTGCGAGCATTAAATCGCGTACACCGTTCTTGCCGCCCGTAGGCGCGCGTGTGTCTGATGCGCTCCGTCTCCCGTAACATGGCGGCCGCAGCTGCCCACGGCCGCTAGGTGGCAGTATTTCGAAACAGGTCTATAGGTCAACAATTAAATACAATCTTAGCTCCAGGTCAAATTAAAACATATTTTATAACAAAGTTTGCAAGCTTGCTTGCAAATTTTGCAATTTGCTCGCAAAAGACTGTCCTCCAATCGGCAACATCACCTGTGCTCGACGTCATGGCCAATTTGCCTCTCAGCCGGGCTGTAGTAGCTGCCATTCACGGCCGTGGTTATCATTGAATGTTTTTGGTATTTGAACAATTTTCAATTTCATATTTCACAGGGTGAATGCTTTAGCAACAGAGGAACAAATTGAAAATGGTCATAGGCTTGTCATATATCTTTTCATTGTTCCATAAATGAGATAATGGATTGTGGGAAATTACCTAGCAGAGACATACTCTCTTGGAGAGGATGCCCGTCTGGCCGTAAAATTGAACAGCAAAAACAACATCTAGGTTGCTCTCATAGATTTTTTAAATAAAAAAACACTCTGCATATTGAAAAAAAAGAAAAGAAAAGCTTCCAAAAGTTATGAGAAATGCTTTATATGTGCAATAAATAGTAAATATGGTTGCAGTTTAACTACAATGGATGGAGATGAATGCGAGGTATAACACTGGCACCCAAAACGAACACAAACATTGATCACAATGACAAGCTAACTCACCTGAGGGTACAATGGCCATTGCAGGCCTCAGCCAGAGCAGGGGGATGTTGGTGACATTTTGTTTCATCGACGACACCATCTGTGATGTGCCTGCACGTGCCTGCTCTCACCCTGCGCCCCTGACAGATATGGCTGCACTGAGACCACTGGTCGTCCACTTCCCATGTGTACTCCTGCTTTGCTTGTACCGATACTGTATACTCGTATCGAATGTCAGGTGACACCACGTTTCCTACAGTAAGGACCTGCAAGGAACTATCACTCATATCACATACGTCACATAGAACACGGCAATCAAGCGATACCTGAGAAAGAATGTTAATTTATTTTGTAATGTTTATTTTTGCAATGTTTGACTATGCTATATTAGTAGAGCCTGGAGTTTTTGGGAAATATTTTTTTCTAAATTCGGGGTGTGAAAATCGGGTAAATAAACATGCGCACTAAATTCGTGTGAATTCAGGTGGAAAAACTTCCAGTATGTTAAATTTGGGGAGAAATCGGGCTCAGTTACTCAAATTAACCGTTTTGGTACAAACGATGATGTAACTGTGTTTCATGCCAAACAATCTAGTGTGCATTCCTACCCCTAAACCCCATGAAACCTTTTAGAAGATGACCTTTTGATAGAAGGGTGTTCACCTGACCTTAAAAATATTCTATTGCACACCCAAATGTTATCAACCATAATTTTACTAACAAAACTTATTTAATGCAACTGCTATGAATTTTGCTGACAAGTACAAACTGTAATCACTTACCATGACTTGCAATTCACTTTCTAACTGTTTGGTGGCATTGATACGCTCCACTGAGGCATTCGATCCACTGTATTCAATTAAGGTTCCCCCATAATGGAGTGTCTTCCTAAACACGCTCACGGTGAAGTTTCCATTGAGGAGGTACTCTTCCTGACTGTCCCGCAGGGCTGTTTGAAACATACAGAATGTGAATGATACAGAGCTTTTCAACACACAATGGAACCTCCATGTGCAATAACAGGCTGCATTCGGCATAGAGGGCTTAGCACATCATCTGTATCACTTGAAAAGTAACGCTTAAGAAAAAATTATTATTTTAAATTGATTTTAATAACAACAAAATGACCTAGGAAAAAAATGTGTTTCTCGATTAGAAAAAGTAAATAGCATTACTCTGCATACCACAGTGTAACAGCATTCCAGTTGAACTCTTATTTTCCAATGCAGTACAAATTTGTAATGTGCACGTACACTTAAACTGCAGAATACAGATAAGTCACCAACAAACAAGAGCTAAACGTACACACAGTACAAGATGAGGGTTTAACCCATTTCTACTCCGAACTTGCACCCCGAATTGAAGGTTGCATCTTTAGGGTGAAACCCCATCTTTATCCGGCAAATCGCCCTCACTGAAACATCTGTAGGAATGCACACCAGCTTGTTTGGCAGCAAATGCAAATTACATCACCGTTTGTACCAAAGCAGTACAGTTTGTTTGAGTAATAGAGCCCAATTTCTCCCCTAATTTAGCACACTGGAACTTTTTCCACCCGAATTCACATCAATTTAGAGCAGATTTTTTTCAATTTTTATCCCCTGAATTGGGGGAAAAAAACTTCCCGAAAACTTCCCTATGAAGGCTCTATCATATATGGTGTTGTCACCTTTGCTATGCACATGACATGTTATGCTTTACAGTCATACCAACACCCTGTTCTACAAGCTATCATTGAATGCTGGGAGACTTGAAATATTTTAGACTCAGAAAATGTAATGGTGTGGGCAGTTCCATTATACAAATAATTTTTTAATGACTCGTGTTCACAGTGTGGCCCACACCTGCTTTGTTGTTATGCTTGATGTCGTGTCCGGGAGTATTTAAAGGATCAGTAAAATGTTAATTCTCAATAAAGCTTTTTTTTTTATTGGGCACTGACTGTGATATTCCAGAATATCTTATGCAAAGCAAGCATGCAGAATAAGATAAGAAAATGCAGGCAGTATGACTACAGTTGTAACTTACTGCGAGTGCCGTGTGGCTATGCACACAAAAACAGTGTTCCATAAAGTAACTTGATGCATTGTAGTACATAAAAACCCATCGACATGTGTATCCTCAGCTAAAAAATTGTGACGCTTGAACGCCCTCATTTTATGAACCTCCCCCTGGCATCCTGGGACAGGAACCCCCCCCTCATATTTTCCACTCCATTTATGAACTGTGGACTTCCGAACAGCAAACGCACGTTTGCAGAACAAATCTAGGAGGCTCGACCCTTTTTACCTTGATTTATGAACATGGTAACTACAGTCGTCCAGGTCAACAGAGGTTCACAAAGCATAAACATAGAGCACCCTGTTTCCCATTGCCAAAGGGAATATAAGAAAAGCCAATTCATCGATTTACCATCAAGTATTATTCATCTTTTGGGATTGCATGGATGAGCAAAGAGCTGCCGGTGTAGAGCTGAACTTTGAAATGGACGCATTGCACCTGGCAAAGTGGAGGCGATCGACCCTGACAGCTGGGGACAAATGGGATATCAGCTGTTGGAAGCGAGGCCACCCTTAGGGAACTATGAACGCAATGTTGTCGTGGACTTGCAACTTGATATGGACTAGACATTTCAAAGTTAACACTGACTACTGTCTTGAAAGGTTCCAATGTGTGGCCTCTTGTATCATCTGCAGGTTCATCATCAATAGAGCCTGAAGTTTTCGGGAAATATTTTTTTCTAAATTCGGGGGGTGAAAATCGGGTAAATAAACATGTGCACTAAATTCATGCGAATTCGGGTGAAAACACTCCCGGTATGCTAAATTCGGGGAGAAATCGGGCTCAGTTGCTCAAACTAACTGTAATGGTTTGGTACAAACGGTGATATAACTGCATTTACTGCCAAACAAGTAAGTTAATGCATTCCTACAGACATCCCAGTGAGGGGAATTAGCCGGGTAAAAATCGGGTTTCACCCTAAAGGGTGAACCTTCAATTCGGGGTGCAAATTCGGGGAAGAATCGGGTAATACAGTTGAATCTCTCAATAACGAACGTCCATTTAACGAAATCCTCCGTTTAACGAAAAATTTCCGTTGCACGAGCGCGTCCCCATAGACGCCAATGTATTTTTGAGCTCGATTTAACGAAATACGTTCGTTTGGTCACCTCTATTTAACGAAGTCCCCGGGCTCTCCTGCGCGTGTCTTTACCCCTTAGCCACAAAGTAAAGGAGGAGAAACTTTCCTTCTCCGTTGGCTTTACGCGAGTTTTCGCTGGTTACTTCGGTTGTCACGTGCTGGGGGCGCGAACGTGCCGACGTGTGCTTCGCCTCTGCCGGTAATCGGTGCGCCGATGCTGTGCGTCGCGCCGCCGCGAGGCTCTCTTCGCACCCGTTTTCGGACAAGAAAACACGCATTGCTGACATTTTTTGCTCACGCCTCGCGAAGTCTTATCTGCTTGTGTTGATGACGACGACAGTACGTTGTGGTTTTGTGCCTTTTTATTACTTTTTTTTTGTTCGCGACGCTAATGCTGACGGTGGTAAAATGGGCATGATGCCGCTGCCGTTCAAGGTTCCATCGGCGCAGGCGTCTACGCGACATGTACCGATTTCTCGTTCTTTTCGGCGGCGTACTATTGTTCTTTCCGGACGTCATGAGTGAAAGTGAACCAAAGAAACTTCGATACACGAGCGCGTAGGAAAAAGCAGTCGAGGTTCATCCGGAGTTACGAAGGTAATGAGCGCTCAGAGCGACACTGTGCACAAATTACATGTTACCTAGCATTATGTAATGAATAAAGCTTAATATTTTGTGCCCTTCTTACCTTAGTACCTGTTTCATGACAAATGACGTTTTGCGGAACGCGCGGCGCTGGTAGTGCGGCGGCCATCTTCGTTTAACTTGGCATGTTCCATTTAACGAATATCTCGATTTAACGAAACAAAGAGTCAGCATTTACAAATTCGTTATATAGAGGTTCAACTGTACCCTAAAACTTCAGGCTCTAATCATCAATGAATGAATGTCTTTGCTGTGGTCAATAAAGAGGCCATCGCCATAGCAGAGCCACAAGGGTAGCTATGTATCTTAGACTCATTGCTTCCAGGGTGTCGAACCGCAAAAAATACGGGTTCGGTTCGGGTTCGGGTTCGGGTTCGGGTTGTTTTGATTTCGTTCCGGTTCAGTTCCGGTTCGGCCAGGCCAGAAATCGAACCGGTTCGCAAACCGGTTCGCAGCCCCGAACCGGTTCGCGAACCGGTTCAACGCTTCCGTTCTATATGTTCCATAAAACTGCTTTTATCAGGAAATGCGTGGCTAATAGCTTACTGCTGTTGTCTGCATTAACGTCTCTAGCGGTGAGGTAGCCCTTTAGTGAGAGAAATGAGAAATGGATGAACACTTATTGCAACTAGAGTTCACGCTGTTGAAGCGGTGTAGTCCTGCTACTTTCTGTTCCCAAAATATTTTTTCACACGCACAGTGCCAGCAAGATACACTTAAAGGAAGCCTAATAAGATGGACAGCGTAACATAGACGACAGTACTTGCCGGCA
The DNA here is from genome assembly GCF_037126465.1 of Ornithodoros turicata. Taxonomy (NCBI): domain Eukaryota; kingdom Metazoa; phylum Arthropoda; class Arachnida; order Ixodida; family Argasidae; genus Ornithodoros; species Ornithodoros turicata. Next base: position 102,195 of record NW_026999449.1, on the reverse strand, counting down.
CACTGCATTCGCAGCGTGAATCGATCTGAAACCGTACTGAAGCATGTCGAAAATAAGCCTGCAAGCCTTACTCTGTCCGAGCTCACAGCAGTGTACTTGTTAATCCACAACACAACGGCAATGTGTCACGACGACACAACTGCGCTACCAATAAGCAGAACCACATTTACTTTTCAAAGCACGACCAATCAAACAGGCACCGTCCTGCGTACGCTCCTTCTCCACTTCTCATGTTTCTGACTTGTTTAATTTGTGCTGCTCACGTGTAAAGGGAAATCTTGGGCGCTTATTTGATCACATATTCGTCCTGTAGAGCTATATAACAGGCCTATTCCATTCGTGTTTCATTCGTCCGCGTGGCACCTGGTCTCTGAAGAGTAGACGCCGCACCGCGTGCGTGGGGCGCTAGCCGCGGCACTCACAAGGACAACTGCGCTTCAACACGTTAAAAAGACGCTGAAAGTATACTTACTATACGTCGTCGTCTGACTGCTAGGTGAACATTTCTGAAATTTATGATATAGGCGCGTGATGATGATACCAATGTGTCTTCGTTCGGGGATAGAGAGGAACTCTTATGCTGACTTCTTTTATGTCCAAACCGTTTTGTTGCGAACCGGTTACCGCTATTATTTTTTACGGTTCTGCTCCGGTTCGGGTTCAACAGTGTCATGAAAATTTCGGTTCGGGTTCAGGTTCGGTTCCGGCAAAAATAACGGTTCGGGTACGGTTCGACACCCTGATTGCTTCCATTGCCAGCTGCAGTGGAGTACATTTGCGGAGTACTGCGGTGGAGTATAGTAAAGACGTTTCTGAGCAACTAACTGATATTGCCCTCGTGTAACAGCCAACGGTTTGTACCGAGAGCTAAAGTAGTGACGATAGCACTCTTCAAAATGTTCATGAAGTATACGTCATGGCTGAACCTGCATAAAATCAAATCCAGGGTGCAACACAGTACTTCGAAAACAGGATCCAAGAGTCAAGTCCGCCACTAGTCTGCACTAGCACCAAACAGGCATGAGCTTGTGTGATTTTTGCCGGGTCCTGTTCTTGCACACAGAGATCACAACACATTTCACTGAATTAGCTCACCTAAATAGTTGTCATCTTTTTCTGCTCCGTACTGCCTGATATCCATATAACTGGCCCCTGATGGGATCTTCACCACAAGATTGTACCCTGCAATATCATTATCCATCACACGAGGAAATCTCCTTTCAAAGTCTGTTCTGTTCCTATTCAAGCAAAACAATGCCATTATCTGTAGCATTTGAATCATTTTTATATCATGCCAATGCCAACTATGTGGCACACAACAATGCAAACAAAACTCATCAATGCTGAAGGTTGCTATGTTGTACCACCTAGCAATTATGGACTTAAAGTGAAGAAGGTAAAACAGATGATAGAACTAATTGCCTAAATAGGCCAAGATATAACTTACTAGACTTTAAAAGACATAAAAAAATTATGATAAAACTGAAAATAATATGATAATAGTCTTAAAATATTAGCAAACAAAGTTCATGTCAGGTAAGACTATGTTTAGAGGCACTCTGTGAATAACAAATAAAATAACCCTCTTATACAATCAATTTCACTCAGAGTGAACTGCCATGACCCCTTTACCACCACCAATCATATTGCTACGAAGAGGGACCTCTTCACGTGTCAATATTTGTGTCACAAGGTTGTTTAAATTCAGTCACTGAGCAGCAGAATTACAGAAAATAAAAATTAAATGTTGCATACCACATGCTATATGTCACATACAGTTATGTTGATAATCCTCTTACAGTTGCAGAGCATGTACAGATATTTTAAATAAGCTACCCATATGTTCTCTGTACGCAAGGTCAGGTTTGGAATGAACACTTGCCAAATTGGGCTCGAGAGTAGTGACCCTTTATAGTCTTGCACGTAGAATTGTCTCCAGCACAGACGCCACACATGTCAGGCTTGGCTGTGGAGTTCAGACGATGGTCGCACCCAGCTGGCTGCAACACAAAGACAAAAAGCTTAAATACTCAGGAAGTATACTGTTGTGACATGAGTCACAACTTGCTACAGTTACATGTTGCATACCTTCCTTTAGCTTTGTTAACCTCAACATTCAACTTCAACATTTCCTTTAATAGTCGCAATGTAAACCAATAACAGTGGGCAATATAAACGTTCCAAAAGGCAAGCATTAGATGCCAAACTCAGAATGAAAAATACCCAGAAAATATAAAACAGGCATTTTGAACTACTGGAACAAAAATAACAAAAAATGTTTATCAACATATTTCTAAGCAGAACATGCAATACTGCAAGTGACAAGTAGGTAACATTGACTAAACATGATCTTTCAGGACACCACGAGACATGGACAGATAACAGACTAACCATAAAATCATAATTTTCATTTGATGAAAATGAAAAGGTTTTGTATGCTCCATCAACAAACCTTATTACAGCAAGTTTCGCTTGGATTTCCATGACTCCCATTAACCCCTTAACAGATTGACCCACCTAAATGGTTGCCCCACGAGGCTTCTTCTACCATCATTACCTAAACAGTGTTCCAGCAACCATGTCGAAAAAAATAAAAAATAATAATATAATAATAAAAGAAGCACTCTGCGGAAAAGTAAGTGATCAACGAGATTTATCTGTATGGAAATTTTGCCAATTAATACAAGTAGTTTTATGAAGTTTCAATTGAATAAAATTTCATTTCTTGAATAGAATTCCCGAATTTCCACAATCAACGTAACATTTTTTTGCCAGAAACAGGAGGTGCACGTCAGATTTACCCCATTCTATTCCAAAAAGCGTTCCCTACATACAACACTAATAGCTTAAAAAAGCAAAATCTGTCATTTTGAAACGCTGTGCTAAGTTCTTCGTGAAGTTAAAGGGGCATTAAAGAGCAAAAATTTATCCTTGCTGAATGAAGATGTCGTTACTTCAACACCAACACAAAAGGAACAGTATTCATGCGTTGCACCATTCGTGATTTATGGGCGAGAGAACCTGCAAATTATGCTTCCGTTTCCTTCTCAAGAAGGCTGACAATGCAGAGCACGCTCACACTGGTCTTCGATTTGTCCAACCACTGCCAGAGATCGTTCGAGAAGACCAACCAGAGATATCTCCACACAACCGAGCTTCTGGAGAAGGAGGGGAAGCGTAGATTGTGTTTTCTTTCACTCATAAATAATGAATGACGCAACAGAGGCATGTTGTGTAGGTGTCAAGGCAACAGCATCTTCCATTATGCGAGAAGAAATTTTTGCACTTTAGGGCCCATTCTGAGATACAGCGCTTTGCTTCAGAGCGCTGGAAACCAAGCGATATTTTCTACCATAGTGTGTACTCACTCGCAAGGCAGAACGTGACAATGCTCTGCAGCTTAAGTCTCGCAAAACCTCATTGGCGATGTGACGCAGCGCCATTTTGTCTTAAGTTTATCTTTGATTCTCATGAGCTATGCGGATGCAAAAGCTCAATTAGCTGGGCAAATGAGAAATTCGACCCCTCCATGTCTAGTTCTCCATAACACTAATACACAATGCCGCGAAACCATCCCACAGCTTCCGCGATGTCATGATTAAAACAGCCTCTTGATTGGCCATCACAAACGAGCGCTAAAAATGAGAGCTGAAAAAGCTGACAGGAGCTCAACTCTGACAACGCTGTGGGGCAAAGTGCTGTATGTGAGAACAGGTCCTAAGTGCCTCTTTAATGCAAAAAGCATCCGAGTTAAATGGTGACCTTCCTCTTCCTGTTTCCTTCTCACTCTGGTTTCAGATAGCTGCAGAAGAGTTGTAACCTTGCTGCCACTATCAGCAGAAGCAGCGAAAAGGGAACTGAGGAGTCAGGTTCATGTCCTGCTTGCGTCACTTCTTGATGCAGAACTAAGGGCGACCGACAATTTGTGCATCTCGAAATGACAGTTTGAGCATCTTTTCAGATGCTGCCATTGTAGTAGGGAATGCATTTTGTAATGGTATGGGGTAAATCTGACTTTCTAGTTTCCTGGCAAAAAACCATTGCATTGACCTTGCAAATTTCGGAGTTCAATGAAGAAATTAAATTTATCTCGAACAAAATTTGATGAAAATACTTTAGTATGTGGCAAAACGTTCTCTACAGATAAATGTAGTTAATTACATACGTATTTTTCCGTAGTCCGTTTTGACCACAGACCAATAGACTCCCATTTTATGTTCTGTCTTGGCTACAGATGGAGCAGTGAACTTGAAAGGTTGTATACTGTTTATCAAAAACAATCATTGTTCCAAAATTGCTACCGTATACATGGATCTTCTATCACCTCTAAAATGTTTTTATAGGACATGGCGTCACCTACTTTTGCCTTTCCACAGTAGGCAAAAGATAATGCGCTAGAATGATTTAAAAATGGAAAACAGTTATCCCTATATTTAGCTGAAAGGTTTCTATTTTGGTACTACCTTGCAGAAGCCATTTATGCAGACGTCAAATGTCTCTAAATTGCACCGGGTGCCGTCCACCACTTTTTCCTTGAGCACATAGTAAGCCCCTCTACCCACAACCCGGCAGTACAACTTGCACCAGTCTGCCCGAGCAACTGCAGAGAAGGGAAACACAAAGAGAGTATTGGTACAAACACATATAACAGATGTAAGCTACAAATGCTGAATACACAAAGGCAAGCCTCGTGATTTATGAGATTGTAGTAAATCAGCTCCATGTGAATTTTCTTTGCTGCTTTCCTTTCATGAGGTCAAAGGAGCCCAGAAAGCCATCTCAAAGTCTTTTTCAGCTTTTGATGCATTATGAAAGTACAGTAGAGACCACTTATAATGTAACCGCTTACAGTGCAAGACCACTTATAATGCCACTTTTTCCAACCCCCAATATTTTTCTAATAGAACATAATGTATAGGAATACTGCTTATAATGGTCCATCCTGATGCGGGATACCAGTTATAGTGCGGTCACCGACATCCTCCTCTAAGTAGGTGAAGCACAGAGCGCATTTGTCAGCAAATTCCAAAGCGTGAATCACCCATCGGGAAGGACGCTTCTGTGATCTCCTCGTGACGAGGCGGGCCATCCTTTGCATTATGTCACCCATCTTAGTGATGCCATCTGGGACACGATCAACGCGCAAGACTTGTGGAACTATCTCGTAGAGCACAACTTTGCTTCTTAGGCGAACACTTTTGGTGGACACAGATGCTGCGTCTGCGAATGAATAGCCACTGATGAAGTGATAGTGCGAGCCGTCCGGGACCGTGAGGCGTGCGTGCCGGAAAACGACTTGGATGATGGTCGGGACTTTGCAGCAGCTGAGATGTTAAGCAAAGAGACGGTAGGGTGCGTGCACAAACTAAGGGACCTCTCTACCCAGAATAGACTGAGAGACAAGGCATTCAGTGTCCGCGCCGTTGATGAGGACGCAAAAGCGCAAGACACGGTCAGAAATCTATGCCAAACAAAAATCACTGTGTTTTTCCAGGCTCCCTGAGAATGTTGAATAAATTGTTTGCTCTGCAAGAAATCTCCGTGCTGTTCAGTGTGGTTCACAACATGGTATAACAGAAAGGTGGGTGCTCAATCTCGGGCATGTATTGGCCTAAAAATGTGATATTTGGTTATAGTGCGGTACCGCTTATAGTGCGGATTTTTGGCGGTCCCGCGACCTACATTATAAGTGGTCTCCACTGTATGTGACTTGACCCGACACCTAAAACACAAAAAACTTGCTGTATGCAATATTATGCATTCTCAGAAAAAAACGCATCCGAAGATCGACCCATGGGTTCCTGCTCAACTCGCTCAGCAGGGCGAAACAAGGAGGAGGAATAATGTCATAGTTTTGCTACAGTAAAACCTCAATAATTTGACTCCCATTAATTCGAAAATTTTGGACTACTCACGCGGTCCCAACAGATGCCTATATTAGTCTATGGTACGGAACATTCGTTAGTTTGGAAGCAATCGTGTGCTCACCGCATAATTTGGACAGTACAACACCGCGATGAACCTTTGCAAACAGCGTGTGCCCGAAGGATCCGGTGGACAAAGAAGGCGAAGAAGAGCTGACACGATCGCATCGCTATGGTTATCAGTGCTGTAACGTCGTCTCTCTCTACCTTCAAGCAGCCACGAAGCAATCACATGTCTCAGTCTCTTTGTTTCTGCCTGTGGAAGTAATCACGAAGCGTTTTCGCCGTTGCGATTTTACGTGATCAGAGAACTTTGCACTGGAAGACAGGACCGCCGATGCAGAGGGCGACATTCATTTCTGTGGTCTGTTGCTGGCACTTTGACTGAAGATGAAATTGTTTGATGTCCTTGCAACTGCTGAGAAGTCACTGCCACAGCGCACTGTCACAGAAGCAGCAGACACACTTGCTGTTTTGGACTATTTCTGCTTGATTGCTCTCAGTGGTGCAGTAGAGCACTTCTCTGTGCTCCGAACCTTGCATCACGCGCATCTAATCCCCGACAGTCATGCACAGATAAAGGCACTGAGTTCTCACTTTAATGCTCACGGAGGCTAAGGCTCTTGAAAATGTCACCATAATTGGTTTTCAATGAAAAGGCAGAATCTTGCTTTTTGATTTTCACGCGTTTTACTGGCCGCCAGAAGAATTCTGATTGCTACACGCGAGCAAACGCTTTTGCGTTGATCGATATATTGTCGTCTCGTTTACATGTACTTCAACGGATGAGCTGACGGGAACCAGCAATCTGATCGTACTGTCGGAGTTATCGTTATATCAAGGATCGTAATAAACGGGCTTGACTGTACTCTGAATAAAAGTGTCTTGATAATGGCAAGCACACCTTTTCTTTGTGGTCCATTCGATAATTTGACATTTGGATAATTTGGTCATCTTCGTGGGTCCCGTGAGATCCGAATTAACGGGGCTTTACTGTATTGTGTTCAGCTTTTTGGACACGTGTAGAAAGTGCTTGCCTGCTCTACTGCATCATGAAGTGTTGTGGTTGCAGCCAAAGTGTATAGACAGAAAACATTGCTCACTGTCGGAATACTGGGCCGTCCACTTGCTACCAGCAGGCACATCTGGAAGGCCAGCTGTCATACCATTGAAGGCCTGGCACTGTTCTTCACGGAAATCTTGGGATCCCACTGGACATGGCTAAAACATATTTTCTCATGCAGTGAAACCACATAATGTCCAGTGATATCTTTTTGTGTTAGACACCCGTGGTCTAAATGCTGTTCTCAATTATTACTGTTTGTGTGTGTGTATGTGTGCATGTGTCTTAGTAAAATTAGCAGCGAATGTAGCACTACGCTTGCCATTTGTGTGACATGTTGTGCCTCCCTTTAAGTCAGACTTACCTGGGTATTACAGGATCTATAGCGGACACGCTCTCCAAGGCAATAACGTCCTCCAAAAGCGGGCCTGGAAGAGAAAGATAATCTGTAAAGGTTTGGGATATTGGTATATCAAAGGAGCAGGGACACGACATTTAAGGTGGATTGTAAATGCGTTTCATTCTTCGAGCTGTCCATCGGGAGACACCATGCAAAGTATTCTTGCCCGTGGTGTATTGTCACAGTTCAATCGAATTTCCAAGAGGAGGTGTCTCCAAATAGATGGCCTGGCCTGAATTCCTCGCATGATGTCAGCAGCTTCCAATGTTCTTCCTCTCAGCTACACACAGTTAGACCCATTTTTCACAGCGCTGGTCTATGTCACAAGACACGTTATTACCCTGTTGCGGGATTGCCGATGTCACGAAGTACCCTCCACCTTCCCTTGTCCCCATACATGCTCTTTGAAAGAGTGGAGGGTTTCTGAAAGGTGTACAGAACAGAAGCCTGGCATATGCACTGCAGGTAACCTGCGCTTCTTGTTCTTTTGCAGGAGCTCATTTTAAGTGTTGCGGAGCATGTTGTGGCAAAAGAAGAAGAAGAAGAAGAAGAAGAAGTGGGGGCACCTCACTGTTCCTTTTAGAATGTTTTGTGTACAGAACACAGTCGCCGACCGATAACTTGAACTTTCCAACTTTCCAACTGCCGACACTGCCACAAACCCCACAGTCCCTATGTATTTCTGCGTCCAATAGTTGGGACCATTCCACAAAAGATGTGCTTGATTGTTTGTGCTCATTTCGCTTCAAACCTGCATGGTTTTTGGGACTTACCGTCTCCCGAGCGTCTGAAATAAGCAGAACAATGCGCTCCCGCGACCTTATACATTGTACTGCGTTATGAAACAAAGGTTATTCCCGGCATGATGCATGGGCAGAATCGCAGCGTGCGCATGCGAGAAGGTGGACCATATTTGCGCGCGGCCAAAACTGAAAGCTCCGCATTGCGACAGCTAATCTTTCAGTACGCGTGTCTTAGAGAATGAGTACGAGTATCCTTGGGTATTTAAAATACTGAAATGTCGTTCTGAACTCAAAGTGAGGATGTTGATGACATTACTGCGATGGACATGTTTAGTAGAGCCCAAGACACTAATCCACCGACGATCGAGACCAACGTGATGTCGCCATTTGATGCTTGAGCAGCGTTAGCATCAACGTCGTCTTCGCCTCTGACAACATAAAAAAAGGTAAAAATGATGGCAGCAACAAGGATGTCACTGATGCACCCCCACTCACAGCACCAATCCTTGCTGCAGTGACTACACTGATGAATGCATACAAGGATAGTATTATGCTTGCCAAAATTTGCCTCGATACGTTGTCGAATGTTTGTGCTGCAAAGCAGACATGAACGGATACTTTTTATAAAGACACTTTGCATGTTTGCAGTGAAAGCTTTTGAAATAAAGTGGGTTTATGCGATTGATTAAAAATTCGGGCCGGTTTTGTGGCTCCAAGAAGTCCAAAAAATCGACCGGAGACTGTGAAAAGGAAGATGTAATAGAGGGACACACGCTACACATAACATAGGATAAACCCTAAATATTCTAAACGGCTTCCTCTTATGGCATTTGGCTTATTGGACAAAGGCTACAGGCTTTCTCTATGTAAAATACCGAAATAGACAGGCATCTTTAAGAGGGCACTAAAGTGAAAAAAAGAAAACTTATTGTGGAATGAAATATGCCATTACCATGACAACAATAAAAAGGGAGCAGGATACATCTTTTCATGATTCAAGCACAAAGGAAGCTGCAATTTATGATTTAGCTCTTCTCTCCATCTCAAGAGGCCCAACACGGCAGTGCGCCTCCCATTGGTCCTCGCAAAACATTTTTCAAGAGGGAAGGGGAAAGCGTAAAATGCTGTTTCCTTCGTGCACAAGTCACGAATGATGTAGGAGAAAAATTTTGTTCCTTTTTTGTAGCACTGTCAAAGCAATGGTATCTTTCAATCCACAAGGATAGTTTTTTGCACCTTAGTGCCCTTTTATCTTTGGAATGTCTTGGGTCAGAGGAGTAGTGACAGGTACAGGAGAATATGCTCATATGAAGCAGCAGGGTTTCCTTACCACTTAAAAAGGATGCCTGCTGTAAGTAAAATAAGTACGTGTAAATGTGCAAATCCCTTAAAAATCGGCCTCAAGACCAAACACTAAACTCTATGCATGAACGGATGAGGGAGGGGGGGAGCCCCCACAGCATGAGTGGCACATTTGTTGCACACAATACATACTGACAGCTGAAACAGTGGTACAAAAACTCACAGAAGGGTACCAAAGAAACAGACCTGGGGTTGTCACATTCCCGAGAAGAGCTCTGGATACCGCCACCACACGTGCGGCTGCACCGACCGTAGTCCTGCCAGAGACCCCATTCGCCATCCACCGCTTGTCGAGTTATTTCATTCGTTATTGGGATGCAAAGTCCTTTCTGGCACCACTGCATGCAGAAAAGTACATCTATTGCACTCCATGTGAGCAACTGAGAAAGCTACCTTCTGTGGATTGTGCAGACTGCATGGAGTCCCATTTGCCCAAGGCATGTGCTGCGTACGGCAGCCGCCTTCTAGGTTCCCCCGAACGGTGCACCACAGTCGTCCGCAGACAGGCATGTAGGGGCAAACCCTGGCACCTGGCCCAAACACCAGTTCACATTGCTCGTCCATGTTGAATAATTCACCTGGCTGTGTGCCAACACGTCCAGCCACCAGGTCTTTGGTGGGGGCATCACGAAGGCACTCTCCATATCCAGCACTAATCAATAATAGAAAATAAATGTATCATTAGGCACCCCCATATGTATGTATCAAGCTCCTAAGCCCAATGCAAGGCACTTGCTCAATTTCCAGAGCAACTACTATTTGCCACTGCAGGACAATGTATGCCACAAGGGTAATCACATATTGGCTATAGTCGCAGAAACACCTGTTCAATTTTATCCAATTCGTACTCTTAAGGCTGAACCGCACGCACGAAAAGCTAGCCGAATTCTGCCCGAACCGAAATCAGGATCGAACTTCTTTTCGTGCATCACCGCACAGTGGTTTATCCAGAATTTTGTCCTCCACAAGGGGGTGTATTTACATGCTTTTGACGAAATATTGTGGGCAATCACACAAAATTTTAGGGAGCATCTCCTTCATATTTTGGAGGGTGTTAGGAGGTGTAGGGGAGGGGGGGGGGGGGTGGATAGATCACTGTCAAACTGGAAGCCGAAGTTCAGCCGAAGACTTCCGACCTAGGGTCACATCACCTTTCAGCCATCCTGCTCAATGAGATAGCCCCTGCACTCATAGGAGAAATTGCAGAGGTGGCAACCAGGCGGCCCGTTTGACATGTCACTGTTGCTGTGGTTCTCCTTCCGGCTGAATAGCCATTGGATGCTTGCTACTTCTTCGGTTTGCGACACTTCAGATTTCGGAACAGAAATCTGGCCTCACCTGATCAGACCAAATTTAGCAGGAAACTCCAGATGCCAAAAAAAGTTTGGTCCCGATTTCAGTTTGGAAATAATTCAGCCAGTTTTCGTGTCATGCGGTACATGTTTAACCGTGCTGGCTTATAATTTTTAATAATAAAAGCAAGCAATCATGAACATTTTTATTTTCATTATTCTTGCTAAGTGGAGCCTCAACAAGAAAGCTTAGTGAAGGGTTCTTACTAACTCTTTGTGTAAAACAGTTTTCACTTCTGTAAGTGACAAAACTCTATAAACTGTTTTCCTGTGGATGCCGCCACATTGAAAGCGCAGCGCAGTCTAGCCCGGGGAACATGTTGAAAACTGTTTACTGCCCGCGCCAGACAGAAGGAAAGCACACGTGTCAGGTGCTTCGTCCCTGGTATCACTTTCCCCCTTTCTTGCTTGTGCGGTAAACAGAGACTGCAAAAGCGCTGTGTGCGAGGCTGGCTGGAAAACGGTGTATGGAGGCCTGGAGCTTTGTTGATTTGGCTACCACTGTCTGCTATTTCCAGGGAAATTACTGCTGGCTGTTAGTTTGACACATTGGCGCTGTAGTTTGCGCCGCTGCTCCTATAACGCTGAACACATTAGCAACAAGAAGCTGCTGTGTATTTATGCACTTCGGTGTATTTAGAGTCTATTTCGATCAAGTATTTGTCAATTACTATAAACTCTGCAGATGCTGAAATATCTTTCAGCAGGTATAAAATGATTGTAGCTGACAAGAGCATTCGCTGTCAGAGGAGATCACAAGGTATCATGTTATTATTATTATTATTATTATAATTGGGGCTTTACGTCGCGAGACAACTGAGACAAGGTATCATGTAATGCTGAAGTTTATAAAATACTTTTTGTACCCACATCATCCAAGAAAATAGTGTTTCCCGCTTCAAGCAGCCATTGACTCCTTGCCGCGGAAAATCGCGGAATTTACAAGTCAGTGCCACAGAATTTTGAATTTGCCGCAGCAGGGGCCTTAAAAAGAGTACAATACAGAAACAACTGCAAAGCCACCAGTTTTGTCACTACAGTAAACTTCCGTTAATTCGACCCTGACGGGAACGCGAAATTTGATCGAATTATTCGAAGGTCGAATTAAAGAATAGGCAGAAAAATTGTAGAGGTCAATGTCACCTTTGTGCATTCCTCTGCTGTCGCTCACGCTTGAAACGCGCATCTCGACACATTGCACATAGAGCGCTCTCGCGCGCGCTACAACATCGGTGCCAGGCGTGTCCTGCCCGCGCAAGATGGCGGAAGCGAAACTGTAGACGATTTCGCGGAAAGCTCGCAGTGTGCGTGCGTGCACGCACCCACCCACTGAATGCGCTCGGCGATATCGTCTTCAGTTTCGCTTCCGCCATCTTGCCCGGGCAGGACACGTCTGACGACGACGATGTCCACTTCCACGAAGTCATCGAAATTCGAAACTCGTCGAGCGCACGTTGTGTATCGGACTCTTGTTGCACGAACAGTTCCCGAACGAAAGCCCGGTGAAACGTAGAACAATAAACGGAAAGCAAAAACGAGAAAGAGACGTTTCCTCCTCGCCCGGCACGAACCACCACCCACCACCACCAAATGAATTGAGTTTTAGTGCACCGTACGCCATTGGCTTTGCGTACGCAAGAGATGCGTGGTGGTTCTGCACAATGCGCGAAGCTCTATGTTTTGCGTGTGCGCAGAACCACAAACGCTATCGCTTACGTACGCAAATACGATAGCGTTCGGTGCACAAGGGCGAACTTTATCTTGTATGTGCGGTGCGGGCGACGCGGATGCCTGGTTCGCAGACGCATCGATCGAATTACACGATGTGCACTGATTTCACGTTCGAAATAACGAACTTTTTTATCAATAGAGGCATACGGGCATTTGACGGGACCTTCGAATTCGATCGAATTAAGCGGAAAATCGAATTATCGGAAGTCGTATTAACGGAAGTCTACTGTATTTGACTGCGGGAGTCAACACAGTGGGAAAGGAGAAAATAGTGATAAAAGTGGTGGCTTTGCAGTTGTTTCTGTATTGTATTTTTTTTCGGTGTGTACCCTTCCCCCTCCCACTTTTTGTCAAGTCTGTTCCCATGACGCATACTGTAAACCCTATATATACTTGTATATGCGGACTTCATACCATGTACCTGATGAAGCGTGGTCCCCCACGCGAAAGCTTGTATTTATTAAATTAAGGAAGCTTCAGTGTTGCGTTTTTGATTGTGCTACATTTCATATCGGACTTGACTTCCCCTGTTTCACAGGGATTCTGCTAGGTCATGCTCTATGAGAGTGTCCTCCTTGAAAGTAAAGTTGCACATAAGTGTCTCACTCAAGGAAGGCGGTGAGGAAGTGACGGCTGCAGGATGACCATGACCAGGGGTGACTGTTATAATCCAGCATGCGTGCCATCACGTGAAGTGGCCGGCTGCCCGAGTGGTGACGGAGGCATTTTTCATCGTCGTCATGTGGGATGTTGAGTCTGGATATCAATAGAAGCAATCTTTAGGGCTCAGTGAAATTTGTCATATGTACACTGTCAACACCACAACACATCGTGAATTTAGGTTACCGTTCTGGAATAACTTTGGTGTAGCAAAGGATTCGCAATGACGTCAGTGCATATAGAAGTATAGTTTGCGTGATGCCCCTGGTGCGGGTCATACTTTGCTACATTTTGGGCAGGTGTACAAAGGTCACCTGGGAAGATTCATTCGCTAGCCAGTAGGAAGACAGGAAGAGGATGTTATAAAACACAACACCTACTTTATTCGCAGCAAGACTGGGCGTTGTCACATTTTCAAACAAAAACAATTTTGAGCAAAAACAAAACTTGTTTGTTTTGCAGTAAATAATCATTATGACATGTGGAACAGGGTCATGAAAAATGCAGAGAAAAGAAAAAAGATTGCGTAATTCTCACACCCACATTTTCGTGCATGGATATCTGACCCAGTGCTTTTTAGCGACTTCAGCAATTGATGTCTGCTTACCACATGGTTTTCACCACGTCATCAATGCTACCAGAATTATTGCTGCGCACTTGTTTAGTTTGCACTCTGTGTTCGGACAATGTTCCACTGATGCGATGAACGATACTGCCACTCGGACAACAAATCAAGCATGGAAAGAAATGCTGGATGAACACACTATGAACCTACAACACAACATGACAAAGTTGGTGAAAATAGATTGCTTTCGATTGTCAGTGCGCTTAGCAGCGATGCAACGTCTCAATGTATTTCACCGGCAAGAAGGGCGGTAGCGGGCCCTGTACAAGTACTTTGCCTCCCGAGCTTGCAGACCGTCGTCCAGGATCAATGTTGCAGGTAACTAATTACAAGTAACTCGTTACTGTAACTAAGCAACTTTTTTTGCTAACTTTTAACTCAACTTGTTGCTTTTGAGCTCCAGTAACTTCTTGAGAACTCATTCCTATTTTAGGTAACTTTGTCGAAGCAACTTGGGGTAAGTTCCAAGTTCCTTGCCCTCGATTCTGGTCTACAAACATCACAGGCTGCATCCTCCTTCTCTAATGAGACAAAAGCCATGTGTACACCAGTCGTACGTGCACAGTGGGCCTAGCTCCGCGTCCTTGTCGTTGCGCAGTGAACGCTACAAATTCTGTCTTGGCCCTCTATAAGGAGTCTCAGGTGACATTAATCATAGTGTGTAACAGCGTATCTGTAATGACAGCGGATACTAGGTAGCAAGATTAAAACTTGGCGCGGTTCTACGAAATGTCCGTAGAGGACAACTCATGGAACTCAAAATTTCAATGCCTGCTTTTGTGCTCCGTTGAAGGATCTTACTACGAGATGAAACTAATCAAATGTCTCCCTAAAGAAGCACATAAAATTTGGCTATCATATATCCCTCAGAACTATATCTAAAAAATATATCAAAACTAGATCAAAATTTATAGTTTTTGTACATCAAAACTATTATAAAACGTCTTGCATCACCCATTGTGAGGTCAAGATCTTAATTAATCGTAAGGACGTCAAGAACCAAAAAGTATACGTATTAGGTAACACGTAACTTTAAAGTAATTCGTTACTTTATGAAAGTAGCTTAGGAACTTCAAGTTTGCTTACATCTGTAACTAAATTAGTAATTCAGTTACAGTTTTTGAACTGTAACTCATCCAGTAAGGAGTTTCTTTTGTTGAGTATCTTCCTCATCCCCACCCGGGATGTGCAGTAGGCTGGTACTTCTTCCACGATTGTGCAATGCAATGATAATGTCAATACCAGCTCTACCGGTAGCCTACATGACCGGTATACTAAAATTTGGGAGTATCGCGTCATTTGAATGTCTTTACGAATGTTCTCACGCGATTTGTGCACCCTTAACTTTCCAGACTTTTTTGGGGGAGAAGTAGTGTGCAAATTAAGTGAAGAAATATGGTACTTCTCCCCATAGCTGACAAACATCTAGGTTACAGCTCATGTAAGAGATACTGCTCATGCCACAGAAATGGGTGGAGCAGAGAAGGTGCAGGAACAGCAGCCGATGGCACAACACACCACTTGTGTTGGCTATGAAGTGCAGCTTGCAAGCGAAGCAGTTGATTGTTGCTGAGCACTTTGGAATGAGCTATCTACTGAACTACCTACAGTGAGCTCAGTCATTGTAGTTAGCACCAGTGAACAACAGGCTAAGCAGATCTAGTTGAAAGCTGTGTCCACGGCCAATGGCCCATAAAATGCTTTTTCACACACGTATATACACGGCAGCCTTCAATCAAGAAAGTGGTGCGGTTGTACCCACCACAGTTAAACTCACACGTGTCCCAGCTCGTGGGCGATGGTGAAGGCAGCACTCAACCCATTGTCCTCAACAATGGAGCAACTGCTGTAGGGGTCGCATATCATGCCAGACTGTGCAAGACCTAAACATACACATGAACATTAAGAAGCAGTAGATCAGTCCTGGGAAGCAACACAATACGCTACCACAGTTTGCCCCTGTGCAGGGGAGAGAGTAAGGTATGGAGAAACCACGTGACGCGATGAAGTGTCTGTCCACTCACAAGGCAGCAATAATGGCGTATTTGTAGACTGGCATGGGTCCACAAAAGGAACTAAGTTTTCTAAACTAAGGAAAAAGATTTCTACGTGGTACAGTACTGGAAGCATGTCATCTGTAGAAGCAACGTTGTGTGTGGAGTAGTGCTGTGCTAGTAAAATCCTTGTTTAAGAGAGAGTGAAACCCACTGAGAAAAAGTTAATTTTTGGAGCTCCTAGCAAGCAATTTAGTAAGAATACTTGTATTCTTGCTTTCAGATCATTAGAAAAGAAGAGCTGGATGATTCATTCTGCATGCATATTTAAAAACGAACAATGCTTCTAAAATTATGTAAAAGCACTCACCGAGAGTATCGCATGTTTTTGGCAGTCTGCATAAGTCTTCTCTTGAGAAGAATGCAAAGTAAAAGTGTCAGACAAGGCTAAGAATGAGAAGAGGAAGTGAGAGCGCATACCTAGTGAGCAAAATCGCAGTGTCATGGTGGTAAGGGTGGGTGTCGTCCAGGTGGTTGTGGTCCTGCTGCCAACGGCAAAACTTCTTCAGCGTGTCGGAGGCGCTCTGTGAAATGATTTCTCGATCCTAGTGAAACAGAGAGAGGAAAGTAACTGCATCTTCAGCCAAAACATTTCAGGGCTAAGCTGTAGCTATAAGGGCCATATCTTTTTGCAATTTTTTAAACAAAAGCTTGGAAATACAAGGGTTCGATGAAAAGTTTTGTGCACAATGCAGTTGGCCAATAAAGCAATTAGACACATTTCTCCTATCTGTAATCAAGCTTCACCAACCCGTCAAAAAAAGAAAAAAAAAAAAAAAAAGTCCCTCTTGAGAGTCGTACCACTCATCCACAGCAGCCATGACTACATTGTATGTTGGAAAATGCTTTCCTTTCAGGCATTTTTTCATGGTGGGGAACAAGTGAAAGTCTGATGGTGCGGTCTGGCGAAGGGGGGGTGGAGGGGTGGGGGGTGTGCGGTAGCAGTTGGAAGCCACAGGCGTCGATTGCTTTCAGGGAACGGCGTGCTGTGTGGCAGGGAAAGTTGTCCTGGAAGAAGGTGATGCCGCACTCCCACTTTCCCGGATGTTTCGTCCCAGTGGTGGTTTTCAACTTTTCCAAAAGGTCTCGGCATTGACTGTCTTGCCTTTGTTGAGGTAATCGACCATCAGGATTCCCTCAGAGTCTCAGAAAATGGATGCCATGACTTTTCCCGTGGATGCCTGCCCTCTTTTTGGACTTTTGGACTTTTATTGGAGCTGGAGAGTTTGAATGTTCTTTTGCTGCTGTGTCGAAATGGTGGGTCCGAGTTTCATCTGAGTGGCCACCTGGTATTGAAAGCCTCTGGGTCGGTGCAGAGACACTTCAAATGAGCAGCAGAAATCACCACCCTAGTTCCGCTGTCAGATTATGGGGCACCCATCTTACAGAAATCTTCCACATGTGCAACTTGGAGTGGATAATGTCATGCCCATGCTTATGCGAAAACACAATTGGTTCAGCAAACCATCGCAAAGTCACTTGATGGTCCTGCATGATGAGGTCATGCACACGTGTCAGGTTGTCTTCAGTTGCCGTGCTTCTCGAACGACCAGAACATAGTTCATCTATGATAAGCTATGAAAGGGGCCAGTTGGTACATGACTGAAGACATGACGAAGGAGGAACAAGAGGACAGATACCGGTGAACATCGTACTTTTAACCTTGATTACAAGTAATGGCCAAACAAGGAAGATCATCATAGTAGTTCATCTGTGATGGCCTGCCACCCCCCTTCCAACTCGACCACCCACATCTTCACTCGGCATTAATCCCTTCAGAAACAGGTAACCAATCACAGCGGTGCTCTCTGCTGGAGCTTGCCATTTTGACTGATGCCCGCGGCCACTGTCAGGGGGCAGCACCTCACATTTATATAAAACTTGGCTGGTAGTATGAAAAAAAGTTGCCCTCTTGCAGAAAAAAAAAAAAAAAAAATCCGTAATTCCACACTGGCACCTTCCATACTAAGGCACAAAACTTCTCATCCAACCCTCATATATCACACAATACACAAACCTCATAAGGCAACTACACACTCTACAGTATAACACAATGTACTACAGTCAAACTCCTTTACAACGAAGCTCAGGGGACAGCAAAAAAAGTTCGCAGTAAAGGTATTTTCGTTAAAAAGGATGTCCATTATTGGACCTATAGGCTCCAGCGGGACCGCAAAAAAATTTCGCTGTAGTGGTATTTTCGTTAAAAAGGTGTTCGCTATAAAGGAGTTTGACTGTATACATTTTCATACACTACTGTGAAGTGCAGACATTATTTTCAAATTTCTGAAGTTGGGATTTTTTGCTAAAGAAACACAAAGTCCCAGAATGTTGGCTTGTTTATTTTACCATGAGGTACAGGAAAAGAAGAAAAAAAAAAGCCTTTGACGGAGTTGGAAAAACAATACTGTCACTGACTTGTTGAAACCCATTATATATCATGCAAAAGAAGGCACCCTCTAAAGAAACAGAAGGTTTGCATTCGCCTGTTATGCTACTAATTTTATGCTCAACACCAATCAAATTAGGTATGGCCCAGTAAGCACACATGAACCATGTGGAAGTGCCAGAAGTATGAACCCACAACTGCTGTAAAGGATAGGCTTACCTCCTCCTCTTGCATGATGACCAATTTGACAAGAGCAATGTTGAGGAGATTGCCAATGCTAGGGTCCCTGTAGATGTGTGCTACCTGGGTGATAACCAAGTGAGAACAGTGCATGGCATACGTAGCAGTCCACACTCACTGCTGCCATTAGAGTGAGAATATAATGTTTCAAGTTCTTCCCGTGGTAGCGAGCCATTTTGCTGTCTGCAGCCACCAGAACTTCCAAGTGCTGCTCCACTGAGTAGGACCTTTTGTTCCGCCGTGGTTTTGGTGCTGAAATAAAATGTTTTGAAATTGAGCATAGTGGTGGCCTACAGAGACATTTCGGCATATAAAACAAAAAAAGAACAAACAGGTATTACATAATAAAATAAAGTATGAAACATGGAAGCACTTACCCTGTGTCTCATTCCTAGGAGGCAGAAGCCTGCGAAGAATGTGTGGTGGATGTGCGACATCGTTAAGTGCGCTTTCGTCTTGTGGCTCAATAGTGAGCAATCCTTCCGAGGAGCTCTCGATATACCCCAGCTAAAATTGAAAACACTTTCTCTGCACTTTTTCCCACCATGGGACAACAAAGCACATCACCATGATAATCACTAGCAAACAAAATACTAAACCACAGTGTCGTTGCGATAAACCTGACACAAAGATGGGGACGCATTCTGTCTTTCAGCTGATGGGATATGCACCCTGTTACCCCCACCCCCAAAAAAGAAACACACATTACAGGCCAACATAGGCCAAGTGCTATGGTTTAAGGTTTGAAGGTATGCTTACTGGACTCAAACCTAGACGTCTGCATTGTTTTCTCTTTTTTTGCCTTTTTCTGGTACACATTTGTTATCAAACAACACTGCCTAGTGCAGCTCACCTAAAGACCAATGTTTCAAACAGAAATCCACACAACCACATACACTAAAATCCTACAAATCATGCAGGAAGAAGGGATGCATCACAACACGGCCTCAAGCATCACTGCAGTACCTGCACAAGTGACATGAACAAGCACTGTGGCGATCATCCATCATATATAATATGTTTTCATGAAAGCACAACAGAGACTGTCATGAGACTACAATGCACTGATCACCTAGTTATCCACAAAAGCTATTCCTTATGTCATATTAACATATCATAGCAGTTGTATGCACATGATAACTACTGGTTTTCCCACTCATTTTAACCCACTGGTCACTCAATTTTATCAAAGTGCTACCCAATTCAATCCAAGCAACAATATTCATAATGCAGTGTGTTAAACTAAAAGTTTTGTTGAAATTTTTAGCATTCTTTCATGACTGCACATTCAGTAACTATTGCTACCTTCAATATTTTATACAAGTATTCATGACTACTGCTTGTCATTATGACATTTCATGACCACTTTTTAGATACAGGTCCTAACCCGCCTTTGTGCGTGTACAGCTGGTTGAAACAGTGTCCTAGAGTGATTTTTAAGCATGATTTCTCTTTCTACCTCACTTTATTCATCTCACTCAGTTTCAGTGGGCTATACACCATGTTTCCTTCGATGAATATTAGGTTCCATTTTGTCTGCGATACATGTTATATTGTACTCAAGTAGATAACAAATTCAGTCTGTATGTGCAGCCAAGATACTGTTTACATTAGCTGTCTCCAAATGGGCTGCACTTCGTGGACCAGTGCAAACAGTGAAAGTTCCAGCATTCGATTCAGCGGAGGTGCAGCCTTTGCACTATGCTTGACCATTCAATTGGGAAAAGCGCCGCAGGAGTGCAGCACGAGTTCACGAAAATGCTGCACCTTCTCCGACGTCCATTTCGTGCACCGTTAAGGAGAGAATAGGGCAGCTGTGGTTGTTGGCAATGTTTTATCATCGACCTGGAGCATATGTTAAGATGGGCCTGTTAAGATGGGCCTGGGCCTGACAGTCCTCAAGACAATTTATACACAATAATTGCTCAGAAAATAGTGATGCAGTGCAGACGTCTGTGACAGACTATCTCAGGCATACACTTTTCATTCGATTGAGCTCAGTGTACTTTGCACGAGACCAGCACCTGTTGTGCACTTCGTTTGTGCTCCTTTCCACTGTCCCTCCCACTTTCTCACAAATTGAAGACAGCTTTTATTACATTAGGAACCAACAGTTACTACAAAAAATATGATAATACTGCTAAAAATTTGTGAAGTTGTGTTATAGGAATGAAGAGATTTAGAAACAAAAGTGAGTCCGTTACACTTTTCCTTAGATTAATTCCTACACGTCAGCACCTTGGAAAGCTTGCTCAATATGGCTGAAGTGATTTCTGCCATATGATGCACAACCAACATGATGGATGTGCTTCACAGTGTGCCGTGCTTTGTGGAGCAACATAGCATGGCTGTGCTCCCGAATCATTATTCCACTTGGGTGTCCTAAAACTTTGCCTCCTTTTCCGTCAGGAAAGCACAGCTTTAAGCTAAATTTGGAGAAAATCTACTCAACAGGATTGAAAAAGGGCCTGTACAGTGGTAGAAATTTTACCCGCTGTCACTCAGAGAGCATTGCTTGATGTGCTCGCTTCTGTGCAGGGGCATTACCCACTATTAATACGACATCTTGGCCCTGCTCAGAGGCCGCGATGGAGCGTGACAAGTCCTCCAGAAATTCATTAAAGGTCAGGTGTGTCACCCTGATTAGTGTCCTCCAGAGCTGGAGGCAGTTTCCTGACACGCATGCCACTAAGTTTTTGTTGGGGTCTCTGCTGCTCATCTTTATTAAATCACTTCAGCCATATCAGGCAAGCTTTCCAAGGCACTGACATGTAGGAATTAATATAAGGAAAAGTGTAACACACTCACTTTCTCTATAACACAACTTCAACAATTTTTTGCAGTATTATCATATTTTCTGTAGTTGCACTGTTGGTTCCTGATGTAATAAAGTTTACCGTAACTTGGCTGCACTTACAGATTGAATTTCTTATCTACTTGAGTACAGTACTACAAGATATATCACAGACAAAATGGAACCCAATCTTGATAGAAGAAACATGGCGAAAAGACCTGCTGAAATTCAACGAGATGAATAAATGGAGGTAGAAAGAGAAGGCATGCTTAAAAATCACTGCAGGACAACTTTTCAACCAGCTGTAGCCACACGAAGTGGAGTTATGACCCGTATCTCAAAAGTAGTCATGAGATGTCACAATGACAAGCAGTAATCATAAATCATCACATGACACAGTTTGAACCAGCTGTAGTCACACAAAGTCAAGTTATGACCCATATCTCCAAAATAGTCATGAATGTCATAATGGCAAACAGTAGTCATCACATTACACTGTTTGAACAACCTGTAGTTGTGCAACCGTGTCTGAACCGTATCTGCAAAGTAGTAATAAAATGTCATAATGACAAGGAGTAGTCATAAATCATCACATGACACTGTTTGAACCAGCCACAGTTGCACAAAACTGATTTATGCCCTGTATCTGCAAAATAGTCATGAAGTGTCATAATGACAAGCAGTAGTCATGAATCATTGCATGACACTGTTTGAACCAGCCGTAGTCATGCAATGCCAAGTTATGACCCCTATCTCCAAAATTGTCTTGAGATGTCATAATGACAAGCAGTAGTCATAAACAGGGTTCCTGGTTTTCGGTATTTAATTTTTCAGACATTCGGCAGAAAAAAATCGGTGGCTATTTCATCCACAATGAATTGGAGGCTTTCGGCGGTAATATTTTGAAATGTGAAGACACGCCGCAGAAACCAGGTAGAAACGATACTGGAGTTTCCCATGCACTTGAACCAACACTTTATTTCCATTTCTTTTTCATTAAAACAACAACTATTAAAACCGGAACTGTTATAAAAAAATTGTGAGGCACATGTTAAGTGATGCAGGTGACATAGCACACCACTCTTTACGCTGCAGGAACGTTTAATTCAAAAACACTCGCTATAGACGAAATATTTTGTCTTTCAAGAATGACCTCATGGGCCCTGTCCCTTGCCAAGCAGTTCAGCACCAAGGAACAGCAAATGATATCAATACATTTATATCTTCATTTTGACAACTATCGGTGAATAATTATTTCCACCGAACGTGTAAAAAATTTACCGACATACATTTGCCGGTGCTTTCCGGTAAATACCGAAAACCAGGAACCCTAGTCATAAACCATCACATGACACTGCTTGAAATACCTGTACTCTCACAAAGTCGAGTTATGGCCCATGCTCCAAAATAGTCACGAAATATCATAGTGAGAAGCAGTAGCCATGAATACCATATAAGTAGTTATATTCGTGATGACTTAATTTTTGCGAATTTCGTGCAAGCTACCCTTGCGTGAAATTAAAGTCCCGCGAGGTAAGTGACACCCTGTGGTGCAGGATCAACGTACAGCGAAATCAAGGTATCGTGAAATATTACCCAAACATGCCTATCCATCCCAATTTGTGATTAAGACTGTGAAATTAGCCACTTATGCCTGTGTATGTTGCCCAGAAAAAGGCATTACGAGCGATGTTAGCTACGCCAAATAATGAAAGTATTACTTTTGCATTTAAATGGTTCAATATTCCTGAGGTAAAAGTTTTACTTCAGCGCAGGTTATGTACCATCGTTTACAAACTGAGAAACAACTTATGTTTTTTACCATTTATTACTCTGAAGAGTCGTGAATGTACCATGCCACTAAGAAACCACGGACCGTTTTCCCTAGGTTTACCTAAGATAAGGACCAACTACGGCTACTTTTCTTTTCAATATTACGCTGTCAAGTTATGGAATTCATTGCCAGTGCATATTCAAAGCAGCACATCAATACATGTCCTTAAGACACAACTTCATAATTACTTTATGCTTCAAGCTACAAATTAGCTGTTATCTTGGATTGACATTAACTGAATATTCTCATGTTACGGAATAGATGACGTTGTACTTACAAATTCGTGTGTTTTCTCGTTTGTGTCTTGCATATATATTAGTTCTATTTATTTCTGAGCATGATTTGTTGGGTTGCAGCTTGTACTTCATGAGTTCATTGATGTGTAATCCTCAGTTACTGTTTGCCGCATATTTCAGCTATTAATTTGAGTACGGATCAGTTACACGCGAATAGCGTCTGATCCTTCAAGGTCATTCCTTATGTAAATCATGATGTTCATTTGTTGACGAATGAGTCGGAATTCCGTATGTAATGCCAATAAAAGAGCTTCTCTCTCTCTCTCTCTCTCTATACAGTACAGTCGCCGTCTGATTTTTCTGAGTCTGCAGGGATTGCGTTAAACTCTGAATAACGGAGCAGTCCGAAAAAACGAATTCTGCCTTCAAAAGTAAACTTTATTAAGTACTAGTAGGCCGGACAAAGTTGTCAATGCTTTCTTGACGGGCAGTTTTCCATCTCTGCTTGATAACATCTGCTTCTACTTCCATCTACATCTACATTCTACAGCTGTGCTACATCCCGAAGCGATATTGTATACGGGTAAAAGTGCCGCAGTCGCTTTCATTAGTTCAGAGTTCGACGGATGCGCTGGGAGACGGCAAGTCGTCAATGTCCCGAACACGTGGAGGGAACATATCAGGACAACTTCTGGCAACATTAGGTATCACCATTCCGCAAGTCGGCTTCACTGAACGCCTGCGTGCTTTAGATGAAGCGCGCTTTTCTTCACGCGCATACAGCACGTGCTCGGCTTACTCCACGACAGGACTCTTTCACTCACACTATTGGAAAATGAACAGTTACTGCCTATTTCCTTGCCTCAATTTTTATATTCAGCTTCCTTGACCTTTGCAGTGTGTCATGTGCACGTGGTGAGCTGGCGACCACTCGGGACGCTTGTGGGCTGGGAGCTGTACGGTGTCCGAAATTTTGGACGTTGTTATACATTAACTCTATGGGGCCCATGGCCGTTCCGCGAATGCGTCCGAATAATCCAGCATGTCTGAAAAGTCAGTCGGCAACTGCATTCGGAAAAATATTGAAGGTAGCAATAGTCACTGAATTTGTAGTCATAAGAATGCCACAAATTTTTATGAAAATTTCAGTTTGACACACTGTACTATGAATACTGTTGCTTGGATTAAATTGGGTAGTGCCTGAATTAAATTGGTTGGTGTTTTAGATTAAATTGAGTTGTGCTTGGATTAAATTGAGTGACCAATGGATTAAATTGGGCTGCACTTGGGTTAGATTGAGTGACCAATGGATTAAATTGGGTTGTGCTTGGGTTAAATTGAGTGACCAATGATTAAGTTGTGTTGTGCTTGGGTTAAATTGGGTGACCAATGGATTAAATTGGGTTGGGCTTGGGTTAAATGAGTAACAAATTGATTAAATTGGGTTAGGCTTGGGTTAAACTGAGTGACCAATGGACTAAATTGGGTAGTGCTTTGGTTAAATTTGGTGACAAATGGATTAAATTGGGTTGTGCTTGTGTTACACTGAGTGACCAGGATTAAATTAGGTTGTGCTTGAGTTAAATTGAGTGACAAATGGATTAAAATGAGTGGCAAAACCTGTGGTATTCAATTGAGTATGGCCAGACAATCTGCAGTCCAGTAATGTATTACCATACTTTCTGGTGCAGAACACGCATCGATGTACAATGCGCGCTCCCTAAAATGAACAGCATTTGGAAAATATTCCACGTTTCTTTTTAGCACTGCAAAGCAAACCTGCACTGCACCAAACCGCACTGCACCATGTTAGCACTGCAAAGTTTAATTTCCTAAATTAACTCTGGGTCACTGACATGTCGTAGCCGTCGTCCTATCCTATCATACATTTTTTCCATATTTCCCGAACGTGCCACGTCAATGAATGATTTATGCCTATGTCAATCAGGTCGTCCAAGGGTCAAGGCAAGAGAGGTTGCATGGCATCTTCTTAGGAATGGCTGTTCAAAGAGAAACTCCAATGTATAACACGCACTGCCCCTTTTGGACACATTTTTACAATGTCTATAACGTGCATACCACACCGGAAAATACGGTAATCCGCTCCTTGTAACACCCAGGTGGAGCCAGCATTGTGACTCTAAGACTAATGGAGCAGCACAAGAAGCTATCAAATGCAGGATGTGCCTTTGTCGATAGAGAAGTTACACTAATACGTAATAGTAATAGTTATTGGAATTCCTGATATACAAGACACGCATTCTAAACCTAAAGCAAGATGCAGAGACGTTGATGACTGAAACAGTGAAGACAAGGCTACAGACTGAAGAGAGAGACAAGTTATGCCATGATGAAGAGCACGTAGATCAAATTTGAGAATCGGACTAAAGCTTTGGCGCAACAAAAATCATCCCGAGAAGGACGGAAGAAAAACTCACCAAAGTCAGTACTATCAATAAACCAATATACTGTCTGCAGCATAATGTGGAGAAAGCATCACTGCAGTTGTCATGTTGCATGTGGGCATAGATTATGATGGCACAGCAGTTCTGACTACTGCAATGTCAACGTGCCTCATTTTGCAGTCACACCAACACTGTGTTCAGTGAGTTACCGCTGCATTCAACTGTATCAATGTAGTCTTCGGTTGCATAAACAAAACATAAAATAGCCACGTACCAAACTATGCCACAGTATGGTAAAAAGGCAGGCAGAAGAGCATTGGTGTTGAAGGAAAACTTCTCCAGCAACAACAGAGATCCTTGCTATGGTAAGCATGCTTATCACATGCACATCAGTAATGTGCTACACGCACAGAAATTTTACACAAACGTTGTCTCACATTCATTCTGCAAGGTAGACAGCCTTTCGAAACGACTTCTTTCCTTTCCTTCAGATATTATATTTCCTTTATATTAAAAATTGCACTGCTTTATAATTCTGACAGATTTTATCGGTACTACAAGTCTGAAGTATCAGTCAGTGCATACTTATGATATCAGTAAAGTGAATCCTATGGACCGTAACTTTTTCTATAACTGTTGTCACGTAAAACATTCTCTTTCTTAATGTACTCATCCCAGATCAGATGACCCCTTGCTCTGTCTAGTGTGTTTAAAAGAGAACAGTTGTTGAATGCACAATCATGCATTTTATCAATAAAATAGGAACATGCACATGAAGACCATATGGAAACACAGTTGGCATCACCAATGTCCAAAAGGAAGAGCAGCACTATTTGGAGCATAGATGGGGGGTCAATATCCATTTTGCTAGCCACGTGTTCCATTGTAACATAAGTGGCAATTCTGCACTCCCTGATATCAGGCAAGGAATTCTCTTTAGATCCAAGCAAATATAGTACAGTCACACTCTCAATGACAAATACTACTTGGTACAGGGCAGCAGCAATCCACATGTATTTGTAGCAGCAGCATTCTGCATCATAAGTGTGTAGGTGCATGTGTGTGTGTGCCTATGAATTTTATGTGCATCGAATTTTCTGTTGCAGATTCTTCTTAGTGTGCCTAATATATTCCTATGTGAAGACATCACTTATTGTGCATTGTATGATATTCACCATGCCACGGCAGAGGCTGACCATGACCCGAGACTGAGGATCCCCATTCACTGCACCCACATAGTGGCAGGCCGTATTGCTGCCAGTGTCTGACCACAGTTCAGTTTCATTAGGCAGCTTCGATGCCCGATAGTGCAGCACGAGCAGCCCATCATAGCCAGTGTCAAGAAGGAGGCTGACTGTAAGCTTTTCGTCCAGTCGCAGTTCTACTTGGGGCTCTGGAAGCCCACGGAATGGGTATGCGTCCCACCGTTTTCCACGCACACGCTCTGGAAATACTGTCCGCACTATGGGAGGATCCACGGCAACCACTGTAAACATTGAAAATTCTTAGATCAGCGACTTAAGAAAAATAACTAGTAGAACATCAAGAATCTGCATCAAACCTCACATGCTATCAGACTATTCACACCATTTACACAGCAGTGTTTCTCCACCACCTACTTCTCTTTGTTCTTTTTACTTATAGACCTCTACCAGAGAAACGTCATCATGACGTTGGTAGACAGACTGAAACCGAAACAAATCGGAAGTGGTGGGCTGGGTTCCACGAGTGGACACTTGTTCGCTGCCTCCTATTTAAAGAAAAGCAGGACCGAAGGTCGCGTCCCTTTCAATGACCATCGTAATCCCCTCAAGACTGACATTCGGGCACAACCTTGTTCGCCCCTAGCTTCGAGTGCAGTTCAACTCTACCAAATTGGTGGCGCTGGCGAACACTATGACGTTATTTGTTTACAAACAGGGAGAGGTCTATTAGCAGCATATTGCGATGTAAGCACAGCTATAGGCAACGTAGATGGTGGTGAGCAATTCACAAAAAATAGCTTTTGACCTCACATTCGTAAGACCGTCATGCTGAACCAATATGCACAGTTAGACCACTATCTCAGATCCGCCTGCCTTTACAATACAGCATAACAGACCAATGCTCAAGCACAACACTGCAGACAAAACTGAAGAACGTTATGAAAATCTGAAGGAGTTGAAAAATGCAGTTCAAGAACACGTAACATAATTACAAAATCATAATTTGAATAGATTCGCACAGACGTAAGTGCAATAGTTTGTAGCACACTACAAACAGCAGTTGAGGAGGTTGAAGTGTCACGTCTGTCTTTCTGTGTTTCTATTACGTCAAAGTACAGCGTGTTTTAGGTGCATGGTTCAATATGTATATCCATTTCTTTCATGTGCAGCAACACCGAGTACCAATATATCAGCGCAGCAGACTTTCGAAATGCACTTGCCCACTGTAGCTGGTAAGCTGATAAGCTGATGATAATGATAAACTTCATGGTAGATGTCCAGTATATCGAGAGAGGAAACCCTTTTAAAATTGATGAGATTGTTCCCTCCACAAGCTCCCGCTCTGCTTTTTGTTCCTGTGGGCACTGTATTTCCTAATTTACTGAATCACTGCTTCCCTTTTCACAGACTGAGTGGAATTAATTTATTATTATAATCATAATTGGCAATCCACATGGTTTGAAATTTCTGCAATGAGCAATGCATGTGTGAAGTCAATGTGACGACAAGAGGATGTTCCTACAATGACATGCCTGCAGTTTACTATTGATGCAATTTTCACGTAACACGTGGTCAGTGTGGTAAACGTCATGGGAATGCCACGCAGGCTGATGATGAGATTTTCATCCTTGTTCCTCAATGTGGGTTCATGCCTGCTGTTGGCTGGCACAGCCAAATACGGATAACACTGGAAATCAGTGCTGTTCTGATGGTGGGGCAAGAGGAGCTGCACCAGAGGGTGTGGGGGTCGCCACTGATATGACCGTGCCGTTGTCTCGGAGGGGACGAGTTGTCTCTCTCACGAGGGACTATATATGTTCATATTGAAGAGGGCATGAGGCTCTTGGGCTCCTGGTCTTTTACCGGAGTTGTTTGCTCCGAGACGTGGGGAGTAATCGGGAAGTACTGACTGTTACTGGTGGCCTCTTTGGTCTTCGTACTCATTTAAGGAATAAATAAATGCTTTCTTTATTGCTAATTGACGTGTTCTTGCTCTCTGGGCTGCGGCTGGGGAGTTCGACGGGTCGGCTAGGGATCCCCGGTGGGGTTACTGGAAGTGAATCCCACAAGGGGATGCCGGACAGCAGGTTCCGGGAGCTAGGATGGACAATAAAACGAGAATCAAGATAATTTTGTGTTCGGAACTGCATGCGAGCTTTTTCTTCTTTTTTTGTTTACTGAGCATGCAGTTGGGGTGGGGGGGAAAGCTCGCCTTTGGATAGCACTACTAGAAATATGTCACTCACGAGTAAAAGGCAATGCAGGACAGCTGTTTGGAGTCAAATGTTCCTGCCAGATATATTATAAAGAAGTGTGAGGCAATGACCAACAGAGGGCCTAGTAGGTCCTGACTCACTCGAACAAAAGTGGACGTTGCAAAGACAATAGTGACACAGTTACGCCAGCTACATCTTCCTCACAAATTTATTTGAATTTTGGTTGGGAGAGAATTTTTTCTTTGACCATTCACTAGTTACGTAGCTGGTACCAAAGTCATGAAAGTGTGGAACTTATTGTAGTTCTGCTTGGCCCATAACTGTGGTAGCAAAAATTTCTGAAACTGAGTGCAGATCCCAGTTTAAGATGTGCACTGAGGCCTCACACCGGTGGGTTAGTCCAGCATTAGCGGCATCTCATTACGAAATTCACGACGACTTATGAAATTAAAGCTGTGTCCAACTGTAGGGTGCATTCAAACGCTGTCCGCAAAATTTTATTGAGCAACGCCTTATAGATTCGACACAACAAATAAACGAGAAAAGTTAACTTTTGGAACAATGTAAACGCTAGCAGGTGCAACATAATCAACCTCATTTTTATTGAACCTGGAGTTCCCATGCTTATATTAAACTACAGCAGCCAACAACAGGACACTTGGAGCAGCAACTGCTGTAACCACAACCTGCCAGTCTAAACAGCTTACCCAACTCAGAACCTCCTGCCGATGACAGAAACAAACCCTCAAGCTGTGCATGATGTAAGTGCCGCCTCAATAAGCAAATTCCCATATGGTCCCTGAACTTGGCCTCAACCTCTAAAAAGGATCCTTAAAGGTAACTGCTAATTTTTACTTGTTTTCTGATACAGGGTACCCATGTGTATCACATTTTAGGACTCTTATGGTTGGCAGCCTGCCAATACAATTCAACTGAGACTGTCCAATGCCTCTTTCGTTTTCATGTTACAAAATAGTTTTGCAACTCTCAGGTTCGTAGACCCCCTTGAAGTTCAAGAAAAGAAAACACACGATGCCCCATCTGGCATAAAGAAATCTGTAAAAAAAAACAATTACAGTCAGCCCTCGATTTACAAATTCCTTTGCTTTATGAACGGTGCCCGTCTGGGACAAGACAATTCCCCTTTCTCATTACAAACCTCCATTTATGGGTCCCTCGATTCATTATTCATTTTTTAGGAACCCTAACCGTTCATAAATTGAGGGCTGATTGTAGTTTAAGTGGCATGACAGTAGTGAATACTGTATTCAGAAGCTCAACAAATTATCCCAGTTTTGTTGTAATATTAACCAGATAAAAATTGTTGAGAACAAGCAACTAGTTACAGCCTATCATGTTGACAAACCCTCTGAGGCTAGTATATGCACGTACTGTAGACAAGGCTGCTAGCAATCATCAAGTGAGTGAACATATAACACAGGACGAGGTTTTTTTTACTCGGCCTGTGTTGTATGTATGTGTGTGTGTGTTCGCATGCATGACAAAACTTGTAAGAGAGAATGTGAAGAGAGTGGGTACATGTCCTGTTCACTGTAACGAGGCCCCTATGGCAAGCTGTCGTCAGGCCGTGCCAGTGTAGCACATTAGCATACTTGGGTGGTAAACAAGAGGGGTGGGTTTGATTCCTACCACTGTCTTGCTTTCACAACGGCAACCAATTATTATTATTATATAACTGTGATTTATAAATTTCAACATCTTAAATGTTAATCGCTGCCCTTGGTTCACCACTGACAGACTGCAGTCCAACATAGAAGTCTAGAAGGTGCTGCAAACATGTTTCACAACGTATGGATGATGATGATGGTGACAATGACATGAGTTCTTTCAGCACAAACAAAAAAAAAGAAATAGAAAATAGAAAGAACGCTGCCTGTTATATGCCAGACGGTGGCAAATGGGAGAGTGAACGTAAAATGAACGAAAAAGAGAAAAGGTACATGGAGTATACTAATGCAAAAAAAAAAAACTGATCGTACATCTGTTAGAAAATTACAAATCCAATATCACTCAAATTTGTTTCACGCTTACAAAACGTTCAAGATGCCCTTCATGCAGTAGTCGGGATGGGTACAGTGGCGAGCATTGGCTATAAAAACCAATGAAGTGTTGCTTACGACAGTGTTCACATAGTAGACACGTAATAAATTTGACAAGTTTTATGACAGATGATATTTTTACTAAGTGTTGCAAAAGCTTGATCTATCTACTTTGCATGGACAAATTATTCAGTTTCACATAGTTTTCTTGTTTAAAATTGTGAACGGGCAGACGGAATGCCCAGACCTCCTTTCAACAGCACAGTATCACGTACCACTCCAGAGTTGTGTGTGTGTGTGTGTGGGGGGGTTGACATGTTTGTTTTAGGGGGTGTTCTGGATGTTCAAACACCCTCCAAAGTGGAACCTTTGGTAGTGCGTTTGGGAGAGTGATATGAGGGGGAAATCCTCCTCTCTGATGTAAAGTCCCGATAGAACCCCTCCCGAAATATTTTTTCCTTGCTACACTGCTGACCTAACCTGTAATATTTTGTGACCTTCTGTTGTGCAACATATTTTCATTGTGTAGGGAGCAGCACTTACCAGACATTGGCTTGTTGGTGGGCACTCCTTAATAAATAGTCAAATAAATAAATGAACACATTCTCCTCACCCTATCACTACTGTGTGTCACCTTTTCACCTGTCACAACAGAACGTCACGCAGTTGACTTTGCTGACAACGTCACCTAACTGATCCATGAGACTTATTGTGAATTTATTTCGTGACAATTTTGTGACTGCTTTTTATAACGCTGTCCGCACATTTTACATAGAATTCTGACATGGTGACATTAATTGAAACACTCACAGCAGTATGGCCCATCAGTGTACTGTTGCAACAACACATATCAGGAATGGAAAACATTAATGGAACTACAGAGCTTTGCATGCCTCGCTGTTGACCCTTCATGTAATTAAATATGGTTAAAAGTGACTGTAGTGTAGTGCACTGTCAGGCAGTGAAAAGCATATATTTCCTCGTGACTTATGATTATATACACAATGATGGTATGATACAAATGATGACAAGTATGAGTAGATGTGTCGTGTAGCGACACCACATACCTCCCACCATGACATTGCCCCCGTCAATTTGATCACAGGCGCTCATAGTGGCGGGAGGGGGGATCCTCAGTAAAATTCTCTGAATAAAGAAAAAGCAACGTTTGCTTTGGGTTTCAAAGAAATCTATTGAGTTTTTCTCAGTGGGAGTCAATATTTATCTTTTTTTTTATTCCGTGGAGATGGAGAGATGACAAGTAGCACGGGTGACAGGGGGATTAGTATGCGCCCTAGGCCGCCATCCACCTGGAAAGTCTGCCGGAAAACCAGGGAAAATCTCTGACAGCACAGTCCGTGGTAGGATTCAAACCCATCACCTCTCAGACAACCTTAGAGTAAACCCCAACGAGCGGATGCTTTCATCCTCATGGCCATGCCGCTGCTGTTAAAGCCAACATTTTATCGATGCAGCAATTAGGGGCCGAATGGTTTTTGTAAGGTCACGGTGGCCTAGCTTGTTCAATGTGTTAGGTGAGCTTCACAAGATGGATAGCAAAGATAGACTTTTTCAACGAAGGTTCGAACGACGCATCAAATAAAAGGAGAAGAAAGTACCATTCCCAATCTAAAAAGCATCTCCATTCACCACTGACGGAAGGGAGGGGGGACACCCCCATCAAGGCCGCTGGTCTGGTCAACGGCTGAGCTCGCGCAGTATGGTAAACACTGAGCCAAAATGAGTAACTCCCCCCCTCTCCCACCCCTAAAAAAAAAAGAGGAAAGCCCTGTAAACAAACTGCCATCTGGAGAAGATTGTTTGGCTCAAAAAGCCACTGCCACTAGCTTCCAGGGATACTTGGCTTTGTTTAAGCGAATTGTCTGGAAGCCTTCACCAAAGGCCAAAGACTTCGTGGGAGCTCCACATTTATTGACACCAACCTGACTTTTGTTTCACACACTTTAAGGATGCTTTTTTGGAGGTTACACTGTGCAGTCTATCTTGAGTTGTTAGTGCAGATACAGTCAGGCAGCAAATGTTCACTACTGTGGCTCAAGAAATTCGGTAAAGAAAAAGCGATACAAGTGGAAAAGATGGAGGATTGACTGCGAGTATCACGTTCAAATTACTGCATTTCCTATAGCTTTTGTAGCCAAAGTAGTCCTACGTGTACATCCCAAGCAGTGTATTTGTATTTGAACCAAGTGGTTATATTCTGGGTGCCCTTCCGGGGAAGTGTAAGCTCCATCCACAAAGTAAGAAGGCATGCATCCTGACATACTTTAAGACCTCAAGTGAGGGTAGGGGTGGCATATTTGTTGAAATTTGAGCCAAAATAGAAAAACGTTAAAGCTTTAGTCGTCACTCCTACTGTTTGGTGCATCTCATATCGAAATAGAGAGATATTTTGCATGGGTTCTATGCAATTTGACGACCTGAATTCAAAATCTTCTTTCAAAACTAACAGACTATAAAAGAGATCAAGAATGGGAATTCTGGAGTCTCAAAAATTGTTTTTGCACGACAGGTGTTAATTTTGACAAAACAAGTCATCCCTCCAAACTGACCAGAAGGAGGCACAGGCTCTGGTACACCAAAATTGTAAGGCTCTGATCTTGGTTAGTAAGGTCCAACTTTTTATGGGTATGCGACAATTGATGTTCTGAGGCTGGAACACATGGAAAGGAGAAATACATACAAAGCCTCAAGTGCCTTCCTTGACTTCCTTCAGTGACTTCCTTCAGTGACTTGCATCTTTCATCATTTTATGGGTAAAACACGATTCCACTAGATATTCAGCCTTCAATCAGTTATCATGTGGGTCAGATTTTTCCCCAAACTATCTTCAGCCTTCACAACTCCAGTATGGAAAAGGGTTGCAGAAACTACGTGGCCAACAGCATACGTGCTGAGCTCTCTTCATAGTTGTCCCCATTTGTACTGAAACAGTCCTTTAAGTGCTTTTTAGCTCTTTTAAAGAATGCATACAGGCGTACGTGCAACATGCATGGACCTGCTACATTTGAC
The DNA here is from genome assembly GCF_037126465.1 of Ornithodoros turicata. Taxonomy (NCBI): domain Eukaryota; kingdom Metazoa; phylum Arthropoda; class Arachnida; order Ixodida; family Argasidae; genus Ornithodoros; species Ornithodoros turicata. The sequence goes on along the minus strand of NW_026999449.1, from coordinate 67,872 downwards.
ACAAATCCAATTTAGAGCTTAAATCTGGGTCCCCGTAGGCTGACCACTCCCAGCATGTATTGAACGAACAACTATTGCTGTCGAATATAACAGTTTAATTGGATCCACATACAAAATGCACAATTTTGTCACATGCGCATAAGGTAAGTGTGGTTTGGTGCAATGCTTGCCATCGAACCAATGCATGCACCAATGCTTACCAAATTGGCCCTTCGTTCAAAGCCAGTAACGCCTGAAAGTGTAGGTAGCCTGAATTACAAGTTTAAGAAAATGTCACCCAGTTTTAATAATAACAATAATTGACAATAATTCGTGGCTTTACTCCACAAACAACTGTGCCCAATTTTAATGCACAAGGTTTGCGAAATATATTTAGCTCAAAAGAGCCATACCCTGCCAATGTGCCCCTCATATCTTATATAGCAAAATTCGGCTATGGATATTTCAATGCATGTGCTCCTTTCAGGATTTTTAAAAACAAGAGCGGATTTCGACAATGATTGTCTCCCATTCTGCAATATCACTTCTACCCAAAAAACCCTAATTAAAGAGATCATTAATTAATTTTAGGTAATTAGCTATCTTGTAGTTATACAAGGTTGACATAATGCAGCACTATAGACCAGGGACAAACACAGTGTGTTTGTCCCTGGTCGGTAGTGCTGCATTATGTCAACCTTGTCAAGATACAAACTACCCCAAGCCTCCACCTTGTTGTAGTTATATACTCTCTCTTCTGTAGGATGTCTGCCTAACTGCATAGCTCAACTGCAAAAATGGCATCCATACTGCTCTCGTAGCTTTTTTTAAAATCTGCTGGGGATAAAAAAGCACCCTGCATATCTTCATTTATCGCTTTAGTTAAAGGAAGTTGAATCAAAACAGTCCAGTTGCCTTAACTTCCTAGAGCACACCAAATTATGAATGGAAGTACATCTCTAGTGCAATGACAGTACTAAAAAGAGTTGTTAGTACTAAAAAATATACAATATGTAAGGGATGTGCAATTAGTATATGCAATCATGAAAATAACACTTACCATGTCTAAAGTGCATCATTAACAAATGCTGGTGGCACTGCCAGCCATTTCGCACCACTTATACTTTCCGGTAATTTGGAGGGCAATTAAGAGAGGGGTGTATCAGCAGTGGTGCATTGCCGACAAGCCCAAAAGGATGCTTTAGTGCATTAACTCGGCCAGCCAGTGGTTGAATATGACTCCAGTATCATCAGCATAAAATGTAATATAATCTATTTCCCACCGCAAATGTGGTGGAAGCAAAAGTCAAAAAGCCATGAAAGGCTGGACTAGCTTCAGCCCCCATACATGAAAAACAGACACACAACTGGAACTGAAATAGCGACACAATTGAATGAGAGAATGACCAAAAAAGACAGAAAAGGAACGAAAAAAACAACAACAAAAAAACTGCAACATGCACTATTTTAGACATGTGTAAATAACTATTTTAAAACCAAAGTGAATACGAAGCAAACAGACAAGTAACCGAAGCGAAGATTAAGTGAAGTCGTATAACTGGACCAGATATACATGCAGCATGTCCACAGATATAAACATGTGTACAGCATTATGATGTAGCGCTCACGTTGTCTTCTGCCCTCTTGTGCGGTTTTTGGCCCTCAGTGTGCAGCGTTGGAACTATTCGAATATATTCAGTTTGGAAGAAACATAGATTCGATTCGAAATCCGAATATAGAATTCCATACTTGATTACAAATTCCAATCAAATATACTGCTATTCGCTTCGTTATTTGAAAAATTCGAATTTTGCGCATGCCTACACTATTTACGTTAATCACGAAGGCTGTGCCAGATATACGAATAATGAGGCATGCTACTCATAAAACAAAAATAATTCTTTCTGCCTAGATAACTTTATATTGTTAATATTGCTACATGCAATATCATTTAATAGATTGGAAAGCTGATAAGGGACAGTGAAATCCAAGGTTTATCCTGCATTGTGGTCAAAACAACGGAGTTGCTGTCCTAAGAGTGCAGATCGCAAGACGTTCTTGCAATGAAGAAAGGAACAACAAGAAATGGGCAAGGTGAAGAGGTGCCTATTTTCTTGCCTCAAATGTAAAAACGAAGTACGCAATATCTGTATAATGCGGTAGATTTAAGAACATTGCATTTCTAGTATAAGGGAGTAATATGGCCCTTATTAGGCATAAGAGAACTGATGTTCTGAGGCTGGAACAACATAGAAGGGACAAATACATACAAAGCCTCAATAGGAGGAAAGGAGGATGAGTGAGAGAGAGTGGCTGGTTTGTCCCTTCAGATGACGCACCCTGGAAGTCACTGAGAAGGCGTGTTAGCTTAGCTCAATTGGTAGAGCCCTGGACCGGCAATCCAGAAGATGTGGGTTCGACTCCTACAGCTGGCTAACCTTTTCAGTTGACTTTCATCTTTTATTATTAGGCATACTAAATATGTTTCAGGACTCGTTAATACGTCGTTACTCTGCATTCACGCAAATTATACCAGTCTTCGTGTGCCTCAGCACCAAACACAAAAAAAGTTCAACAGCGGAACAGCTGAAATAACACGAAAAACAAAAGCGTACAAGTACATCTGTATGTCTGCTGTATTTATCGCCCAGGAAGACGTTGACCCGAGCACGGAAGAGCATTGCCTGGAACACCCCTATGACTCACTAAACCTCCAAAGCTTCAGGTACCACCACATTGGTGTCGGAAGAGATTAGTTAGAGAGAACCTGAAGTTCCAGAACGTTATCCCAATGACCTCTGCCTGGTATAGTATGGTGATGGTGCCTGGAAGGTGGTGCCTGGTAATGGGTGAAAAAAAGGGGGGAACCGGTGTACCAAAGAGGGGAGCAAAGAAAAGGGGGGGAGGAGGGGAAACGTTTCGAGCGAAAGCTCTTCTTCAGACTAGAGGGGCAGAATAGGAACCCACTTTCCATACCTCTAGTCTGAAGAAGAAACTTTCGCTCGAAACATCACCCCCCCCCCCCCTCCCTTTCTTTGCTCCCCTCTTCGGTACACCAGTTCCCCCCTTTTTTCTCCCTGTGTATGTGTACCTGGCAGCCCTTTTGGATTTTCGTCTTCCATAGTTAGAATGGCCCAACAAAAGCTGACATCATGAGGGGCTTGACTTGGGGCAGAACATCTGAAGGATAAGTTAACCTCTGCCGGAAAAGTAATCAATTACTGAGTAATCGATTATCCAGAAAAGTAAATCCTTACTCAAAAAATTACTTTGACAGTAAAGTAACTGATCATTCAAAAAATTACTAAAACAAGTAATTATTTACAAGTAAAGCAAGTACTAGTAACGCGTTACGCACAAGTCTGCTAACTAGAAACGCACCCTCTGGACAGACCACTACACAGAACAAAAGCCCACGTAGTTATGATGATTTATTTCCTGAAAAAGTCTGTTACCAATGTCTACTCGGAACAATTATCGGTAATTATCAGTTTTCTAAAAGGACAATAGCACCATCAATTGTGAGCTCGTTATAAATGTCCTGATGTCCTTCTATTGCTCAAAGAATAACAGTACAACCTTTAGTGCTTCTCGTCTCTTTCGCAGTGACATGCGGAGGCCCACTCAGCTCACCATCAGGCACCCCATCAGCACTTTGCACTTCAGCACTTTGGCAATTCGAGAAGCGCTATGCGAAATCTTGAGGTTAACAACATCAGAAATCATCCAAAACCTTGTAGGCCTACTTTAACACGTGTCGCCCTCTGCCGGAGGTACAGGTAGCCGCTCCTGGGGCTAGTCTGAGGGTCAAGTGCCGCGGTCAAAATAACGAGAGGATAATACGCATGTTTGGCCCTACTCATGGCACAAATCTCGGTCATTGTCGGATAAGCGAATTGTCGTACTAACGAGGTGGACTTACGTGGTGGCGAAACGGTTCCCCAGAAAACTGGTCGTAAAGCGAGCATGACAGATTATCGGGGGTAATACTAACGAGGGTTCACTGTACTTGTATTTTTTGTCGATTTCTTTGGGACGTTGTACTCCGCACTACTGTGCCGTGCCAAAGGAGGGGATAAATATGCTACCGTACAGCATAATTTTTATATGTACTGGTAAAATAAACCTATACCTGTTGAATATACTAGATACTTCGCATAATTTTGTCACTAGTGTTGGATGGGATCCTTCCATGACATGTCGGAACAGGAAACTACACTGAGACTTAATGTTATTTACATAGCCGATTTTTAAATATAAGTAACGAGAAGGCCTAAGAATAAGTAAGTAGATGTTTTATTTAGACATATTTGCTTTTAGGTCTAAAAATTACAGCTTTTGTTTTGTTCGCATTTATACGCGAGGGCTCCATAGAGTACATAACATAACCAAATTTTTTCGAGTATGGCATTACCTCTAGAAATTATGCCACATTCTAGATGCCCACGTAGAAGGATCGTCGTCGTCAGCATATATAGGGTGTTTTTCAATTCGTTATAGAAATTTTATTTAAAAAACTAGAAGAGCAAAATAGATGCCGTTTTAGCAGGTGGGTTATACGGCCAGGCAAACATCCTGTAGGGTGGAGTATGCAGCTACTGGACGACCAATTAGCTAAAATTCATTAATTAACGTATTAATTAGACGTTTCCTAGGAAATGCGAGATATCAGAACTGGAGTCAGTCATTATCCAAATCCACAGTCCATATTAAATGCCCTGTGAAGCAAACATACTTTGAGATAAATTGTCAAATTGCGCTATGCAAATGAGCCGAAACCAGAACTTTTCGAGCAGAAACAATGCGACCTTCGCCTTATATAAGCCTATAGCCAGTGCTTGATTGAATCCATTAGTTTTCACGCACCACTGAGGTTTTTCAGTCAGTGTCGTGTTTTTAATGTTCCAAGATTTTGCCCATTGAGTCCCCTGGCCAGTGTGCAGCGTCCTTATAATAATCAAATTTGTGCCATTCACAGTTTTGATTGTACAATATTGAACGAATTAATTTTCCACTGTTTTGTACGTACCAACAACAACAACTTTATTTTCAGAAGGAGAGTGGGGAGGTTCATCACCAGAGGCGATACTCTACCCCATTGCTGGTGGGGATGTGGGGTATAAAATACAGAGCCCCCTCACAATAACGATTGGAGTCCGATGGTGTCCAAAGTTTCAGCGCTCAAAGCCCTTTTGACCATTGTACCATATTACCACTGTACCAAGGATTATTGCTGTTGCTGGGCGCTAAGAAATAAATAAATATTAGAAGGCCATCACGCTGTTTATGGACAAGTCAATAAAACTGACTGATAAACTTATCTGAGACAGATAGCAGTCTATCTGGCCAAGAGGTAAGCGCCTACTCCAATCAGCTCCATCGCTCCAAAGCACGTGGCCATCTCACATGGATTACATGTCGCTCTTTCTGCGCTCAAGTGCGTAGTTCTGGTCTCGGCTCATTTGCATAGCAAAATTTGGCAATTTATATCTCGAGCTACATTTTGCTTCTCAGGGTGTTTAATAAGGACGATGGATTTGAATAATGACTGGCTCCAATTCCGCTATCGTGCATTTCCCAGAAAACATCTAATTAATAAGTTAACTAACGAATTTTAGCTAATTCGTCGTTCAGTAGTTGCATACGCTGTCCTACAAGTAGTTCGGCTGGCCGTATAACTCACCTGCTAAAGCGGCATCTATTTTGCTCTGGTAGCTTTTTTAATAAAAATTCTGTAACAATTAAAAAACACCCTGTATAATGAATACAGCTTCTCCATGCAAATGAACAATGTTGTGTACAAAGCGATTAAAAAGAAGCAGTTAAAATATGCTCCCTTGTGGAACGCATGCTGTCAGGGGTAAGGTGGACGACGTTCCTTATTTTAAGAAAACAAATTGTGCTCTCTTGGAAAGATAAGATTTGATAAGCTGCTGGGGGATACCACAGCAGACTCCATAGGAGTTCAATTTTGATAAATGAATATTACTATTTGTACAATTAAATGCCTTGCTCAGGTACAGAAAAATGCAGAGTGAGCTGCTTGGTGTTTGCCTTTTACCCCACAGTGTGTGCCCAAGCTCGGCTTCAACTTCAACCGGATACTGGGTGCAAGAAGCCTACCTTCAAAGCTATCTAAGATATATATTCCTTTTGGAGCAAAAATATAGGAAGCAATCGGGTAAGCCATCTATATTGGCAAATAATAGCTTCATCTGAAAAGCGGTTCAATATTAGACCTCCCATATTCATTGACAAAAAGAAAGAGTGCATAAATCGTGGGATGGCCCTGCTAGAACCCATACTTGTGTTTGCATAGTGTTATCAAGTTCCTGTAATATGCAGAGACATGGGTATATCAGGCATATCTTGGTGCAAATGCAGCTCTGGTAACTTGACATCTTTGCATGATATGGAACTTGTTTCTTTAATGTCAGAGATGGCCTTTAAGATCTTTGTATATTAACACTGTACATCTCCCGTATATCTCCTGCTACTTATGATAAGCGACCTAACGAAGCTTTCCACAGAAGGTACTCGCATCATAAAAGGCACGTGCTCCAAAAATTGAGAAATACATATTCTCATGTACTACAAAATATTATCTCAGTGCTGCATGTCAGACACTCCCTACTCTTACAGCTTCAAGTTATGAGGCTCTTGCTTATCACTGCTACCTTGTGGGGAGGTACTCCTACAGTTTCAGCTTTCATTTAATCTCCTAGAAATGCATTCAAGAATTCACAAAGCCAAATTTTTCAACAGAACATGAGTAGTAGTAACTCCATTTATTCTAAGAGTACTGTGTTTTCGTTGCTTTGTCTGACAATGCATTATAATGCAAGTGCTGTGAAAGGAGATAACAATGGCAAAGAAAAGAAAAACAGAAAAAAGAGCAAAAAACGATGTGCTGCAGTTCTCTCATCCTTTTTCTGGCTCTGCATCATACGATGCTCACACTGGAGTGACGCACGATTTGCAGAGCAACATTCAGCCCAAAACAAGGAAATGTTGGGTTCTACTTATTTTTTGCAATGGCAGAGTCAGTCAAAATGCAACAGCAGAGTCAACCAAAATGCTGCACAATGGGAAACTGACCAAAAGTTCTTGTCGATGACGCAGACCAAGCTTTTTGGAGAACAGGCTCTCAAATTCACTGTACATTAATTAACTCAGTTCCCAAAACTGATCAACGGAAAGGCAATATTTTGTCATTGTTGTCACCTCACAGGGCTGCAAAAGCAAGTGTAGTTGTTGCATCGCTGATGCAGCAACATGCATAACATCTAACCTTTTTTTAATTATAATTTCCTTCAACCGTGTGAAATGAATTAGGTGCATAGGAAGAAAACAAAGCTCTGTCTGAACATGGCTACTCCACACTTGAATCAATTTATAATGTTAGCTCGAGCCAACAGGGCAATGTCAAAGATTAATGTCAAAGAAATAATACTTTTATAAATTAACAAACAGTCGTGAGGGCACTATGCTTGCCGCTCCCTGCTAATGCAGCCATCAACGGGAGAACCTAGTCAATTTTATGTCAGTATAATTATCTACTATTAATAGTATATTAATTTACAATCAGGTGGTGTAGTAGTAGTGATGACAACACTAACAAGTTGAATAAGTTACGTGTTACAAGTACGAAAGTTAGAGGAATCAGGAGACGAGTATCAACACACCAGTTATGAAGCAAACAGATACATTTCGATGAATTTCAAGATTCATGCCAGTGGAGTGGCAATTAAAGGATCGATTTTCTAGAGGACGTACACTCGTCGGCAAGAAAAGGAATTGCAGGTGAACCATAGTGCACTCCATAAAAGTAGAAACATAATTTACTTGTAGTCCTTACTCCTTTGACAAAAATGCTAAGCGAAACTGTTCCAACCCATCCGCGTGACAACTTCTCAATAAACTTGATGCTGTCACTTTAGTGACAGCAGTTATACAGCCGATATTGTTTTCTTTTTCTTCTTCGGTGTTAAGCACGTGCGTCGCCCAGGATAGCCAGTCACTATTTTAGGCAACACTATATCGAAGCATGACATTTGCTTCTTCAAAAACTTGACAAACTGGAGGACACGATGCCAAGCAGTAACTGCTACAAAACAGCGTCGTCGTTTTGAGGTCAAGGCTCAAGTGTGCGGAGAAAAAGGAAACCTCGAGGAATACACTTTTCGAGACAGGCACAAATGCATCTGCACATTTCGTGAAGGCCAGCTTCCTTTGGGTTTCTTCTCTCCTTTTTTGGAAGTGTCTAAACTTTAAACAGCCCGGATACAACTTCGGATCGCTTTTTATGCACACGGGACAATAATGTTCCTCATATTTCTGTTGCAAAAAACTTTTTTTCCTGCGTGATTTTGAAGCCCTCTTAGTTTTTGTAAACACGATTCAGTTACAGGGTGCTGCCCTTCAACTCACCTGGCCTGATGTGTAGACTTTGACATAGTAAAGCGGCGTACGAAAACGTGAACGCTGAACAGACGAAGAGACCAGCGATGCGCATAGTCCTCCCAATCTATGGGTTCACATAGACTCAGAGGTCGCCGCACCTACATCCATGCACACATACCTCCACGATGCGGAGAATACGTCGTCAGACAGACATCGCCCATCGCCGTTCGCGGCGCTGCCGTCTGCAACTCCAATGACCGACAGATTGGGCGTAGCCCGCCAGCGCAGTCTTGACACGCGTCACCCGCGTCGTAAGCTTCGCTAAATGGAGCTCAGGCTCCCTTCAAGAACTATAAAATGCTGCTCGCTATGCACATGCTCGCGTGTTTCAGTTCGTGAATTTCCCACTGTGGCACGAAATTTCATGACCCTCGCCCGCGACTACAGCAGCCATGCCACAGAACTCCACAAAATGGGGTAAAGATTTCTGAACACGTTTATCTTATATGGTAGCAGAGAAAGTTTTTTTTTTCCTCGCTACCTTCTTCAAGAGGAACAACCAACAAAAATCATGTGGCATGTTTTTATTATGCAGAGCATTGTAATGCATGATGGGGCACTTCTCGATGTACACATTTGATACAACAAAACAACACAACATCCCCCACAATGTCCCCCGGGAAAAAGCCCTGATCTGAGCCCCTGCTAGCGCGCGCTGCGGGCAGGGCATGCCCTAGCCTCGCGCCATGAGAAACCCCCGTCCTACTTGGGCTGCTTGAACGACACCTGCAAAGGACGCCCAGCATAACGAAATCCATTGAGTGCCTCAATGGCCCACACGCAGTCCTGGTAGTTGGCCATGGTAACAAAACCGAAGCCCTTACTTAGCCCTGTGGCCGTGTCACGAATGATGTTCACCTTGGTCACAGACCCGTATTGGGCGAAGAGCTGCCAGAGCGATTTCTCGTCCGTGTCCGCCCCAATGTTGTAGACGAACAGCACGTGACCTCCCTCCGGAGCTCCTCCTGCCATCGGGTAGCTGTATGAACCCGTTAGTGGATTATAACGGTACCGCCCCTGAGCCCCCCTCATCGGTCCTCCCCCTGCCACAGGAGCACGCAGTGGGGGACGCAGCTTCTTGGCGTTGTCTTCCGCAAACTTCACCAGGAGGGGCTCCGTTGCACCTGGGAGGGTCTGACCAGTCAGCGTAGCCATGGCGGCCTCTGCATTTTCACGCAAGTCGTACAGCGCAAACGCCACCCCCTTGTTGGTACCCGTCTCGTCGCGAAGGACACGGAACTGGATTAGTTTGCCGAAATCCGCAAAGAGTTTTTCTGCCTGCTCTGCAGGATAATGCTTGGGAATGCCCCGTATGTAGAGATTGGCATGCTTGATCGTCTCGCCTCCTGGCCGGGCGTACGCCACCTTGATCTTCTTATTCTGAAGCTGGAGGCCGTTGAGAGTCTCCACGGCCCGTGCTGCATCTGCGATGGTCTGGTAGTCGACAAAGCCAAAGCCGTAGCTGTATCCAGTTGCCTTGTGTCGCACGATCTTGCTCGACTTCACAGGGCCTATGCTGACAAACAGGTTGCGGAACTCTTCATCTGTCAGCGTCTGGGGCAGGTAGTTGATAATGAGGTTCGTCTGGCTGTTGTCTGTAGCGTTCTCCATGGCTCGCTGTCGGTGCCACCACGAAAAATGGGGAAGAAAAAAACGAAAGAAAAAATTACGATAAAAAAATTTAAGAAAAAAAAAAAGAAGGCACTGGCTGGAAAAGAGAGCAAAGTGAAGAGTTCAGTAACCACTAAGCAATTACCAGCGGTGTCACACAATTTTGTCAGTCCTCAAATGGTCACACCAATGACGGGGCATTTTAAATGGCACACACACGCTGACCATGACCTTCAGTTACCGAGAGTGTCCTCAGAAGAGCACTACATTACACACAGTCCGAGACGAGTTGGAGGAAGTGTGCTTTGTTCGGCATAACTGTCGCAGAATGGCCTAACATGAGCTATGCCATTTTAAAGGCTATGAAAGACTTTGTAAAGAACGATGCTCGGGAAAGAGCGAGCACTGTGAGCACACCACGTAAGGCTACTTTGGGGTTTCTGAAGGGAAAACTTGCAGCGAGGTTGGCTCCACTTAGGCCTCTGTGTATTATACCGGGCCTGAAACCTCCCAAGAAAAGTGACACATAGTTCGCTTTCCTGCCACATTGGCGCTGTCAACATGACACAAAAAGCTGTCAGGTCGACAGTGATCCGCTATGAGAAGTTGTTACAGTGTAACTCACTACACTGTGGCAGTTGCAGCTTCTCCCAATATGGTTTCAAGCATTCTATGCATCACTCGTGTGTATTCCATTGTGTCTTCAAGTAAGCATTACATCTGTTGCACTTTGAGGTAGAATACTAATCTCAAGTAATTTAAAATGCTAGCCAGCACGTCCTACGCCAGCACATGATCATAGCAGACGATGTTAACTGTTGTCATCACTCTCTTTCTATTATATGCGCGTATTAGAAATCAGATATTCAAGCACTAACTGCTGGAATCGAGTTCTTCAAAATGTACAAAAGAGATGCCCTTTTATTACTTTCACTTATTATTATACTTACTTTTATTACTTATTATTACTTTTATTATCACACCACGACTTTCTGCCATCCAACCACATCGCCACCACTACGGTAAGTAAGTAAACTAAGTTCGGCACAAGGTTTCAGGCCTGGTGTAGTAATATATGGAGATCTAGGTTCCAGCTGAGATGCTTGAACCATTTCAGTGTGAACAGACCCCGCTGTTTAAAATATGGAGACAAATTTTAGCAAGTCACAACACCTGTACGAAACAACTCCACTAGTACCATAGTTATTCTTGTGTGACTCACTGTCGATGCTGGTATGAAATGAAATCGACGTTGATAGAGGTTGCCAGTTGGTAATGAAAATCAGTAAGCCATACCAGTCAGATTCTTTCTAAAAAGCTATGAAACTATGCAGATGCCATTTTTGCAGGTGGGCTCTATGGCCAGGTGAAACATGCTTCTGGAGAGAGTATAACTCTTAGATGACTAATTCCCCAAAATTCGTTAACCCTAATTAGGCAAATTCGGGCAAAAGCCAGACAGCAGAATAGAAGACAATACTCGTTGAAAACCATTCTCTCTTTAAAAAATCATGAAATGAGCGCGTGCCGTGAAATACCCATCGCCGAAACATGCTATGCAAATGAGGCGAAACCAAAACAGCAAGCCGCAGGAGCACGTGACCTTCACCGGCGGAGGTTTGTCTGGGCTGCAGTGTGGTGGATCTGGCCAGCACATCAGAACCTACTCCAGGCATCTATCGCTCCAAATCCCTCTGACGTGGAATGAGCACTCTCCTCCACAACAGGCGCAGTTTCGGCTCATTTGCATATCAAAATTTGGCGATGGATATTTCAAAGCACGTTTAGGGATTTTTTTTTTTTAAATGGAATGGCTTTCAACGAGGACTGTCTCCCATTCTGCTATCTTGCTTTTCCCAAAATTCCTTAATTGTGTTGTAGTCATCTGGCCGTATAACAGTTGCAAAAACAGCATTACGCTGCCCTCGTAGCTTTTTTATTTAAAAAATCTCACGGATAGAAATACATCTAACCTGACAAAAAATCTACTCGAAAGAGTCTTGAATCTATAGAATCTATTTGCCTGAAAAGTACGGGGTTAATGGTGTTTATCTTCCACAAACTTTTGTCATGACTCAGGAGCACTTTGATCAATTTTCAGTCCCAAGAAAATGAATTTTCTGAATTAAACTCCAAATTTTCCCAAGCAAACGTCACTTTTTTTGTTGCCAGAAACAGAAGACGCATGTCGGATTTACCCGATTATATCACAAAATGGATTCCTTACTAAAGTTTTTTTTTAAAATTCCGTGTTAGCGCCGCGAAGCAACTGTGGCTATGAGCAGCGTACAGACGTGGACAGATGGAGAGAGGACAGCAAGGAGGAGCGGGGGACAGGGGGTTTAGTATGCATCCTGGGCCGACCTCCCCTACTAAAGTGGTAACAGCTTAAAAAAATAATGCGAAAACCATTGTTTCGTGTGGCACAATCTGTTAGCCGTTCTCAATTCACCGTCAGGTTAATGCAATAAGGCAGGAAAAAAAAAAAGAAAGACCCTCCTCTTCCTGTTTCCTCCTCACTGTTTTTCTCACATAACTGCAGTTATCAGCAGGAGCATGGAAAAGGAAACTGAAGGGGCAGGGATCACCATTTTCTTCCACCGCTTCTTACATTAATTGAACCTCTGTATGCAATAAGGGGATAAGTCTAATTATCCCCTTTTTAGTATTTTTGTTGCAATAAGATCTACATACCAGTATGTACCTGTCAAGAAAATTTAGGACCGTATTGCAATTTATTGACTCACTACAGGAGGATAAGAAACGGGAACTACATGCCTGTCAATGGGACAGTCAGATCAGGCCCCTTTTCTACACATGCATACCAATGGTGTAGCTTAAATTTTGCTACGATGCGGAAACGAATTCTGACTTCCGCTCGAAAAACATGTTCTTCCTACCTCACATGACCGTGTCAGCAGTGCTACTGAGACTTGTAATCTGAAAAACGTGTGCACTATGCTAATATGTCATATTTTGCTGGCCATACAGAACATTATTTTCAAGATTGTGCTCGTTTAGCAGCACGATAATCAAAATCTAGGCTGCTCCACTGCACAAAGGTAGCTCGCCCGTCCTGGAGTGACCATGAAAGTCGGACTCGTGAAAACTGTTTTTTCCTGCACGGAAACCCTGTGCGCGCGGTGTTACATAGAAAAAGGGGATATGTCATGCTCCTGGGTTTTGTTCAATTTCTGCTAAGTCACACATCCAGAAACGATGCTAACGGGACATGCATGTAGAGTAGACACATGCATATATGTTACACATTTTGCATTTACGTTATTCGAGGAAACTCATCTGAAAATTACTTTACCAAATATTCACTTGCAGTTTTCTCGGTTTGGGATTTTTTCGACTTATCCCCGTATTGCATACAGAGGCTCAATTAGACTGAAAGCTCAGCGAGGCCGACAATTTGTGCATCTTGAAACAACGGCTTTCGTATTTTTTTCTTCCTTCGGCTATTACCACTTTAGTAGGGAATTTATTTTTTGATGGAACGGGGTAAATCTGACATGCGCTTTCTGTTTCTGGGGAAAGAAATGTGACACTGCCCTGGCAAATTTCAGAGTCGAATTCAGAAAATTCCATATCTCACGACTGAAAATTGATCAAATCACTCCTATGTAATGGCCAAAGTTTCCGGAAGATAAACACCGTTGGACAGAGGTGAAACACCCTGTACACAGGCTGTCCCAGAAAATGTGACATTAAATTATAATAATAAAAAAAAAAACTATACCACCTAGAATTACACGATCAACGGCGTTTGTTCTTAATAGGTTTTTGCCTCCTCCTGATGTGAATGTCATCTAACGCAAGTTTTATTGTGGCAGTTTTTAAGAACTAAACTCTGAAATTTGCAAAGTAAAGGTTGCTTTTTTATCGTACCAATGTGAAGCATGTGCAGAGTTTACTCGAGTTCATAATAATTAATACGGATATTGAGGAACTATTTCATTGGAAAGAATAGCCGAAGACCATGTGTTACGGTGCGCTCGACCCCTCTCGAGCACTCCCATTCTGACGAAAGGAGGTTGCTTAACCTAGCCCACACAGGGATAGTAGAAAAAAGAAAGAGTTATTGAAATGGGGAAAGGGAATGCATGATCTCAGTGGGAGCTGGATGAAATAAGCCACACCTTGCCTTATTGTTTTCTACTGTCCCTGCATGGGCTAGACTTCACAACCTCCTTTCATCGGAGTGAGGGCGCACAAAAAGTGGTTGACGCTGTGGTGAGTGCTCTGAAACGCATGATGTTTGGCTATTTTTTCTGAAGGAATAGCTCCTCAATATTCGTGTCAATTATCGTGAACCCGAGTAAATCTGGCATGCGCGTCACACTGTTGGGGTAAAAAAAGCGACCTTCACTTGGCAAATTTCTGAGTTCAGTTAGTAAAAGCTGACACAAACTTAAATGATATTAACATCAGGAGGTGGCAAAAACCTAGTAAGAACAAATGCTGTTGATCGCGTGATTCTAGGTGGAATAGTTTTTTTTTTTCAATTATAATTTCATGACATTTTCTGGGACTACCTGTATACAGGAAGTATGTACAGGATAATTTTTATCATTTAAAAATTGGTTTTAAAAAGCTGTGGGAGCAGCACTCATGCCATTTTTACAGGACTGGACGACTAACTACCTAAAATTCATTCATTAACTTTTTAATTAAATGTTTTTTTGCAAAACTGAGACAGCAGAATTGGAGCCCGTCATTGTTTAAATCCACCCTTGTTTTTTTACATATACTGAAATATACTTGAGATATAAGTCACCAAAGTTTGGTATGCAAATGAGCTGAAACCAGAAATACGCTCCTCTAGAGTGCGGGAACTACATTGCTTCGGCTTATCTGGGCCGGAAAGCGGTCTACCTGGCCAGCAGATCAGCGTTTATTCCAATCAGTTAGATCCCTACAAAACACGTAGGGCTCTGACACGAACGCCCTTTCACTCGTTTTGTACTTGAGAAGTGTGTTGTTTCAGTTTCAGCTCATTTCCATAGCAACATTTGGTGTTTATATCTCAAAGAACATGCCCATTTCAGGAAAAAACAGGATGAATTTAAATAATGACTGGTCCCAATTCTGCTGTCTTGCATCTCCCCAAAAACATCCAATTAATTAATGAACTATAGGTAATTAGTCGCTCAGGATTTACATGCTCCGTACCACAGGATGTCCGCATAACCCACCTGTGAAAACCGCATGTTTAGGTAGCCTTCACAGCTTCATTAATAAAATTCTGGAGAGGATTAAACCAAAACCCCCTGTGTATGCTACTAGCATTGTGCGAAAGCTGGCGTTGTATAGAACGTCTAGGGACTGTATCGAAAGCCAATGGTAGGCTAGGTTAGTTGAGTGAAGTTAGACCAAGTCAAGTGTCTCTATGGCCCGAAGGGTGGGACTCCCCACACGCCCGCTGTAGGAGGTGTCAGCAGCAAACTGTGCCACAGAAGTGTTTTGTGTACTTCACCTAATCAGGTTTGGATAATTACATACTGCCCAGAGACTGCATAGAATGCCTAGGGAAAGTGTTGCATAATTTCCAAAACAAAAATTTCATGTTTTGTCCAAAATAGCCAGGCATTCTATACAATGCCAGGATTTCACACTTCACCGGAAGCATATATACAGGGTGTTTGCTCTAACATATCCAAAAATTTTGTTCAAAGCGAGCGATAAAAGAGAAACGAGCACTACTTTTCAGCTACTTGACTAAGGTGCTACTAGTGAAGCAGTACCTGTTTCTTACTCAAGTAGCAGAAAAGTACCACTTGCTTTTCTTTTATCGCTCTATTTAAACAATTTCTGGACACGTTAGAGCAAACACCCTGTATATGAGAGCAAAATGCAAGCCTAAAAGAAATAAAACAATATAAAGAAAAGGGGATCGTCCAGCAAGTTCCTAGGAAGTCTGGCCATCACATGTCATGTACGAGTCTACCTCTCAACACGTTTAAGTGGCAGCAAATACAAGCCAATCAACACAATAAAAAAGTAATTGGGCTTTCACTAATGCACAATACGAAGCTGATAGCTCTGAAGTGCTGGAGTGTCATTCTTGGACTCCTTACGTATAGGGTTTATTCACATGACATCATCCGCAGGAGACCGCCACTGTCGTTAGCAGGCAGATGTGCTGCATTCGACCATCATATTGTAGGTCCCATCCGGGTCATTGCCCATATCGTACTCACTGTATAATTGGTGTTTCAATGTTATTGTGCTGTGTCATTTGTAGCATATCCAAGCGATTTCCATGTTTCCGACTTCAATAGTCATCCAAAAAGCATATGGCAGCGAACGAAGGCGGGAACATAACTTAGAGGGACTTACAGCATGACAGCAAGGTCACGTCAGTGAATAAACCCTATAGTTACATGACTTACAAAATGGAGAATTTCTCAGCTTCCATCGAAAGACAAGGAAAACCGAGTGTTCCAAGAGGGGACTTGAACCTATTTCAATTTGTGTGCAAAACAAACGTACATATAATTGCGAGTGTCAATATGTACGTTAACTATCATACAAAATATATGCCAGCAAGCAGTGCTTCCATGAAGTATGAATAGATATATGTAAAGATCTCTATTATATGAAAAATAATTTGTGCAAGAGCACTTTGTGTGGCATTTCATGTCTCGTCAAGTTGAGGCAAATGGGGTTTGTACAAGCCGAGTCGTTTATCATTTGTTGTTTACCAGCAAAATAAGATGGCGGGAACACACAGGCTCTCGCCAGAGGCCAGAAGTACGTACAAACGGAAAATGAAGGTCGTTTTGGTAATTCTCTATTGCAGGTCACTCTCTACTAAATGCAGATCTGCTTCACTGAAGTTGGACACAGTAACGCTATTATTCAAAGATAATTTGTAACCTTAGTAGTGAAAATGGGTACCCGGTACACACAAACACACGCACGCGGCTGCTTGACGTTCCTTGTTCTCCCAGAAATCAGAATCAAACTGTTGGAGTGAATGGCGCTCAAATGACACAAACTACCATAGAATCTCCAAAGATGCCTTCAAATGAACGTGCCGAACCACGTGTGCACAGTACCGTAGTGCGGTAAAACAGGCCTTCGAGTATACGTCAGCGACGACGTGCTAGAATAGTGAAAAACAAATGGTTACGGACACTGTTCCAAGCTGAATATACAAAAGAGACATAAAATCAAAAAAAGCTATGGCACCATCTGTAGAACGACGTCGACACGTTCTCGTGGCCGAAGCAACAATTGTTCACCCGGCGACGCGCCAACGCCATCATCGCTAAGCCTAGCGTTAAAATCCTAATACGCTTTCTCGCGCAACTAGTAAGCTTCTGCTGTTCTTGTGAGGCTCCGTAGAGAGTAATAGCTTCGTTTCAATTAATATGCTATCATATTAGTGGAATACCACAATGCGTGGTACGAAAAATACTTACGAAGGTGGAAATTCACGTCATAAAAGCTCCTACACAATGCTGAAAAAGACGACAAGAATCCCCCTGGCGGTCGCTGCTTCAAATCGCAGTGAGCGTTACAAATTAGGAACACTCATGTTTAATTGTGTATTTGTACAAACCTTCTGTGCTATTCCGCCTTATTTTCAAAATTATTTGAAAGAAGAAAAAATGAAACATCATCACTCACGGCTACGCCCCCTTTTATGGGCACGATATGGGCAGGTTGCACTAAAGTTTCGCCCGCGACCGCATCTCCAACTCCCTCGTCATGAGGGTTATAGAAATGATGTGGGTGGTCGTGTCCGGCGTGTTCCCTTGCCTTACCGCTGTACCGGGAACGTCATCTCTTTTGTGGAAATCATTGCGCCACGATTTTTCAGAGCCGCAGTGTAGGCGATACATGCCCGTGTACGGAGAAACCTCCGGAGCGCCCCCAAATCCAAACGTTGTGCAACAGGCCCATCCACCACAGACATCCCGTGGTCTCTCAGCATTGTTTTTTTTTTTTTTCTCGCTCTGTTTTTTTTTTTTTTTTTTTTTTTAGTGATGCCTGGCTGCCCACAGTGCGATGACTTCGTGATCGCTAGGTTACTGACAGAATAAGCATACATAGGCAGGCAGACAAACCTGCAATACACACTACCATTACGGCATTGCCATTAATGGAATTATCTGATGAGCTCTGCTGTCAATTTCAATGTGTCAGCTGTTATGGAATAGCACGACGCTTCTTGGTGGACGACTGGTCGTCCCGCGTCGTACCCCCTCGGTATGCTATGGCGGTGGCGCTGCCAGAGAAGGGGGCTTGGGGTGTTCAACGCCCCCAGCCCCAAATCGTACTTTATGTAGTACATCTGGGAGAGTGAAAACGAGGGTGAAATCATCTCACCCACATGTAAAGTTCCCGTAGAACCCCTTCAGAAATATTTTTATAGCTACGCTACTGTGCTATGGTCTGCACCAGGGATTTTCCCAGCAGCCCCCGCACCCTCTAATGCCCCCAAATTCCAAAAGCAGCAGATATGGGCGTCACCCCCCCTCCTACAAGAACCCCCCTCCCCCCATGAATATCGTGGGAATGTCCCTGGGCTGTACTATCTACACTACAGCAGTAGTTCTCGACGTGCCCGGGGGAGCCTGTGATGCGCCGGCAAGGCTTCGAGGTAGCCATGCACGGGCCCGGGCCCCCGACCCGGCCCGCGGGCCGGCCCGGGCTTGTTATTGACTGTGTGCTCCGAGCCGGGCGGAGCCCGAGCCGACAAAATACGCCACCACCGCGGGCCGGGCCGGGCCCGGGCCGACAAATATGTTTCCGAGAGTCAGGCCCGGCCGGGCCACGCAGCTAATTCCACACAATGGAGATGCATTAGTTCATATCATCATGCGCTTGCGTCGTTCCTGTGCATATTTTGCAAGACAAGCAAGGAATACTGCATTAGGCATATGATTCGACCCTCTAAAACATTCTGAAAGCCACATTACATTGCTCGTCACTCCTCACGTATTTCACAATCACTTGGCAAAGCTTGGTGAGAGGGGTATGGACTGGGAGAAGGAGTTTGTCGACAGCATCCTCTACCTCCGCAAAATCTTGACAGTGTAACGATAACGCACATGCCCGCATACGTTCTGGCAGAGGCGGAGAGTTTTCATTTTCCCAGGGGGGGCAAGGGCGCACCGCGAAATAAGTACTCTGGCGGGGGTGGGGGGTGGGGGATATGTTTATTAAGAAAAAAAAGAAAGGTAAACCAAATGGATGTCAGCGTGTTATTCAAAAAAACAGTGAAAGGGGGAAGACAAAAAAGTAAAAGTAAAAAGAAAGCAAAAGAAAACAAAAAGAAGGAAAGAAAAGAAAAACGAAGAACACAAAACTAATCACACACTCTGGCGGGATCGTATGATGTATGCAGAACTGGTATAGAAATAAGAGGAAGGAAGAACAGAAAAAAGAAAAACAGAGAGAACGTAAACAGTGAACATGTGCACAACTGAAGGCATTACGCCTTTGAAAACCGAGTGCAAAAGGAACAAAATGCATTGAATCCTCGGTGTTTGACCCGAAATGCGCGCAATATTATGAATATGGTCAATGAAATGGACCAGCGGGAGTTGAACCAGCTCCCAACGGATATGCGTTCCGAAGATTCTACCGTTGCACCTCACTGGCAGCTGCAGGTACCTTTTCGACTGCTTTCGTTTCATTGATCTGATTGCTTTGGGCGAAATTCAGGCAATGTGTTGCGTCATCCTCTGTGTTTCTTCGCCTCACCTTCTGCTGTGATAATGAGTATGGTGGGCGGATACATATTTTACAAATTGCAAGATGCATTTTTGGGGTTGGTGCCTCTTCGCTCTTTTGACCCGGGGGCTCCGAGCCCCAAAGGTTAGTGTCAGTCTCTTAGCGGGACTTCCCGGGGGAGGCGGCGCCCCCCCTAGTTCACGTTCCGGGGGGGCAAGGGCCCCCGCGCCCCCCCGCAGTCGGCGCCTATGCGTTCTGGATTTAATTGGGTCTGGTACGGTTATGGTGTTAAACCGCCATCACTTGTATGTTTGTCCTCTCCCCTTATAAATTTACTGATAACTTTGTTTGATAATCGCCAGAAACGCGTACGTCGCGGCTGGAAATACTATGCCGGGATCTACTCGCCGGGTCACCGGGCCTGGCCGGGCTCTATTTGCTTAGATTCCGGGCCGGGCCGGGCTCTAGTCACTGGGTCACCGGGCCGACCGGGTCGGGCCGCATAAATATATGGAGGTCCGGGCCCGGGTCGGGCCGGGCCATTTTTCGATGCGCCCGGGCCGGGTCGGTCCCGGAAAAGTCGGCTCGTGCAGGGCTCTACTTCGGGGCACCTGCTGTACACAGACGTAGCTGTGTAGAAGTGGATCAGGCGAACTAGGTGTCGTGCAAGTAGCGAATTATTGATTTCGATGTATTTAGTATTGTATTGTTTCATCATTTATTTTGACATTGGGTTGTCGGTTGAGCCAACCGGTGATGGCGATAGCTCTTATAGCCCTACTCTCTACGACGAGCGTCAGCCGCGGCGTCGTGTGGTGTTGGTGCCATGGATGAGATGTTGGGGACTGTATCGGATACCAAGGCCTGCCAAAGGCAAGTCTTGGTACACGTTCAAGCTTTACTTACTGGAGCACGAGCTCCCGAGGTTCACGAAAGCCCGGTTGAGGACCACTGTCCTTTAATATAGGTTCTGCACCTGCGTCCGTTGTTCACCCCTGCACTTCGAACACACTGTCTTTCACCAGCAGCTCCTTATTCTTCCATACCAGCTTCTTCGTGGTTTGGACTGATTGTGCACTACCGCACATTCCCAGCAAATTCTAATGTGTTACTATTCTTTTAGGAGGTGCTGCGGAAAGTCAAACCTTGTAGGCACAGCATCATTTGCCCTGTACGATCGAAACAGGTCTCCTCAAAGTGTCTGCTGCAAAGCACCGAAGATTTTGATGGGGCCCCTATTTTCGCGACACAGGTTCTGCACCCGTTTCTTCGGCACAGCTGAGCGACTGTGAGGGAACACAGCGCACAGGAGCACAAGCGCATTGTTTATAGAAAATACATGGTTTTGGGATTTATAAGAGCAGCCAAACATAATTTATTAGTACTTAATGGCACCAGCGAAGTAGCAGTGCAAGCAAGTCCGAGTTATCAGATGCATGCTATACGAATAACCACGATTTTTCCTCAAAATCAAGAGCTTAGCTATGAAAAGTAAGCCCCCTTTCTCTGTGCATGAAGTGCACCCAACACTGCAACAAGGTGGCATGCCCTCTGATTTAAAGGAAATAAAAAAAAAACGCGGGAAGACTCGCTTGAATTAAATGCAGACGACAGGATGCGTTGGGCCCACCAATATGGCGGCCAGTGACCACGCTCTGGCGCACCCTATGCGCGATCCAGCCATATACTATAGAGGTCAGTGCTGGGAACTGGGAAGCATGCTGTCGCCTGCCCGCTGCTGTCTGAGCAGGCAAGGACGCGGGAGTTCGTGCTGGCGTGCAGCCAATGCAGACATCGCGGCCTAAGAAGCAAAAATAGGAAACTGTACACAACAATTTTTGTCAATTTAAACTGAAAAATATTGTATCGGGCACGTGCCTGGTATCATGCATATCTAATTCCACTGAAGTGACACTCACCCCACATTACGTCCAGAGCAGAATGTCAAAATACAATCCTCAGGATGTTATGCAATTGACAGCCTTTGCTACACTACCTATGGATGTCCTATTGATGTTTAAAGGTACTGTAAAGCAGTAGAGAAGCAAGATATGTTGGCGACGTGTCTTGAGACTCTGTTGCCTGTAAATCCCATATGCGGAACCATAGGACCGACAACGCTCTCTAAATATTTTTAATTTGTCATGAAAAATCCGGTGTAGTACAGCGGCGCGACGCCTGGTGTCGAACAACCCCCTTTGCAACGGGCAACACTGTCCAACATGTATTATGTATGCAACATTATTTTGTCACGATTTTGTTCTTTTGGTGGCTATATTATTTCGTATCATATTTCCGTAGGAGTGCAGAACACCCCTGTTTAGTGTGTTTTTGCGAAATAAAATGAAAAAGAAACGCAGCGCTGTTCGACGGAAGCGCCACCTGAACCAAAGTGGCGAGAAATCACAGAATGATTGGCATAACGGAAAGCAATGAAAAAATCTCTAGGAAGCAAGCGAGCTGGTGAAGATGATGCATGATGTAAAACCCCGAGACTAGGGAACACGAAGGGACAGACACAAACACAAAGTCTCAAACCCCAGCTCAAAGCAATGGTTCTGAGGATGACGCACACAGTGCACAAACAAATCCCGACACTGTCTGGCCTTTTTAACGACTTCCACATTTCAACTGTTCAGTATTTGTAAAACCCCGAGACTAGGGAACATGGAGGGACAGACACAACACGAAATTTGTTTATCCGCAGATGTGGCTCGTTGTGTGGATTGCAGGGGCGGATTCTGTGGTGGATTGTTTGGTCGGGCCCAGTGTTATACGCATGCAATGTCGTTGCCGCCGTACTCGGCAGAGAGTACGGATCGCTACCGAATACTATTACAGTGTTGCCCGTAATCTATTCTAATTCTAATCTAATTTTCTAATTAACTGCACCGCCTATTGGAATGAAATTTGCGCCGTTTTCATACTGATGAGTTGGACTATCGAGTAGCCACGCTAAATTAAATTGGACCTCTGCTGCTTTACAGTACCTTTAAATTGGACGAGGACGTCTGGACCAGCCTTGTTGTCCATGGGCTTTTTATGGTTTATTGGGCAGGTGCACGCGAAGGGGGAGGAAAGGGGAATTCATCACAAGAAACAGCATCCCGCCGATATGACCGCTGCAGGCCAAGACACGGGAACCCATCGAGCAACACCGCGATGTCGCTCTGATGGGGTTAAGAGGCCATACCAGTCGGGGAGCAACTCCGATTCACGATTTTCCAGATTCTAGATGGAGCCACACTCGCCGTCCTTATCGCGCCGTTCGCCTCCGACTACCCAAAGGATTCCACGTCAAGAGATCCAACGGGTCAAGAGATCCATCGAGTCAAGAGATCCATCGGTGGATCTCTTGACTCGGTGGATCTTTTGACCCGTTGGATGTCTTGACCCGGTTGGATCTCTTGACTCGTCTGAGGGTTCGCCAGGCCTGGATCTTTTGACCCCTTTGTGTTACGTCGTTAACTCTAACATCGCTAAGCAGAAATTACTCGTATCGAAATAGAGGGACTCGTTTTACGTGCGGTATAAATAGAATACAAATGCACGTGGCAAATCAATATCTCACTTTTATTGACTTAGTTACTTACTTTACATCCCCATATCATCGTTATCATGTATCTCTCTCTCTCTCTCTCTACTTACTTTGTAACACATAGCGCCGTCAAAGAAAAGCCGACAGTTCTCTTGTCTCATTTGTGTCATGTCATTTGTGTTAAAAACAGGTGGCTGCATTGTAAGATCAACCTGTTTGTAACACAGGATTTATAGGAATGCTGTCATTTTGACAGCGTTTCGTTCGCTGACAGCGTTTCGTGTGAGAGATTATGTCTACAGTTAGCGTGGGCTATGTACACTCACGTTGGATGGGCCGGCTGCTGTTTCAAACACGTTGATTATTCGAACACTTCTCTATCACAGCAGGCTCGTAGTCGAAGAGCCAAGTCGCTGTTGTGGACAGACGTTGGACTCGCTCACGGTACGAAAGATAGCTTCATATGCCCGAACATCTGTTTTTTTTTGTGTGTGTGTGTGTTTTCTGTATCAAGTTTTCCCTTAATTTTTTCCGCCGTCCAAACAGAACAAAGACAAAGCACTTTGCGGCTGGGCCCATTATTCTCGGTAACAAACTTCAGTTCTGGCATAACGTGGGGACGGCTGCGCCAATGGACACAAAAGTACAAAGACAACTCTGTCCAGCAGTGTACCCTGCATTTTGGGTATACTGGGAGGTCAATGAACGTGACAGGTCAATGTTGATTGGAAAGCAGAGTCAGACAGTATTTTCCCGCACGGTCAGTAAAAGGACAGAATATAAGGGTTGGGGGCCAATGAAAAGAACGCGACAAGGATAAGTTTTAAGCCCTGCGGCCTACGATTCTTTGTAAGTTGAGCTCAATATTCTTGGTGACAAGCATCCGTTCTGGCATAGCGTGTTATGGCGCTAGGGGCTATGGACATAAACGTGCAAAGGCAAAAAAAGTGGACTCGCCGCCGTAACGTACAGCACAACCTCAGGATTTTCTCGCTTACTTTTTTTTGCGTGTGCGTGTGTGGTAAGAAGAGAGAAAACACCGAAAAGTCTTCACTGTTACCGGGCATACTACTTCCACGGTCCTTTGATACCGTGCTACTTCCTAACTTAATTCTTAATAATACTTCCTAACTTAATTGTACATACAGCGCAATCGTTCTGCAATGAACATGGTAAGGGATAGACTTTCTTTTTTGTCGGGAATCCTGATCCCTATAACGCTTTGACTGGTTGGATCTCTTGACTCGTTGGATCTCTTGACCGGGTTGGATCTTTTGACTCGCCTGTCACGTGACCGGTTGGGTCTCTTGACTCGATGGATCTCTTGACTCGTTTGATCTCTTGACCGGAAGCGTACCCAAAGGATCCCCATTGTGCATGGTTGACCTCGCGAGTTTAAGGCGGCTCGCGCCCTAAGCGCTGTTTGTCGAGAGGGAAAGTGTCGAACTTTCCACGAAAGATCCGCAGTTCGATTCGAGACATTCACGTCATTTTTCCTTGTCTCCTATTGCTATATGAGTACTTTATTTTTATTTTGTTGTCATATATTTATCCTACAATTATTGTTTTCACAAGTCACTGGCGCCTATACTGTCTGATTATGGAATTTTTAGTTGCTCTTCGTTTTGTTTTACTAGTGCATACTTACTGTATGCCGACGTACAAGTGTGATCGGATAGTACGGATGCCGGAATCTCCGAGGCTCTCAACTGGATCTATCAGCGGCTGTAAATTAGGCTATAAACATTGCCTACACACAGCGCTTACAATGGCAGTCTGGAAAATCTAGTGCTCGAAACGGTATTCCTTCTTTTTTTCTGCACTCGCTTACATGCAGTTTACATTGATAATAACTCTATTATTCATGCAAAAATGACATTTTGATGTGTATATTTCTGGTAAATAAGCAATGTCAAATATCTGAATTCATTTACAAGGCGTTGGTGCAAGACTTTTCAAAATTTCCCTCGTGGAACAGACCTCTTATTATTACCCGGAAGCTTCAGTAACGTATTTGAAAGGCCCATTTCCCCCATGTTCTTCCTTCTTTTTCTTTCACGTTACACCCGCTCAGAAAAATGATGTCAGTCGACAACCCCAGTGACAGGGGACTCCCCTTCTTCTGGTGTGCCAGTTTGCAAAATCGTACATAACAGGTGAAGGGCGATAAAGGCTTCGGGTCGACACATGGAAACCAACCGAGTGGCAATCATAAGTCCGAAACTCATAAGGCGGAATTATTAGAAGGCCGAAAATCAAAAGGCCGAAAAATCAAAACACCGAACAATCACAAGGCCGAAAACCAGAAGACCGAAAAATCAAAACACCGAACAAGCAGAAGGCCGAAAAGTCAGAAAACCGAATTATCGAAAGGCCGAAATATAAGGAACCCAGGATACGAAAACTTTTATTCCAACTGCGATAAAAAATTAGCACTACAAATTAAGTAGGATAGACTTATTGTGAATTAATACAGCAAATAAATTATTTCACCGAACTTCGCGTTAATAACGTACTTTCGATCACTTAGGGGAAAACAAAAAGGAAAAGTAGACATGTGAACCACTGTGTTATTGTATGTGTTTATTTTACGCAATGGCAATAAGTTAAAATGAAAAATTACGAGCTATGCGATGACATTTCCCATTCTCATCCCATTTTCAACAACGGCTTCAACCTCGGTCATTCCTAAAACCACTTCCCTATCATCAGCTCTGACTCAAAACCGCACCTAATTGTTCGGCCTTTCGATAAGTAGCGTGGGTAGCCGAGTGAATGACCTGGGACAACTGATGACTATTCTGGAAGACGTCATATGCTGTGCTCCTGTGTCAGGGTACAAGCGTGGTCATTATACAGTTCTTGAACTAGAACGGTACAGAAAGTTGCCGGCGAAGCAAAAAAAAAAAAAAAAAATCCTACAGATCTTGTCATAGATATCCTATGTAGGGGTAAATTCATTGGTCGTTAACTGGGTTTAAGTTATTTCTGTATAGCAAGCGATTCAGACGGTTGCTTGTTCAAATCACGTTCGGGTCACCAAATGTAGAGAAACACCATCTCCTCTACAATTCATTCAGTGGGTGGTACAAGTCATTCACTGGTATTCACCCACGAGGCACTTTCTTTTTGTAGTAAACATGTTGTAGATTTTTTTTTTCTCTAGCCAGTCTATTTCTAAGCACCAAATGCTACGCATTCCAATTATTCGATTTCTGATACGAGAGTCAGGAAACGTTTTTATAATCTTATGACAAGAACAGTCCCATTCAGGGTCTTCTGTCTGTTTGGCCTTTCTATTTTCGGCCTTCTGATTTTCGGCCTTTTGACTTTCGGCCTTATGATTTTTCGACGTTATGATTTTTCGGCCTTTTTGCTTTCGGCCTTCTGATAGTTCGGCGTTATGATTTTTCGGCCTTTTGGCATTCGGCCTTCTGATAGTTCGGACCTTCTTTTCTTTTCTTAGAAGAACTTCTGAAGTGTAAATTTTTACTTCAGATTTCGTTGTGTTGGATGCTGAGGTCTCAGTTAATTCAATCCAAACTTGAAAACGTGAAATTCGGTCGTGAAAAAGCTGAAGAACTGGACACCATGTGAGCCAAATTTATGCGTATTTTAGGAAAGTCACTATTCTTGAAGGGTAACACAGATGCAATTACAAAATTGGGGCACAGACTATTGGCTGTTCCCAACTTGAAGACATTTTCTTCGGTATGTGTCCTACAGCTACGCGGGATACTTCCGCATTGTTCTACTCAATTCAATTCAATTTTATTCAATTGTATTTTCTTTCGGATGGGAGAGAGTAAAAAGCCAGAAGGCTGTGCTGTTCGTGAATGACAAAGGTCTGCGAATAACCAGTGGTCTCCCTCTTTAGCTGAAAAAAAAGCAAGAAACAAACAAACAAAAACGAGAGGACACTGATTGCCTCATGCTCATAAATGTTCGAGTCAAAAGTTACAGAAAGAGAGGTGCTAAGGACACGCTGCGAGCTTCGAACTCTCTTCGAAAAAACGTCTTTCGAACAAACAGCGTCGATCATCCGGCTTTCGATCGAACGGCTTGCGAGCGACCAAGCCATCTTCGATCAAACGCCTTCTCCAAACAGCTTAGGATTTCGGAATAACTCCTTGAACTCCATCTTTATGTATAAATGAACAAGATAAAATGAAAGGAACTGGACGCGCGGCGAGGTCTCGGAGGACGATTTCCGTCTCATAATTGCGCTGATTATTACGCGGAAACTTCAGTACTATATTTTCAAACACTCCTTGGTTTTCAGAGGGTACTTCACATTACACCAGACTTTTCGTTCAGCGTAGACGCTAGTTCGGCGGAGAATCCCCAGGGATCCGGAGCTTCTTCTTATCTTCCTCAGAAGGCCTCCCTTTGTTCGCCGTGCAAAGACAGACGGGTACAGGTTTTGGGTCATCCAACGTGCAACTAGCAAGAATTGTCGAAAGATGGAAAATCCAGGGAACCGGTGTCGAAAAATTGGCCGTATCTCAAAATAACATGATCGAAGTCCCCGTTGAAAAATAAACGACTGTAAATAAATGTTATCTGGCTGTTTCTGCGCGGAAACTGCCAAAGCCCAGACCCAAAGTCTAAGGACTAACCTGAACATGAAAATGCAAACGCTGAACTTTTACTAACATAATAATCAACTAACTAACGTGCTGTTCCGTCGCGTCCGTTTCATTTATCTCTTATTTCTTATTGTTATTTATGTATTTCCGGAATAGCAAGCCGGCGTCCTGTTTGGCTGACCTTTAGCCCGTTTTTTTTTCTTTTCGTCTAATAAATATATCCCCCTCCCCCGTCGCTGTCGTTGGTTTTCCTTGCTTCGCGAACGTGAATTTGGGTTCCGGAAAATACTGTTACCCATTGCTTGGGCGGAAATAATTGTGCAGCGGCCGCTTGATCGATTTTTCTTATTGGTTCACGTGGAGCGCTCATGAAAAAGAAATAATAATAAAGATAAAAATAAAAATAAATCGATCAATAAAAGAAAGAAAGAGAAACAAAAATAAAGCTGGCAGTTCTAAGTGCCGTTATCCTCAGAAACATTTATCTGTGTGTAATCCGCTTGCCTGCTATTTCAACATTACGAACATTAAAGGGCAGTCCTGTTGAACGTTACTGGAATGTCTCTGAAGTCGGCCTTCCACTAACCGTAAATACGAGAGATTCCAGTTAGCCTTATGAGACAGTTGACTGAGTATATTGACGTTTCATGTGAAGCTAATAAACTCATCTCAGTTCAGCTGTTCATGAAAGTAAAGAGGTGAGAGGGAGCACTACGGTGCGCGTGCGCGCCGCATGGTCGGCGGATGGATACGGTCAAAATGTTCCGCGCGGTTTTTCCTGCGCTACGGATAGAGGGCGACACAGAATGACGGGGTTCACGGGGCATTGAGACGGTATTTATCCGTACTCACATTTCATACTTTCTTATAAAAATGGAAAGTGGTAGCCATATAAATTTGATGTCTATCGATTCCTGAAATATTTCCAGAGAAAATAAATGAAAAGTTTTTTCTCGAAATGGCTATAGAAGTTTAATAAAAACCTGTTCATAGAGGGAGGAGAAAAATTGTGTATTATTTTCGCATTCGTGACGTCGCCGTAAAATACATACGACATGTATGAGAAATCTAGTAGCATAATTCTCTTCATCTCGTCTTCCTCTTTATGATGAAACCACCTGCGTCAAAATCTGTGTGATGGTTACCGAGAAAAAGCATAAAAACTGTTCCATAGGAAATACATTTTGACGGAGAGCTGGTCTGCCCTCTTAACAGCATGGATATATTGTATTGTAGGGTACAGTAGTATTGTACTAATATGTATTCCAGATATTTTATTGGCGTTACTAAACACGAGAACTCAGGGAAAACAGGTTCTGCCGGTACAGGTGGGACGGACAGCCCATGCACAACCAACAGCGCCATTCCCTTTCTCTCCTACATCTTTCCTTCTCACTCTCTGATTCACACACGAGGCAGGGCGATTTCTGCCTTACCAAATGTGTTATACATTTTTTTACTTATTCTCCCATGGAGTACATAGGTCAAATTGTCGACATTTGCGTTGTACAGCTGCCATTTGGGTATTATCAGTTCTTGTTCAGTTAAGGGCTTACCTTATGTTTGAGGGTTGCTATATATCAATACAGAAGTGGCTGCACTAATGATGGCTGAACTTTAAAGTGTACGTCCACAACGATGCGATATGGATCAGTGATAATCCTACGTTGCCAAAACAAACATAGGAGAGCACGCGCGTTACGCGCGAGCACATGTCACACCTTGAACCTATCCATTGGTGGTGGTGGTGGTGAAAGGGTGGTCACCGTTGTCGGCCTCACAGAGGTGGGCAACGTCGCGACTCACGCCCCACGACAATGTGCGCCCTGGGATGACCCCTAAAAGGAACTGTAGCGACGTATCTCTGAAAGCATCTAAGCAAAATCCCAGACAGCGCAGCGGGATTCGAACCCAGGTACCTCCCAGTCTGGATCTGACATTTCCAGCACGCTACGCACCGAGTCACGGGAGCTATCCATTGACGAAGTAAACGCCACCCAGCGTTAGGCAA
The DNA here is from genome assembly GCF_037126465.1 of Ornithodoros turicata. Classification (NCBI taxonomy): domain Eukaryota; kingdom Metazoa; phylum Arthropoda; class Arachnida; order Ixodida; family Argasidae; genus Ornithodoros; species Ornithodoros turicata. The sequence goes on along the minus strand of NW_026999449.1, from coordinate 37,988 downwards.
ATTTATCCCTCAATGATATTCGCTATTAGAGGGATCGCCTCCCCTGTATCCACTCTCCTACTCATATAATTTATGGAAGTATTATGTTCATATCACGATCGAGGCTAATAAAAATTAAAAATACGTCCCGCCTCTATCCAATGGTGCAACTTGTTTCGACGAGTAGCGCATTCCGTTATGGTGAATTGCAGAACTAGCGTTTCACCAAAGACAAAAGGGAGCTTATAAGCGATTGCGATCCAGTATACCTCTGCTTATCCTTGCAGCTTGCAACATTGGACTGTACACTTGGAGCTTGGTGCCGCCTCTATGCCAATGCAGCCTGGTATCCTACTTGCCTTTTTCGCCAGGTACTGGCTTATACAATGTGTCCACGCTAAGTGTGAACAGATTTTTTAAAAATATATCAATCACTTTTTCCGAGATAAAATCAATAGCAATATAGCATATGCTGAAGGGCACTCCCTAGGGGGGCATTAACAGACTTCTAAAGCAATGTCTTAATTAATTTTCAATAAATAACTTTTTAATTATAAAAACTACGAAGTTGCTCCAATGAGAACATCTGATCTCTTCGGTCACCAGATACCAAAACCGTTTTCAGAACAAAAATCTGTTTGGTAGATCGTCCGCAAAAAATTCGTGAAGGAACGCTATTTTTTCTTTATTTGGTTTATTGCGCATCTTCAAAGAAGCGGCTTTCCTTTACCCCCAGTGTGAGAGAGTGAAAGAGCAGAGTGCCGCCTCATGCGTCGCAGATTAGCTTTAACTTGCGGAAACAAAACAAAAACACAAATCTATAGGGTGACTCTATCGCGACTGCCCTTATCTTGGGCTGCATTTTCTGTTTTCTTTTAATCTTTTTCCAGGACGCAAGAGGCGATAGTGTGCTCTTTCATCCTCTCGTATTGGGGGCGAAGGAAAGACGCGTCTCTAGAGATGCGCAATGAATAAAATAAAGAAAAAATGGCGTTGCTTCACGAATTTTTTGCGGACGATCTATCGAATGGATTTTTGTTCTGAAAACGGCTTTGGTATCTGGTGACCGAAGAGATCAGATGTTCTCATTGGAGCAACTTCGTAGCTTTTATAATTAAAAAGTCAATTATTGAAAGTTAATTAAGACATTGCCTTAGGAGTCTGTTAATGCCCCCTAGGGAGTGCCCTTCAGCGTATACTATATTGCAATTGATTTCATCTCGGAAAAAGTGATTGATATATTTTTAAAAAATCTGTTCCCACTTAGCGTGGACACCCTGTATATGCCATGCCATGCCATCCAAAGTTGTCTACTTATCCCGTTTGCAGCTGTGTGCATTTCTGTTCCAGAAATTCGCTCTGTGTGACTTGATATCCAATTTGATGTCGATATTAATGCTCTTTGCGTTTCTAACGTTCACCAGTCTTAGACTGTTGGTTTTTTACGACTACCATGTTCCTATATTTTTATTAGATGTAAGTTGCTTGGATGAGCTGCCCTGATTTGTTGAAAACGTCTGCCTTTGTCGTTTAACTTCTGTACGTTGTTAATGTAACATCTTCTTCAATGTTCTTCTGTTGCAGGAGATGGAGGAGCAGAAGGTCTTAACTCATTCCATCTGCATTTCCCAGTCTTGACAGGAACACAACCCAGAGACTCCCTCCGCATGACAACAGTGGACTAATTCCCCTAAATTTCCCAATGTTGAGAGGAGCAGGAACCCAGAGATTCCCTCCGCAGTGACAACAGTGGACTAATTGCCCTAAATTTCCCACTGTTGAGAGGAGCAGGAACCCAGAGATTCCCTCCGCAGTGACAACAGTGGACTAATTGCCCTAAATTTCCCACTGTTGAGAGGAGCAGGAACCCAGAGATTCCCTCCGCAGTGACAACAGTGGAATAATTGCCCTAAATTTCCCACTGTTGAGAGGAGCAGGAACCCAGAGGTTCCCTCCGCAGTGACAACAGTGGACTAATTGCCCTAAATTTCCCATTGTTGAGAGGAGCAGGAACCCAGAGATTCCCTCCGCAGTCGCAAGAGCGCAGTAGCATAGCGGTATGGCATGCAGCTGGTCAGGCATATACAGTAAGGCATGTACTGTAAGACGTGTGGCAGTAAGGCATGCCGCTGTGAGGCATGTGGCTGTAAGACCTTTCTTAAGGCAGTAAGTCTCCATGTCCTCATTGTAAGTCGGCATGTCCTTATCGTAAGTCCCCACGTCCTCAGTGTAAGTCTCCATATTCTTACTGTGATCCTCTATGTCCTTACTATGCCAGTCTGCCACCAACATCTCCCTAACTAATTTGCCCTAGATTTCCCACTGTTGAGAGGAGCAGGAACCCAGAGATTCCCTCCGCAGTGACAATAGTGGACTAATTGCCCTAAATTTTCCACTGTTGAGAGGAGCAGGAACCCAGAGATTCCCTCAGCAGTGACAACAGTGGACTAATTGCCCTAAATTTCCCACTGTTGAGAAGAGCAGGAACCCAGAGATTCCCTCCGCAGTGACAACGGTGGACTAATTTGCCACAGATTTCCCACTGTTGAGAGGAGCAGGAACCCAGAGATTCCCTCCGCAATGACAACAGTGGACAAACTGTCCTAAATTTCCCACTGTTGAGAGGAGCAGGAACCCAGAGATTCCCTCCGCAGTGACAACAGTGGACTAATTTGCCATACATTTCCCACTGTTGAGAGGAGCAGGAACCCAGAGATTCCCTCCGCAGTGACAACAGTGAACTAATTGCCCTAAATTTCCCACTGTTGAGAGGAGCAGGAACCCAGAGATTCCCTCCGCAGTGACAACAGTGGACTAATTTGCCCTAGATTTCCCACTGTTAAGAGGAGCAGGAACCCAGAGATTCCCTCCGCAGTGACAACAGTGGACTAATTGCCCTAAATTTCCCATTGTTGAGAGGAGCAGGAACCCAGAGATTCCCTCCGCAGTCGCAAGAGCGCAGTAGCATAGCGGTATGGCATGCAGCTGGTAAGGCATATACAGTAAGGCATGTAGCTGTGAGACGTGTGGCAGTAAGGCATGCCGCTGTGAGGCATGTAGCTGTAAGACCTTTCTTAAGGCAGTAAGTCCCCACGTCCTCATTGTAAGTCTCCATGTCCTTACTGTAATCCTCTACGTCCTTACTATGCCAGTCTGCCACTAACATCTCCCTAATTTGCCCTAGATTTCCCACTGTTGAGAGGAGCAGAAACCCAGAGATTCCCTCCGCAGTGACCACAGCGGACTAATTGCCCTAAATTTCCCACTGTTGAGAGGAGCAGGAACCCAGAGATTCTCTCCGCAGTGACAACAGTGGACTAATTGCCCTAAATTTCCCACTGTTGAAAGAAGCAGGAACCCAGAGATTCCCTCCGCAGTGACAACAGTGCACTAATTTGCCCTAGATTTCCCACTGTTGAGAGGAGCAGGAACACAGAGATTCCCTCCGCAGTGACAACAGTGGACTAATTGCCCTAAATTTCCCACGGTTGAGAGGAGCAGGAACCCAGAGATTCCCTCCGCAGTGACAACGGTCGACTAATTCGCCCTAGATTTCCCACTGTTGAGAGGAGCAGGAACACAGAGATTTCCTCCTCAGTCACAACAGTGGACTAATTGCCCTAAATTTCTCACTTTTGAGAGGAGCAGGAACCCAGAGATTCCCTCCGCAGTGACAACAGTGGACTAATTGCCCTAAATTTCCCACTGTTGAGAGGATCAGGAACCCAGAGATTCCCTCCGCAGTGACAACAGTGGACTAATTGCCCTAAATTTCCCACTGTTGAGAGGAGCAGGAACCCAGAGATTCCCTCCGCAGTGACAACAGTGGACTAATTGCCCTAAATTTCCCACTGTTGAGAGGAGCAGGAACCCAGAGATTCCCTCCGCAGTGACAACAGTGGACTAATTGCCCTAAATTTCCCACTGTTGAGAGGAGCAGGAACCCAGAGATTCCCTCCGCAGTGACAACAGTGGAATAATTGCCCTAAATTTCCCACTGTTGAGAGGAGCAGGAACCCAGAGATTCCCTCCGCAGTGACAACAGTGGACTAATTGCCCTAAATTTCCCATTGTTGAGAGGAGCAGGAACCCAGAGATTCCCTCCGCAGTCGCAAGAGCGCAGTAGCATAGCGGTATGGCATGCAGCTGGTAAGGCATATACAGTAAGGCATGTAGCTGTGAGACGTGTGGCAGTAAGGCATGCCGCTGTGAGGCATGTAGCTGTAAGACCTTTCTTAAGGCAGTAAGTCTCCATGTCCTCATTGTAAGTCTGCATGTCCTTATCGTAAGTCCCCACGTCCTCAGTGTAAGTCTCCATATTCTTACTGTGATCCTCTATGTCCTTACTATGCCAGTCTGCCACCAACATCTCCCTAACTAATTTGCCCTAGATTTCCCACTGTTGAGAGGAGCAGGAACCCAGAGATTCCCTCCGCAGTGACAATAGTGGACAAATTGCCCTAAATTTTCCACTGTTGAGAGGAGCAGGAACCCAGAGATTCCCTCAGCAGTGACAACAGTGGACTAATTGCCCTAAATTTCCCACTGTTGAGAGGAGCAGGAACCCAGAGATTCCCTCCGCAGTGACAACGGTGGACTAATTTGCCATAGATTTCCCACTGTTGAGAGGTGCAGGAACCCAGAGATTCCCTCCGCAATGACAACAGTGGACAAACTGGCCTAAATTTCCCACTGTTGAGAGGAGCAGGAACCCAGAGATTCCCTCCGCAGTGACAACAGTGGACTAATTTGCCATACATTTCCCACTGTTGAGAGGAGCAGGAACCCAGAGATTCCCTCCGCAGTGACAACAGTGAACTAATTGCCCCAAATTTCCCACTGTTGAGAGGAGCAGGAACCCAGAGATTCCCTCCGCAGTGACAACAGTGGTCTAATTTGCCCTAGATTTCCCACTGTTAAGAGGAGCAGGAACCCAGAGATTCCCTCCGCAGTGACAACAGTGGACTAATTGCCCTAAATTTCCCATTGTTGAGAGGAGCAGGAACCCAGAGATTCCCTCCGCAGTCACAAGAGCGCAGTAGCATAGCGGTATGGCACGCAGCTGGTAAGGCATATACAGTAAGGCATGTAGCCGTGAGACGTGTGGCAGTAAGGCATGCCGCTGTAAGGCATGTAGCTGTAGGATCTTTCTTAAGGCAGTAAGTCTCCATATCCTCATTGTAAGTCGGCATGTCCTTATCGTAAGTCCCCACGTCCTCAGTGTAAGTCTCCATGTCCTTACTGTAATCCTCTATGTCCTTAACATGCCAGTCTGCCACCAACATCTCCCTAACTAATTTGCCCTAGATTTCTCACTGTTGAGAGGAGCAGGAACCCAGAGATTCCCTCCGCAGTGACAAGGGTGGACTAACTTGCCCTAGATTTCCCACTGTTGAGAGGAGCAGGAACCCAGAGATTCCCTCCGCAGTCGCAAGAGCGCAGTAGCATAGCCGTATGGCATGCAGCTGGTAAGGCATATACAGTAAGGCATGTAGCTGTGAGACGTGTGGCAGTAAGGCATGCCGCTGTGAGGCATGTAGCTGTAAGACCTTTCTTAAGGCAGTAAGTCCCCACGTCCTCATTGTAAGTCTCCATGTCCTTACTGTAATCCTCTACGTCCTTACTATGCCAGTCTGCCACTAACATCTCTAACATCTCCCTACCTAATTTGCCCTAGATTTCCCACTGTTGAGAGGAGCAGAAACCCAGAGATTCCCTCCGCAGTGACCACAGCGGACTAATTGCCCTAAATTTCCCACTGTTGAGAGGAGCAGGAACCCAGAGATTCCCTCCGCAGTGACAACAGTGGACTAATTGCCCTAAATTTCCCACTGTTGAAAGAAGCAGGAACCCAGAGATTCCCTCCGCAGTGACAACAGTGCACTAATTTGCCCTAGATTTCCCACTGTTGAGAGGAGCAGGAACACAGAGATTCCCTCCGCAGTGACAACAGTGGACTAATTGCCCTAAATTTCCCACTGTTGAGAGGAGCAGGAACCCAGAGATTCCCTCCGCAGTGACAACGGTCGACTAATTCGCCCTAGATTTCCCACTGTTGAGAGGAGCAGGAACACAGAGATTTCCTCCTCAGTGACAACAGTGGACTAATTGCCCTAAATTTCTAACTTTTGAGAGGAGCAGGAACCCAGAGATTCCCTCCGCAGTGACAACAGTGGACTAATTTGCCCTGGATTTCCCACTGTTGAGAGGAGCAGGAACCAAGAGATTCCCTCCGCAGTGACAACAGTGGACTAATTGCCCTAAATTTCCCATTGTTGAGAGGAGCAGGAACCCAGAGATTCCCTCCGCAGTGACAACAGTGGACTAATTTGCCCTAGATTTCCCACTGTTGAGAGGAGCAGCAACCCAGAGATTCCCTCCGCGGTCGCAAGAGCGCAGTAGCATAGCGGTATGGCATGCAGCTGGTAAGGCATATACAGTAAGGAATGTAGCTGTGAGACATGTGGCAGTAAGGCATGCCGCTGTGTGGCACGTAGCCGTAAGACCTTTCTTAAGGCAGTAAGTCTCCATGTCCTCATTGTAAGTATCCATGTCCTTACTGTAATCCTCTACGTCCTTAGTATGCCAGTCTGCCATTAACATCTCCCTAACTAATTTGCCATAGATTTCCCACTGTTGAGAGGAGCAGGAACCCAGGGATTCCCTCCGCAGTGACAACAGTGGACTAATTTGCCCTATATTTCCCACTGTTGAGAGGAGCAGGAACCCAGAGATTCCCTCCACAGTGACAACAGTGGACTAACTGCCCTAAATTTCTCACTGTTGAGAGGAGCAGGAACCCAGAGATTCCCTCCGCAGTGACAACAGTGCACTAAGTGCCCTAAATTTCCCACTGTTGAGAGGAGCAGGAACCCAGAGATTCCCTCCGCAGTGACAACAGTGGACTAATTTGCCCTAGATTTCCCACTGTCCCATTGTTGAGAGGAGCAGGAACACAGAGATTCCCTCCGCAGTGACAACAGTGGACTAATTGCCCTAAATTTCCCACTGTTGAGAGGAGCAGGAACCCAGAGATTCCCTCCGCAGTGACAACGGTGGACTAATTCGCCCTAGATTTCCCACTGTTGAGAGGAGCAGGAACACAGAGATTCCCTCCGCGGTGACAACAGTGGACTAATTGCCCTAAATTTCTCACTTTTGAGAGGAGCAGGAACCCAGAGATTCCCTCCGCAGTGACAACGGTGCACTAATTGCTCTAAATTTCCTATTGTTTAGAGGAGCAGAAACCCAGAGATTCCCTCCGCAGTGACAACAGTGGACTAATTTGCCCTAGATTTCCCACTGTTGAGAGGAGCAGGAACCAAGAGATTCCCTACGCAGTGACAACAGTGGACTAATTGCCCTAAATTTCCCATTGTTGAGAGGAGCAGGAAACCAGAGATTCCCTCCGTAATGACAACAGTGGACTAATTTGCCCTAGATTTCCCACTGTTGAGAGGAGCAGGAACCCAGAGATTCCCTCCGCAGTCGCAAGAGCGCAGTAGCATAGCGGTATGGCATGCAGCTGGTAAGGCATATACAGTAAGCCATGTAGTTGTGAGACATGTGGCAGTAAGGCATGCCGCTGTGAGGCATGTAGTTGTAAGACCTTTCTTAAGGCAGTAAGTCTCCATGTCCTCATTGTAAGTCTCCATGTCCTTACTGTAATCCTCTACGTCCTTAGTATGCCAGTCTGCCACTAACATCTCCCTAACGAATTTGCCCTAGATTTCCCACTGTTGAGAGGAGCAGGAACCCAGAGATTCCCTCCGCAATGACCACAGTGGACTAATTGCCCTAAATTTCCCACTTTTGAGAGGAGCAGGAACCTAGAGATTCCCTCCGCAGTGACAACGGTGGACTAATTTGCCCTAGATTTCCCACTGTTGAGAGGAGCAGGAACCCAGAGATTCCCTCAGCAGTGACAACAGTGGACTAATTGCCCTAAATTTCCCACATTTGAGAGGAGCAGGAGCCCAGAGATTCCCTCCACAGTGACAACAGTGGACTAATTTGCCCTAGATTTCCCACTGTTGAGAGGAGCAGGAACCCAGAGATTCCCTCCGGAGTCGCAAAAGCGCAGTAGGATAGCGGTATGGCATGCAGCTGGTAAGGCATATACAGCAAGGCATGCCGCTGTGAGGCATGTAGCTGTAAGACCTTTCTTAAGGCAGTAAGTCTCCATGTCCTCATTGTAAGTCGGCATGTCCTTATCGTAATCCCCACGTCCTCATTGTAAGTCTCCATGTCCTTACTGTAATCCTCTACGTCCTTGCTGTGCCAGTCTGCCACTAACATCTGCCTAACTAATTTGCCCTATATTTCCCACTGTTGAGAGGAGCAGGAACCCAGAGATTCCCTCCGCACTGACAACAGTGGACTAATTGCTCTCAATTTCCCACTGTTGGGAGGAGCAGGAACCCAGAGATTCCCTCCACAGTGACAACAGTGGACTAATTGCCCTAAATTTCCCACTGTTGAGAGGAGCAGGAACCCAGAGATTCCCTCCGCAGTGACCACAGTGGACTAATTGCAATAAATTTCCCACTGTTGAGAGGAGGAGGAACCCAGAGATTCCCTCCGCAATGACAACAGTGGATTAATTGCCCTAAATTTCCCACTGTTGAGAGGAGCAGGAACCCAGAGATTCTCTACGCAGTGACAACAGTGGACTAGTTGCCCTAAATATCCCACTGTTGAAAAGAGCAGGAACCCAGAGATTCCCTCCGCATTGACAACAGTTGTCTAATTGCCCTAAATTTCCCACATTTGAGAGGAGCAGGAACCCAGAGATTCCCTCTGCAGTGACAACAGTGGACTAATTTGCCCTAGATTTCCCACTGTTGAGAGGAGCAGGAACCCAGAGATTCCCTCCGCAGTGACAAAAGTGGACTAATTGCCCTAAATTTCCCACTGTTGAGAGGACCGAGAACCCAGAGATTCCCTCCGCAGTCGCAAGAGCGCAGTAGCATAGCGATATGGCATGCAGTTGGTAAGGCATATACAGTAAGGCATGTAGCTGTGAGACGTGTGGCAGTAAGGCATGCCACTGTGAGGCATGTAGCTGTAAGACCTTTCTTAAGGCAGTAAGTCTCCATGTCCTCATTGTAAGTCGGCATGTCCTTATCGTAAGTCCCCACGTCCTCAGTGTAAGTCTCCATGTCCTTACTGTAATCCTCTATGTCCTTACCATGCCAGTCTACCACCAACATCTCCCTAACTAATTTGCCCTATATTTCTCACTGTTGAGAGGAGCAGGAACGCAGAGATTCCCTCCGCAGTGACAATAGTGGACTAATTGCCCTAGATATCCCACTGTTGAGAGGAGCAGGAACCCAGAGATTCCCTCCGCAGTCGCAAGAGCGCAGTAGCATAGCGGTATGGCATGCAGCTGGTAAGGCATATACAGTAAGGCATGTAGCTGTGAGACGTGTGGCAGCAAGGCATGCCGCTGTGAGGCATGTAGCTGTATGACCTTTCTTAAGGCAGTAAGTCCCCACGTCCTCATTGTAAGTCTCCATGTCCTTACTGTAATCCTCTACGTCCTTACTATGCCAGTCTGCCACTAACATCTCCCTAACTAATTTGCCCTAGATTTCCCACTGTTGAGAGGAGCAGAAACCCAGAGATTCCCTCCGCAGTGACCACAGTGGACTAATTGCCCTAAATTTCCCACTGTTGGGAGGAGCAGGAACCCAGAGATTCCCTCCGCAGTGACAACAGTGCACTAATTGCCCTAAATTTCCCACTGTTGAGAATAGCAGGAACCCAGAGATTCCCTCCGCAGTGACAACGGTGGACTAATTCGCCCTAGATTTCCCACCGTTGAGAGGAGCAGGAACCCAGAGATTCCCTCCGCAGTGACAACAGTGGACTAATTTGCCCTAGATTTCCCACTGTTGAGAGGAGCAGGAACACAGAGATTCCCTCCGCAGTGACAACAGTGGACTAATTGCCCTAAATTTCCCACTGTTGAGAGGAGCAGGAACCCAGAGATTCCCTCCGCAGTGACAACGGTGGACTAATTCGCCCTAGATTTCCCACTGTTGAGAGGAGCAGGAACACAGAGATTTCCTCCACAGTGACAACAGTGGACTAATTGCCCTAAATTTCTCACTTTTGAGAGGAGCAGGAACCCAGAGATTCCCTCCGCAGTGACAACAGTGCACTAATTGCCCTAAATTTCCTACTGTTCAGAGGAGCAGAAACCCAGAGATTCCCTCCGCAGCGACAACAGGGAACTAATTTGCCCTAGATTTCCACTGTTGAGAGGAGCAGGAACCAAGAGATTCCCTACGCAGTGACAACAGTGGACTAATTGCCCTAAATTTCCCATTGTTGAGAGGAGGAGGAACCCAGAGATTCCCTCCGCAGTGACAACAGTGGACTAATTTGCCCTAGATTTCCCACTGTTGAGAGGAGCAGGAACCCAGAGATTCCCTCCGCAGTGACAACGGTGGACTAATTCGCCCTAGATTTCCCACTGTTGAGCATAGGTCGGCGAATTCACTCATGATGTCCATCACCGACATCATTCACCATCACATCACTCAGAATGATGTGATGTTGAGTGATGGGCAATGATGTTATGTGATGTTGAGTTTGATGTTGAATGATGGGCAATGATGTGATGTGATGTTGAGTTTGATGTTGAATGATTCAATGATGTGATGTGGTGTTGAGTTTGATGTTGAATGATGGGCAATGATGTGATGTGATGTTGAGTTTGATGTTGAATGATTCAATGATGTGACGTGATGTTGAGTTTGATGTTGAATGATGGGTAATGATGTGATGTGAATTTGAATTTTATGTTGAATTATGAGCAATGATGTGATGGTGACAGTAATGTTGAGTGACGGGATATGATTTGATGCTGAGTTTGATGTTGACTTATGTGCGAAGGTGAGATATTGAAGACCCTGCGATGGGTTTTTCAAGTTGAAATCTGCGGTTTAGGGTGTAGGGTTGACATTAGTCGTGGGAGGTTGGATGGGTGCATACAACTGCCCATCGAAGCAAGCATTGGAAGTATGCATGACTAGACATGAATATGGTACCCCATTTTCAGCGTACCTGTTCTCGTGCCCTGTGATAATCCGAGCTTAACGGAAGTGGCGGGAAGGTTTCAGTTGTATGTGTGACCTTGCTGCTGGTGGGTGGGAGGGAGGGGGAGTTTGCAGTTCACCGTTATGTTCAGCTTTTGTTTCGGGGTCTCGGTCGTTTGGGCGGAGCTGCACTTGGACGAATAACAAAGAGCAGGGGAGGTGGGCTGACCTTGGCGCGCTCGCGCTCTTAGTTTTGTGTCGCCTCAGAGCAGGTGTGGTGTTGTGGGTGTTGTGGGGATGGCTCCAGTATTGACAGCGCCGGGCTGTTATATCTGATGTGTCATATGTGGGAGGGGAAGGGCTTGCCGTTCAGCGTTGTATTTAGAGTTGGGGACTGTGTGGTGCTGCACTTGGATGTCATCCGTAAGGGACAGAAAATGAGGTTTGACCTTGGCGTTCTCGCGTTGTTTGGTTTGCATCGCTTCAGAGCAGGTGCGTTGTGGAGGTTGGTTCCAGAGCATAAAGAAGCGGCGCGTTCGGGCTTATAAATCGGTTATGAAAACCAGTCTCTTGGCACTCCTTCCTTTTCTTTTTATTACTGCTGGCAATGAAACATTCCTGGTGTCTGGGCGAATGAGCGGGTACATGGGAAAATGGGACGGGTATTGTGCAGTATGAACTCGGGGAAAATCACTGTCACGTGAACAAAATGACAGCATCAGTTGTCCGACATCGTTTTGGGAAACCAGAGCATACCACGCTTCCGCCTTATGATTTTTTTCGCAATTTTTTTGCAAAGGCAGAATGCAAGCATCAATGAAAAATTGTCCAGGGTAATGCGGCATGAAACTGGGTTGCACAATTTTGGCGCGTACTCTGCACACGTACAGCCGACAACCCAGTATATTATGATAAACAGCTTCGGGACGCAGCCCCAACGTTTCATTGCACACAATTTTGTTTTTGTGGTTTCGTTATCCGAACTTGTCTTTTGTTTCTGAGTACGACGGTCAAAATAGTTTTCTGTCAGGAACAGCCTAACAGGATTAGTACAGAATAGAAAACAAAGTGACGACTGTGATGGTCTGCAGGTATGGCCGATACCTGAACTCGACACGTCAATGAAGACACTGCAAGAGAGATGACTCACATAAAAGAAAATACCTGTAGAACGATTCGGCCTCACGTACAGTGTGCTCTCACGCCTGGACATTTATACACTTCGTGGCAATGGAATCGGTATATAGACTCTTCGAACTGCCGAAACCGTTGTTCGGCCTGACCTTTCGAGCGCCGTCGAGTTTTTGATACTCTCCGGTTCTGGAATAGGATCACAGATCACTACGACGATCCCAAAGGAACTGCGCATGGGTGCGCGCGTTTCTTCCAGGTTTAGCATAGAGCGTGACTCACATGATATTCACGTTGTTCGGCCCACGTCGTATAGACGATATCAAACCAAACCAACCGTGCTTCAAGCCGAGAAAGCCCTTTGGTAGCAGAGCTCAGAGGGAAAGCAGGCCCGCGTACCGCCGAACTAGCGGATGCATGAAACAAGCCGCCAAAGAGGGTTCGCGCCGGTTGAAGCCGACTGTGAGCGGTTGAATGCAGAACCCAGTGCAGTGCTGCGTGGATGGGAAGCGGAGTGTCGGTCGTTTCAGCAATCACGGCTGCCCATGGGCGTTCCCAGGATTTTTTTCCAGGGGGAGGGGGAAAGTGCCAGGGGAGGCAAGCGTGCTATCGCCTACCACCTCTTTTTCTTGAGAAGGACGTTGCGGACTGTGCGGGTGCTCAGAGGTTCTTATTATGATATCTGAAAATGATCATTACGACTTATGTCTAAAGTAGAAAGTAAAAAATGGTCACGTATGTGCACTGGTGCGACCAGTTGTTCCAGGACGCTTGACGTGTGAAAGCAATGAATGATTTAGAAGATTATTTCAGCACGTGTGTCCTTGAGGTAGTTCGCCAGTGCACACAGCGCAGCGAAAATCCACAAGACAAGGCCTATTCCATTACCTGTTGCAAAAGGATGTCACCGTATTCACACATTCAGCTGGGAGGTTCAGTGATACATGATCAGCGACCCATCGATAATCAAAAAAGTAGTGCTCATAAATATGCACTGAAAACTCTGCAGAAGTATGCGTGCAACTATGCACCTCAAAATATGCATTAAAAATTGTTAATGTAAGTATTGTTTTTCGTCGTTTTTGGTGTGAAGGTATACAACAAAGAAGGCATGCACCACAGACATCGTCTGCTTTTTGCACCGTACCACAGTGCATATTGAATAATAATATAATTGGGAGTAAATTTACGCGCTTAAGTTAGCCCATTTGTGTGAAGAGATGCTGCACGTACAGCATGGTAGGGCTACTGATAATTTCGACCACCCTGGATACCTTAGACGTGCCAAAGCAATCTTTAACACACCGGTGCTGAAGCAATGTTTATCTCTCCCACATTGCTACCATTCTCGGCCAGGATTGAACCCATGATCATGAGCTCAGCAAGTGAACACGTTACCAACAGAGCAACTGAGGCCGGCAGCGCAGATTGAAATGCGAACGCGGTAATTTTCCTAACTGTATACAGAAAGCCAAGAAGCAGAGTACGGCCCACCAGACTCAGACGCCATGGTGCTTACACCAGTGCATCTAGAAATACAGCAAGACATACACACACGCAAACGCACGCACACACATCCACACACACGCGCGCGCGCACACACACGAAGGCAATTGGAGCAGATGGCAATATCCCAAAATACGCGCTGTGCGAGCATTTTCCGTATATGCCGTAACGTACGAAACATTCATTTATACGCACTATAGAATCCACTAATCGGCTCCGAACCATGACCAAACGTGCTTCTATCGTAGAGATACGACACTATATCGAGAGAGAGAGAGCGAGAAAACAAAGATGCATTTGCCTGAAAATCCGCCGTTTTACTGCTAGATATTTGCAATGCACCCCCAATTCAAACAGCCCAGTTTAAAAGTCCCAGTTGAAACAGCAGCACGTCGAAACCTCTCGACTGGGGAAAAAAAAAGGAAATCTCAACGCAAGCAGAAAAACAGGGGCGAAGTCACGATACTCCCCTGCACCCTCTATTGGCACATGCCTCCTTCCCATCATGGGATCCCGGTCATTCCCCGATGCAGCGTAACCGACTACCGAACACCGCCGAGCAGTTTCATCACCCTACCCGCCTCTCTCCACACAACCGCCACCTTCCACATACGTAGCAGAAGACGGAAATATGCCAGCTTTATGAGCAGCCGTGCAGCGCCAAGAAACTTGATACCATAAAGCCACCGGATGCCAAGGCCAAGACCTGCCATGCCTTTTCTAATGTAACAATATCAGCAGTCGATCGGCGCGCTGCGCAACAACCCGCAAACTAGGAGGACAGCGGCATACCAGGTGCCACGCCACCCGCCCATCCTTACCCTACGCACCTGGTATTTGCATTCACGCTTTCAGTACAACCCTATCGCCACCCCGCCCCGTCAAGGCTCGCTCCGGGAAGTGGGCGGGTGCCCCGCCAAGCCCCGCCCACCATTGCGACAGCAGAAACATAACACCTGTTTAATTTACGAACGTCACTGTAAACGGCCGCCACCCAAAAGATGACATCTGCCGAGGAGCCGGGACGCACGGTCACCGAAGCCCCGAAGCCAAGTCGTCGTCGAAGCGCAAGCATGCGCAGTATACAAGGCCCTCAGTCTCATAACCGGTCCCTGCAGTTCAGATTCAAAGTCCATCATACACAACGAAGTTGAACTCAGAACGAGTTCTGAAGTTGAATTCTGACCTATGATATGATGGGCTATGATGTCAAATGATAAGTAATGATGTGATGGGCTGTGATGTCGAATGATGGGTAATGATGTGATGGGCTGTGATGTTGAATGATGGGCTATGATGTGATGGGTTGTGATGTTGAATGATGGGTAATTATGTGATGAGTCGTGATGTTGATGTTGAATGATGGGTAATGATGTGATGAGTTGTGATGTTGATGTTGAATGATGGGTAATGATGTGATGAGCTGTGATGTTGATGTTGAATGATGGGTAATGATGTGATGAGCTGTGACGTTGATGTTGAGTGATGGGTTATGGTGTGATGGGCTGTGATGGTGATGTCGAATGATGGGTTATGATGTGATGGGCTGTGATGGTGATGTGATGTTATGGGCTGTGGGCTAGGCCGGACATGATGTGATGTTGAATGAATATTTCGAAAAATGCCGACCTATGCTGTTGAGAGGAGAAGGAACACAGAGATTTCCTCCACAGTGACAACAGTGGACTAATTGCCCTAAATTTCTCACTTTTGAGAGGAGCAGGAACCCAGAGATTCCCTCCGCAGTGACAACAGTACACTAATTGCCCTAAATTTCCTACTGTTCAGAGGAGCAGAAACCCAGAGATTCCCTCCGCAGTGACAACAGTGGACTAATTTGCCCTAGATTTCCCACTGTTGAGAGGAGCAGGAACCAAGAGATTCCCTACGCAGTGACAACAGTGGACTAATTGCCCTAAATTTCCCATTGTTGAGAGGAGCAGGAACCCAGAGATTCCCTCCGCAGTGACAACAGTGGACTAATTTGCCCTAGATTTCCCACTGTTGAGAGGAGCAGGAACCCAGAGATTCCCTCCGCAGTCGCAAGAGCGCAGTAGCATAGCGGTATGGCATGCAGCTGGTAAGGCATATACAGTAAGGCATGTAGCTGTGAGACATGTGGCAGTAAGGCATGCCGCTGTGAGGCATGTAGCCGTAAGACCTTTCTTAAGGCAGTAAGTCTCCATGTCCTCATTGTAAGTCTCCATGTCCTTACTGTAATCCTCTACGTCCTTAGTATGCCAGTCTGCCACTAACATCTCCCTAACTAATTTGCCCTAGATTTCCCACTGTTGAGAGGAGCAGGAACCCAGAGATTCCCTCCGCAGTGACCACAGTGGACTAATTGCCCTAAATTTCCCACTTTCAGAGGAGCAGGAACCCAGAGATTCCCTCCGCAGTGACAACAGTGGACTAATTTGCCATAGATTTCCCACTGTTGGGAGGAGCAGGAACCCAGAGATTCCCTCCGCAGTGACAAAAGTGAACTAATTGCCCTAAATTTCCCACTGTTGAGAGGAGCAGGAACCCAGAGATTCCCTCCGCACTGACAACAGTGGACTAATTGCTCTCAATTTCCCACTGTTGGGAGGAGCAGGAACCCAGAGATTCCCTCCACAGTGACAACAGTCGACTAATTGCCCTAAATTTCCCACTGTTGAGAGGAGCAGGAACCCAGAGATTCCCTCCGCAGTGACCACAGTGGACTAATTGCAATAAATTTCCCACTGTTGAGAGGAGGAGGAACCCAGAGATTCCCTCCGCAATGACAACAGTGGATTAATTGCCCTAAATTTCCCACTGTTGAGAGGAGCAGGAACCCAGAGATTCTCTACCTAGTGACAACAGTGGACTAGTTGCCCTAAATATCCCACTGTTGAAAAGAGCAGGAACCCAGAGATTCCCTCCGCAGTGACAACAGTTGTCTAATTGCCCTAAATTTCCCACATTTGAGAGGAGCAGGAACCCAGAGATTCCCTCTGCAGTGACAACAGTGGACTAATTTGCCCTAGATTTCCCACTGTTGAGAGGAGCAGGAACCCAGAGATTCCCTCCGCAGTGACAAAAGTGGACTAATTGCCCTAAATTTCCCACTGTTGAGAGGACCGAGAACCCAGAGATTCCCTCCGCAGTCGAAAGAGCGCAGTAGCATAGCGATATGGCATGCAGTTGGTAAGGCATATACAGTAAGGCATGTAGCTGTGAGACGTGTGGCAGTAAGGCATGCCACTGTGAGGCATGTAGCTGTAAGACCTTTCTTAAGGCAGTAAGTCTCCATGTCCTCATTGTAAGTCGGCATGTCCTTATCGTAAGTCCCCACGTCCTCAGTGTAAGTCTCCATGTCCTTACTGTAATCCTCTATGTCCTTACCATGCCAGTCTACCACCAACATCTCCCTAACTAATTTGCCCTATATTTCTCACTGTTGAGAGGAGCAGGAACGCAGAGATTCCCTCCGCAGTGACAATAGTGGACTAATTGCCCTAGATATCCCACTGTTGAGAGGAGCAGGAACCCAGAGATTCCCTCCGCAGTCGCAAGAGCGCAGTAGCATAGCGGTATGGCATGCAGCTGGTAAGGCATATACAGTAAGGCATGTAGCTGTGAGACGTGTGGCAGTAAGGCATGCCGCTGTGAGGCATGTAGCTGTATGACCTTTCTTAAGGCAGTAAGTCCCCACGTCCTCATTGTAAGTCTCCATGTCCTTACTGTAATCCTCTACGTCCTTACTATGCCAGTCTGCCACTAACATCTCCCTAACTAATTTGCCCTAGATTTCCCACTGTTGAGAGGAGCAGGAACCCAGAGATTCCCTCCGCAGTGACAACAATGGACTAATTGCCCTAAATTTCCCACTGTTGAGAGGAGCAGGAACCCAGAGATTCCCTCCGCAGTGACAACAGTGGACTAATTGCCCTAAATTTCCCACTGTTGAAAGAAGCAGGAACACAGAGATTCCCTCCGCAGT
Source organism: Ornithodoros turicata (assembly GCF_037126465.1). NCBI lineage: Eukaryota > Metazoa > Arthropoda > Arachnida > Ixodida > Argasidae > Ornithodoros > Ornithodoros turicata. The sequence continues at coordinate 20,357 of NW_026999449.1, read as the reverse complement.
GACAACAGTGGACTAATTGCCCTAAATTTCCCGCTGTTGAGAGGAGCAGGAACCCAGAGATTCCCTCCGCAGTGACAACGGTGGACTAATTCGCCCTAGATTTCCCACTGTTGAGAGGAGCAGGAACACAGAGATTTCCTCCACAGTGACAACAGTGGACTAATTGCCCTAAATGTCTCACTTTTGAGAGGAGCAGGAACCCAGAGATTCCCTCCGCAGTGACAACAGTACACTAATTGCCCTAAATTTCCTACTGTTCAGAGGAGCAGAAACCCAGAGATTCCCTCCGCAGTGACAACAGTGGACTAATTTGCCCTAGATTTCCCACTGTTGAGAGGAGCAGGAACCAAGAGATTCCCTACGCAGTGACAACAGTGGACTAATTGCCCTAAATTTCCCATTGTTGAGAGGAGCAGGAACCCAGAGATTCCCTCCGCAGTGACAACAGTGGACTAATTTGCCCTAGATTTCCCACTGTTGAGAGGAGCAGGAACCCAGAGATTCCCTCCGCAGTCTCAAGAGCGCAGTAGCATAGCGGTATGGCATGCAGCTGGTAAGGCATATACAGTAAGGCATGTAGCTGTGAGACATGTGGCAGTAAGGCATGCCGCTGTGAGGCATGTAGCCGTAAGACCTTTCTTAAGGCAGTAAGTCTCCATGTCCTCATTGTAAGTCTCCATGTCCTTACTGTAATCCTCTACGTCCTTAGTATGCCAGTCTGCCACTAACATCTCCCTAACTAATTTGCCCTAGATTTCCCACTGTTGAGAGGAGCAGGAACCCAGAGATTCCCTCCGCAGTGACCACAGTGGACTAATTGCCCTAAATTTCCCACTTTTCAGAGGAGCAGGAACCCAGAGATTCCCTCCGCAGTGACAACAGTGGACTAATTTGCCATAGATTTCCCACTGTTGGGAGGAGCAGGAACCCAGAGATTCCCTCCGCAGTGACAACAGTGGACTAATTGCCCTAAATTTCCCACTGTTGAGAGGAGCAGGAACCCAGAGATTCCCTCCGCAGTGACAACGGTGGACTAATTTGCCCTAGATTTCCCACTGTTGAGAGGAGCAGGAACCCAGAGATTCCCTCAGCAGTGACAACAGTGAACTAATTGCCCTAAATTACCCACATTTGAGAGGAGCAGGAACCCAGAGATTCCCTCCACAGTGACAACAGTGGACTAATTCGCCATAGATTTCCCACTGTTGAGAGGAGCAGGAACCCAGAGATTCCCTCCGGAGTCGCAAGAGCGCAGTAGCATAGCGGTATGGCATGCAGCTGGTAAGGCATATACAGCAAGGCATGCCGCTGTGAGGCATGTAGCTGTAAGACCTTTCTTAAGGGAGTAAGTCTCCATGTCCTCATTGTAAGTCGGCATGTCCTTATCGTAAGTCCCCACGTCCTCATTGTAAGTCTCCATGTCCTTACTGTAATCCTCTACGTCCTTGCTATGCCAGTCTGCCACTGACATCTGCCTAACTAATTTGCCCTAGATTTCCGACTGTTGAGAGGAGCAGGAACCCAGAGATTCCGTCCGCAGTGACCACAGTGGACTAATTGCCCTAAATTTCCCACTGTTGAGAGGAGCAGGAACCCAGAGATTCCCTCCGCACTGACAACAGTGGACTAATTGCCCTAAATTTCCCACTTTTGGGAGGAGCAGGAACCCAGAGATTCCCTCCACAGTGACAACAGTGGACTAACTGCCCTAAATTTCCCACTGTTGAGAGGAGCAGGAACCCAGAGATTCCCTCCGCAGTGACCACAGTGGACTAATTGCCCTAAATTTCCCACTGTTGAGAGGAGCAGGAACCCAGAGATTCCCTCCGCAGTGACAACAGTGGACTAATTGCCCTAAATTTCCCACTGTTGAGAGGAGCAGGAACCCAGAGATTCCCTCCGCAGTGACAACAGTGGACTAGTTGCCCTAAATATCCCACTGTTGAGAGGAGCAGGAACCCAGAGATTCCCTCCGTAGTGACAACAGTGGACGAATTTGCCCTAGATATCCCACTGTTGAGAGGAGCAGGAACCCAGAGATTCCCTCCGCAGTGACAACAGTTGTCTAATTGCCCTAAATTTCCCACATTTGAGAGGAGCAGGAACCCAGAGATTCCCTCCGCAGTGACAACAGTGGACTAATTTGCCCTAGATTTCCCACTGTTGAGAGGAGCAGGAACCCAGAGATTCCCTCCGCAGTCGCAAGAGCGCAGTAGCATTCCGGTATGGCATGCAGCTGGTAAGGCATATACAGAAAGGCATGTAGCTGTGAGACGTGTGGCAGTAAGGCATGCCGCTGTGAGGCATGTAGCTGTAAGACCTTTCTTAAGGCAGTAAGTCTCCATGTCCTCATTGTAAGTCGGCATGTCCTCATTGTAAGTCGGCATGTCCTTATCGTAAGTCCACCCGTCCTCAGTGTAAGTCTCCATGTCCTTACTGTAATCCTCTACGTCGTTACTATGCCAGTCTGCCACCAACATCTCCCTAACTAATTTGCCCTAGATTTCCCACTGTTGAGAGGAGCAGGAACCCAGAGATGCCCTCCGCAGTGACAACAGTGGACTAATTGCCCTAAATTTCCCATTGTTGAGAGGAGCAAGAACCCAGACATTCCCTCCGCAGTAACAACAGTGGACTAATTGCCCTAAATTTCCCACTGTTGAGAGGAGGAAGAACCCTAAGATTCCCTCCGCAGCGACAACAGTGGACTAATTGCCCTAAATTTCCCACTGTTGAGAGGAGCAGGAACCCAGAGATTCCCTCCGCAGTGACAACAGTGGACTAATTGCCCTAAATTTCCCACTGTTGAGAGGAGCAAGAACCCAGAGATTCCCTCTGCAGTGACAACACTGGACTAATTTGCCCTAGATTTCCCACTGTTGAGAGGAGCAAGAACCCAGAGATTCCCTCCGCACTGACAACAGTGGACTAATTCCCCTAAATTTCCCACTGTTGAGAGGAGCAGGAACCCAGAGATTCCCTCCGCAGTGACAACAGTTGTCTAATTGCCCTAAATTTCCCACATTTGAGAGCAACAGGAACCCAGAGATTCCCTCCGCAGTGACAACAGTGGACTAATTTGCCCTAGATTTCCCACTGTTGAGAGGAGCAGGAACACAGAGATTCCCTCCGCAGTCGCAAGAGTGCAGTAGCATAGCGGTATGGCATGCAGCTGGTAAGGCATATACAGCAAGGCATGCCGCTGTGAGGCATGTAGCTGTAAGACCTTTCTTAAAGGGACAGTCGCATCGACCACAGATCGATTCCGAAACCACAGTGAAATGAGATTCCCCGTCCTTCACTGAACATGACTCCGAAAGTCCCGTTCCGATCGACGGAATACTTTTTGCATAATTCGTGTGTAAGCGGCGCTACAGCAGACGACGGAAGCGGGCGTCAAGCGGAACTCCCTGCTGAGAATCTTTAGCAACGTCACATGGAATCTGACCAATAAGAACGCGGCGAGCCAGAGGAGTCCCCGCGGCTTGCAGCTTGCATGAGCAAGGTCAGGGAGACGAAGGCGAAGGCACATACGGAGATGGCGGACTCGGAACGCGGAAGTGGCGAATCGTGCTGTTCAAATGCCTTTAGTAATAGCTCCCGTGACGAATATACATGTTTGATGACGGCCCATATTCGACGGATCCGCTTATTCTGCAAGTCGCTGGTGATGTACGTGCCGCAGCTGCGTTAGCGCAACAGAACGAGCCTCAGGACCACTGCTTTAGGTACGTTCATGATCGGAGTGCTCAATACTTAATCCCGTGACATTCACACTACGACGCAGGAAACAATCCAAGTGTTTGTGCGGCGTCTGTGTTCCTCAGGAACTGGATGAGTACCTATATGCTGCAGTGCTGGTGAAGTGGTAGAGTTGTGCAATGACGGCACGCACCACACGCACGCATCACACTTTGTTCCCAGCTCCCTGTCATCGGCCAGAACTTCTAGTGGTGTATCTACCGCAGTATTGCAGCGACAATCACAGTCTTCGCCTACTGTGCCCACGATAGATAGGCACGTCGAGCAATCCTTATTTTCGTAGTTGTCGTCGTTGTTTGCACACACGACGAATGCCCCATGAAAGTTACGAAGGCTCTAACCAACTGTGCAACTCAAGGGCCGGGTTAGAATTAGATTGATTGTCAGGAAATTAACTATGCTACGTGTTTAGGAAAGTGTCCTTTCTTTTTACAGCTACGTCAGGTTCACTGCTTATTGTGTGTTTACAAGCTGAGTTTGGAGATTCCTTGAACCGAAAAACAGACGACAGATACCTGGGTGTGTCGTCCGCATGATTCGCCAACGTTTTTCCATCCTGGTCCTATCAGGACTATCATCTTTAGTGTGCCTCATTTCCTGTTCACACCTACACCATAATAGACTTGCGTAGTTTCCAATTGAGAAGTGTGAAACAGAATCTGTGTTACCACAGTAATCCTGAGAAGTGCAAAGGAATCGGCAGGAGCAATAAACTACCTGGCCATAAGTGACAGTTATACTTTTAATGATAGTGTAATGCTTCTTATCGTTGGCAGTATTATAGCATGTGAGGGATATAACACGTCAAATAATTTCAGGTAACGTTTCATAACTCACTAATGGTACAGTTACACCTCATTATCATAGTAAGTGATACATCTGTCTGGGAATGTCCAAAATTTGTCATTCCCACGGAAGATTGTTCTGCCTTGATAGAGAAAAACAAATTTTGATACCTGACATTGATCCAATTTTTTAGCACCACTGTCTTGAAAACAGCTTTCAAGACTGTAACTTCAGAGATCCTTGGCAGAGCATTACCTCTTGTCTATGTATTATAATAATTATTATAATGACAGGCAATAAGTTACGCAAATGTGAATAAATCTTTGTGTTGACTGAGTGTTGTCCATTCAAGAGCCATTGCACAAGTCCACATCCAACTCTTCACGCACAGATATTTATTATTTGCTATGCACAGACAGTTATCAGCGTGCACCACACTGGCAATGTCCCTTGGGATCTGAAGCGGGGACTCACAAAAATAAAAAAATAAAATAAACAGTTTTGTAAGTACTTCAATTGCAATGAAAACGGGACGATTGGACAGTACATTGGACGGTTTCATTATAACAGTGGTACACAGGAAAAAAACTCGGGGTGTTGGGGGGGATCTGGATCGATCTCTGGGCATAACCAAGTGTAAACTTTTAGAAGGGTTTGTACATCCTGAAATGGCCCTCATGCCTCAGACCCCACTACTCGATTAATGCACCTCCCTTACAGTAAGAGGCCTCTTACTATCTGCGGCATATCCTATCAAAGCTCACAGGACAGCAAATTTGGCCAATGCTTATGTGACAGTGCCTCGTAGAACATGCAGGTTTTCTGTTGAATTGACACTACATCTCTGGTAGCCCCTTTAATGTCTGGAGGTAGGTGCATCATTTTACATTTAACCAGCAGTAATGTATAGCATTGCAAAAAAGGAAACAAGGGCTTAAACTCAACGCTGCATCAGCATCATTCATCATCTCACAATAGCGTTGTTGTTGTCAGCCTCTGCACAAAGATTTGGGTGGACCTGAAACGGACCTTTTTTTTTTTTTTTTTTCGTTTCCTGCTGTCAAGTTATTTTGTCTTGGCATGTAGCTGTGAGATGTCAGTGGAAGCCATGAAGTCATTCTCTTTACTTCTTGAACTTGGATGAAGAAAGCACTGTTCTGGAAGATCCTAATTTGTCAGAGGCGTCGTAAAGGCATTAGTGTAAAAACCAGGTCTCTCAGCAAAATTGCCGTGCACACACGTACATTGTTTGATGCCGTTTCATGGATGGATGGGACTTGATCAGCAGCACCTGGTCCTTCTATAACACAGAACGTCAAAAGTGCCGCAAAAACCGCAGCCCTACAGCACACAAACAGTTCACAAACGGAGAGATAAAAGGTAACTGGGAAGTGGGTTATGGCGCTTATGTTACGGACAGAGGTACTGTTTGTATAGTGCCTGTTTGTAACACCAGCACACAAACAGCGTCAGTTCTTCCTTTTAGTGATCGGGGTTCATAGTTTGCGAATTGTTCTGTGTCCAAAAATTGTAAACACATTATATGTATTTAAGCAATATATGTACCACTTGCGCTTGACCCTGTCGAACTGCCTGCAGCTGTAATACACATGAAAATCAATCATGTCTACCACATTCTACAAAAGTCACAGGTTCAGTAACAGTGAAAGTTTCATGATAACGCGTCCGAGAACGAGAAAAGTCAATCACGTTCATATGAATGACATCACTTGAACTTGTTTATTGTATTTTATTTATCTAGTTATTAATCATAGGTTAGGGGATACCTTACGTTGTACCGATTTCGTCTTTTGCTGCTAAGTGCTACTCACGCGCAAGAGTGACAGACCCGATTGGGAAACTACATAGACATTGTGACTTACTGTCGAAGTTGCTGGCTCGCTTTGTTCGTGGAACACTGTCGGAACGGCGTCAAGTTTCAATTCGTTCCTTTTTTGTGTCAATCCAAGTTGCACTTCCATGATGTCCTCATCCAGGTACACATTATCGGTGAAATGCGAGGAGCATACACGGACAGCATGAACACTCCTTGCTTCATCTGGATACCCGCTAGTGATGTAGCTGCTTCCAACTTTCGCTTCGTCTGTGGTCTGGCTGTAGCTGCATCCTTGGCGTGCGAAATCAAACATCGAGGTTTTCGAAGGAAGTTTTCCTGGAGTCGGGAACGCTGTGTCGGTTTCCAAACGACATCCCACGCGAAGGATGCAAGCGTAGCGATAGTAACCGAGTCACTAGAAAGTGTCACATGTGAATACGGGCGACGTGCCGGAAAAAACAAAGCAGCCCCAGACTTGGCGGCAGACGACAGCGTCCTTCACAGCGGATTAGCCAGATTCGACCTTGCGTCACGCGATGTTGTTGGCGCTGGCGCTTTCGAGGATCAAAACGAAACCGGATCTTTTAAATTCGATTCCCCATCACCCAGTCCGTTTTGGAAGGAGAAAATTTGGCAAATAGCTCGTGGTAGTGTACCGAACACATTGGTATTGGATTCGTAACCACGGTTCCGGATGCGACAGTCCCTTTAAGGGAGTAAGTCTCCATGTCCTCATTGTAAGTCGGCATGTCCTTATCGTAAGTCCCCACGTCCTCATTGTAAGTCTCCATGTCCTTACTGTAATCCTCTACGTCCTTGCTATGCCAGTCTGCCACTAACATCTGCCTAACTAATTTGCCCTAGATTTCCGACTGTTGAGAGGAGCAGGAACCCAGAGATTCCGTCCGCAGTGACCACAGTGGACTAATTGCCCTAAATTTCCCACTGTTGAGAGGAGCAGGAACCCAGAGATTCCCTCCGCACTGACAACAGTGGACTAATTGCCCTAAATTTCCCACTTTTGGGAGGAGGAGGAACCCAGAGATTCCCTCCACAGTGACAACAGTGGACTAACTGCCCTAAATTTCCCACTGTTGAGAGGAGCAGGAACCCAGAGATTCCCTCCGCAGTGACCACAGTGGACTAATTGCCCTAAATTTCCCACTGTTGAGAGGAGCAGGAACCCAGAGATTCCCTCCGCAGTGACAACAGTGGACTAATTGCCCTAAATTTCCCACTGTTGAGAGGAGCAGGAACCCAGAGATTCCCTCCGCAGTGACAACAGTGGACTAGTTGCCCTAAATATCCCACTGTTGAGAGGAGCAGGAACCCAGAGATTCCCTCCGTAGTGACAACAGTGGACTAATTTGCCCTAGATATCCCACTGTTGAGAGGAGCAGGAACCCAGAGATTCCCTCCGCAGTGACAACAGTTGTCTAATTGCCCTACATTTCCCACATTTGAGGGGAGCAGGAACCCAGAGATTCCCTCCGCAGTGACAACAGTGGACTAATTTGCCCTAGATTTCCCACTGTTGAGAGGAGCAGGAACCCAGAGATTCCCTCCGCAGTCGCAAGAGCGCAGTAGCATTCCGGTATGGCATGCAGCTGGTAAGGCATATACAGAAAGGCATGTAGCTGTGAGACGTGTGGCAGTAAGGCATGCCGCTGTGAGGCATGTAGCTGTAAGACCTTTCTTAAGGCAGTAAGTCTCCATGTCCTCATTGTAAGTCGGCATGTCCTCATTGTAAGTCGGCATGTCCTTATCGTAAGTCCATCCGTCCTCAGTGTAAGTCTCCATGTCCTTACTGTAATCCTCTACGTCGTTACTATGCCAGTCTGCCACCAACATCTCCCTAACTAATTTGCCCTAGATTTCCCACTGTTGAGAGGAGCAGGAACCCAGAGACGCCCTCCGCAGTGACAACAGTGGACTAATTGCCCTAAATTTCCCATTGTTGAGAGGAGCAGGAACCCAGAGATTCCCTCCGCAGTAACAACAGTGGACTAATTGCCCTAAATTTCCCACTGTTGAGAGGAGGAAGAACCCTAAGATTCCCTCCGCAGCGACAACAGTGGACTAATTGCCCTAAATTTCCCACTGTTGAGAGGAGCAGGAACCCAGAGATTCCCTCCGCAGTGACAACAGTGGACTAATTGCCCTAAATTTCCCACTGTTGAGAGGAGCAAGAACCCAGAGATTCCCTCTGCAGTGACAACACTGGACTAATTTGCCCTAGATTTCCCACTGTTGAGAGGAGCAAGAACCCAGAGATTCCCTCCGCACTGACAACAGTGGACTAATTCCCCTAAATTTCCCACTGTTGAGAGGAGCAGGAACCCAGAGATTCCCTCCGCAGTGACAACAGTTGTCTAATTGCCCTAAATTTCCCACATTTGAGAGCAACAGGAACCCAGAGATTCCCTCCGCAGTGACAACAGTGGACTAATTTGCCCTAGATTTCCCACTGTTGAGAGGAGCAGGAACACAGAGATTCCCTCCGCAGTCGCAAGAGCGCAGTAGCATAGCGGTATGGCATGCAGCTGGTAAGGCATATACAGTAAGGCATGTAGCTGTGAGACGTGTGGCAGTAAGGCATGCCGCTGTGAGGCATGTAGCTGTAAGACCTTTCTTAAGGCAGTAAGTCTCCATGTCGTCATTTGTAGCTGTAAGACCTTTCTTAAGGAAGTAAGTCTCCATGTCCTCATTGTAAGTCGGCATGTCCTTATCGCAAGTCCCCACGTCCTCATTGTAAGTCTCTATGTCCTTACTGTAATCCTCTACGTTGTTACTATGCCAGTCTGCAGGAAACTCGGAGATTCCCTCCGCAGCGACAACAGTGGACTAATTGCCCTAAATTTTCCACTGTTGAGAGGAGCAGGAACCCAGAGATTCCCTCCGCAGTGACAACAGTGGACTAATTGCCCTAAATTTCCCACTGTTGAGAGGAGCAGGAACCCAGAGATTCCCTCCGCAAAGGCAAGATCCCAGTAGCATAGCGGTATGGCATGCAGCTGGTAAGGCATATACAGTAAGGCTTGCAGCTGTGAGACGTGTGGCAGTAAGGCATGCCGCTGTGAGGCATGTAGCTGTAAGACCTTTCTTAAGGCAGTAAGTCTCCATGTCCTCATTGTAAGTCGGCATGTCCTTACTGTAAACCTCTACGTCCTTACTATGCCAGTCTGCCACTAACATCTCCCTAACTAATTTGCCCTAGATTTCCCACTGTTGAGAGGAGCAGGAACCCAGAGATTCCCTTCACAGTGAGAACAGTGGACTAATTGCCCTAAATTTCCCACATTTGAGAGGAGCAGGAAGCCAGAGATTCCCTCGGCAGTGACAACAGTGGACTAATTGCCCTAAATTTCCCACTGTTGAGCGGAACAGGAACCCAGAGATTCCCTCCGCAGTGACAACAGTGGACTAATTGCCCTAAATTTCCCACTGTTGAGAGGAGCAGGAACCCAGAGATTCCCTCCGCAGTGACAACAGTGCACTAATTGCCCTAAATTTCCCACTGTTGAAAGGAGCAGGAACCCAGAGATTCCCTCCGCAGTGACAACAGTGGACTAATTGCCCTAAATTTCCCACTGTTGAGAGGAGCAAGAACCCAGAGATTCCCTCTGCAGTGACAACAGTGGACTAATTTGCCCTAGATTTCCCACTGTTGAGAGGAGCAGGAACCCAGAGATTCCCTCCGCAGTGACAACAGTGGACTAATTGCAAAAAATTTCCCACTGTTGAGAGGAGCAGGAACCCAGAGATTCCCTCCGCAGTGACAACGGTGGACTATTTTGCCTTAGATTTCCCACTGTTGAGAGGAGCAGGAACCCAGAGATTCCCTCCGCAAAGGCAAGATCCCAGTAGCATAGCGGTATGGCATGCAGCTGGTAAGGCATACACAATAAGGCATGCAGCTGTGAGACGTGTGGCAGTAAGGCATGCCGCTGTGAGGCATGTAGCTGTAAGACATTTCTTAAGGCAGTAAGTCTCCATGTCCTCATTGTAAGTCGGCATGTCCTTACTGTAAACCTCTACGTCCTTACTATGCCAGTCTGCCACTAACATCTCCCTAACTAATTTGCCCTCGATTTCCCACTGTTGAGAGGAGCAGGAACCCAGAGATTCCCTTCACAGTGACAACAGTGGACTAATTGCCCTAAATTTCTCACATTTGAGAGGAGCAGGAAGCCAGAGATTCCCTCCGCAGTGACAACAGTGAACTAATTGCCCTAAATTTCCCACATTTGAGCGGAGCAGGAACCCAGAGATTCCCTCCGCAGTGACAACAGTGGACTAATTGCCCTAAATTTCCCACTGTTGAGAAGAGCAGGAACCCAGAGATTCCCTCCGCAGTGACAACAGTGCACTAATTGCCCTAAATTTCCCACTGTTGAAAGGAGCAGGAACCCAGAGATTCTCTCCGCAGTGACAACAGTGGACTAATTGCCCTAAATTTCCCACTGTTGAGAGGAGCAAGAACCCAGAGATTCCCTCTGCAGTGACAACAGTGGACTAATTTGCCCTTGATTTCCCACTGTTGAGAGGAGCAGGAACCCAGAGATTCCCTCCGCAGTGACAACAGTGGACTAATTGCAAAAAATTTCCCACTGTTGAGAGGAGCAGGAACCCAGAGATTCCCTCCGCAGCGACAACGGTGGACTATTTTGCCTTAGATTTCGCACTGTTGAGAGGAGCAGGAACCCAGAGATTCCCTCCGCAAAGGCAAGATCCCAGTAGCATAGCGGTATGGCATGCAGCTGGTAAGGCATACACAGTAAGGCATGCAGCTGTGAGACGTGTGGCAGTAAGGCATGCCGCTGTGAGGCATGTAGCTGTAAGACCTTTCTTAAGGCAGTAAGTCTCCATGTCCTCATTGTAAGTCGGCATGTCCTTACTGTAAACCTCTACGTCCTTACTATGCCAGTCTGCCACTAACATCTCCCTAACTAATTTGCCCTAGATTTCCCACTGTTGAGAGGAGCAGGAACCCAGAGATTCCCTCCACAGTGACAACAGTGGACTAATTGCAAAAAATTTCCCACTGTTGAGAGGAGCAGGAACCCAGAGATTCCCTCCGCAGTGACAACGGTGGACTAATTTGCCTTAGATTTCCCACAGTTGAGAGGAGCAGGAACCCAGAGATTCCCTCCACAGTGACAACAGTGGACTAACTGACCCAAATTTCTCACTGTTGAGAGGAGCAGCAACCCAGAGATTCCTTCCGCAGTGACAACAGTGGACTCATTGCCCTAAATTTCCCACTGTTGAGAGGAGCAGGAACCCAAAGATTCCCTCCGCAGTGACAACAGTGCATTAATTGCCCTAATGTTTCCCACTGTTGAGAGGAGTAGGAACCCAGAGATTCCCTCCGCAGTGATAACAGTGGACTAATTGCCCTAAATTTCCTACTGTTGAGAGGAGCAGGAACCCAGAGATTCCCTCCGCAGTCGCAAGAGCGCAGTAGCATAGCGGTATGGCATGCAGCTGGTAAGGCATATACAGTAAGGCATGTAGCTGTGAGACGTGGCAGTAAGGCATGCCGCTGTGAGGCATGTAGCTGTAAGACCTTTCTTAAGGCAGTAAGTCTCCATGTCCTCATTGTAAGTCGGCATGTCCTTATCGTAAGTCCCCACGTCCTCATTGTAAGTCTCCATGTCCTTACTGTAATCCTCTACGTCCTTACTATGCCAGTCTGCCACTAACATCTCCCTAACTAATTTGCCCTAGATTTCCCACTGTTGAGAGGAGCAGGAACCCAGAGATTCCCTCCGCAGTGACAACAGTGGACTAATTGCCCTAAATTTCCCACTGTTGAGAGGAGCACGGACCCAGAGATTCCCTCCACAGTGACAACAGTGGACTAATTCGCCCTAGATTTCCTACTGTTGAGAGGAGCAGGAACCCAGAGATTCCCTCCGCAGTGACAACAGGGGACTAATTGCAAAAAATTTCCCACTGTTGAGAGGTGCAAGAACACAAACATTCCCTCCGCAGTGACAACAGTGGACTAACTGCCCTAAATTTCTCACTGTTGAGAGGAGCAGGAACCCAGAGACTCCCTCCGCAGTGACAACAGTGCACAAATTGCCCTAAATTTCCCACTGTTGAGAGGAGCAGGAACCCAGTTGTTCCCTCCGCAGTGACAACAGTAGACTAATTGCCCTAAATGTCCCACTGTTGAGATGAGCGGGAACCCAGAGATTCCCTCCGCAGTGACAACAGTGGACTAATTGCCCTAAATTTCTCACTGTTGAGAGGAGCAGGAACCCAGAGATTCCCTCCGCAGTGACAACAGTGGACTAATTGCCCTAAATTTCCCACTGTTGAGCGGAGCAGGAACCCAGAGATTCCCTCCGCAGTGACAACAGTGGACTAATTGCCCTAAATTTCCCACTGTTGAGAGGAGCAGGAACCCAGAGATTCCCTCCGCAGTGACAACAGTGGACTAATTGCCCTAAATTTCCCACTGTTGAGAGGAGCAGGAACCGAGAGATACCTTCCGTAGTGACTACAGTGGACTAATTGCCCTAAATTTCCCACTGTTGAGAGGAGCAGGAACCCAGAGATTCCCTCCGCAGTGACAACAGTGGACTAATTGCCCTAAATTTCCCACTCTTGAGAGGAGCAGGAAGCCAGAGATTCCCTCCGCAGTGACAACAGTGGACTAATTTGCCCTAGATTTCCCACTGTTGAGAGGAGCAGGAACCCAGAGATTCCCTCCGCAGTAACAACAGTAGACTAATTGCCCTAAATTTCCCACTGTTGAGATGAGCAGGAACCCAGAGATTCCCTCCGCAGTGACAACAGTGGACTAATTTGCCCTAGCTTTCCCACTGTTGAGAGGAGCAAGAACCCAGAGATTCCCTCCGCACTGACAACAGTGGACTAATTCCCGTAAATTTCCCACTGTTGAGAGGAGCAGGAACCCAGAGATTCCCTCCGCAGTGACAACAGTTGTCTAATTGCCCTAAATTTCCCACATTTGAGAGGAGCAGGAACCCAGAGATTCCCTCCGCAGTGACAACAGTGGACTAATTGCAATAAAAAATGTCCCACTATTGAGAGGAGCAGGAGCCCAGAGATTCCCTCCGCAGTGACAACAGTGGACTAATTGCCCTAAATTTCCCACTGTTGAGAGGAGCACGGACCCAGAGATTCCCTCCACAGTGACAACAGTGGACTAATTCGCCCTAGATTTCCTACTGTTGAGAGGAGCAGGAACTCTGAGATTCCCTCCGCAGTGACAACAGGGGACTAATTGCAAAAAATTTCCCACTGTTGAGAGGTGCAAGAACACAAACATTCCCTCCGCAGTGACAACAGTGGACTAACTGCCCTAAATTTCTCACTGTTGAGAGGAGCAGGAACCCAGAGACTCCCTCCGCAGTGACAACAGTGCACAAATTGCCCTAAATTTCCCACTGTTGAGAGGAGCAGGAACCCAGTTGTTCCCTCCGCAGTGACAACAGTAGACTAATTGCCCTAAATGTCCCACTGTTGAGATGAGCGGGAACCCAGAGATTCCCTCCGCAGTGACAACAGTGGACTAATTGCCCTAAATTTCTCACTGTTGAGAGGAGCAGGAACCCAGAGATTCCCTCCGCAGTGACAACAGTGGACTAATTGCCCTAAATTTCCCACTGTTGAGCGGAGCAGGAACCCAGAGATTCCCTCCGCAGTGACAACAGTGGACTAATAGCCCTAAATTTCCCACTGTTGAGAGGAGCAGGAACCGAGAGATTCCTTCCGCAGTGACAACACTGGACTAATTTGCCCTAGATTTCCCACTGTTGAGAGGAGCAAGAACCCAGAGATTCCCTCCGCACTGACAACAGTGGACTAATTCCCCTAAATTTCCCACTGTTGAGAGGAGCAGGGACCCAGAGATTCCCTCCGCAGTGACAACAGTGGACTAATTGCCCTAAATTTCTCACTGTTGAGAGGAGCAGGAACCCAGAGATTCCCTCCGCAGTGACAACAGTGGACTAATTGCCCTAAATTTCCCACTGTTGAGAGGAGCAGGAACCCAGAGATTCCCTCCGCAGTGACAACAGTGGACTAATTGCCCTAAATTTCCCACTGTTGAGAGGAGCAGGAACCGAGAGATACCTTCTGTAGTGACTACAGTGGACTAATTGCCCTAAATTTCCCACTGTTGAGAGGAGCAGGAACCCAGAAATTCCCTCCGCAGTGACAACAGTGGACTAATTGCCCTAAATTTCCCACTGTTGAGAGGAGCAGGAAGCCAGAGATTCCCTCCGCAGTGACAACAGTGGACTAATTTGCCCTAGATTTCCCACTGTTGAGAGGAGCAGGAACCCAGAGATTCCCTCCGCAGTAACAACAGTAGACTAATTGCCCTAAATTTCCCACTGTTGAGATGAGCAGGAACCCAGAGATTCCCTCCGCAGTGACAACAGTGGACTAATTTGCCCTAGCTTTCCCACTGTTGAGAGGAGCAAGAACCCAGAGATTCCCTCCGCACTGACAACAGTGGAGTAATTCCCGTAAATTTCCCACTGTTGAGAGGAGCAGGAACCCAGAGATTCCCTCCGCAGTGACAACAGTTGTCTAATTGCCCTAAATTTCCCACATTTGAGAGGAGCAGGAACCCAGAGATTCCCTCCGCAGTGACAACAGTGGACTAATTGCCCTAAATTTCTCACTGTTGAGAGGAGCAGGAACCGAGAGATTCCTTCCGCAGTGACAACAGTGGACTAATTGCCCTAAATTTCCCACTGTTGAGAGGAGCAGGAACCCAGAGATTCCCTCCGCAGTGACAACAGTGCACTAATTGCCCTAAATTTCCCACTGTTGAAAGGAGCAGGAACCCAGAGATTCCCTCCGCAGTGACAACAGTGGACTAATTTGCCCTAGATTTTCCGCTGTTGAGAGGAGCAGGAACCCAGAGATTCCTTCCGCAGTGACAACAGTGGACTAATTGCCCTAAATTTCCCACTGTTGAGAGGAGCAAGAACCCAGAGATTCCCTAGGCAGTGACAACAATGGACTAATTGCCCTAAATTTCCTACTATTGAGAGGAGCAGGAACCCAGAGATTCCCTCCGCAGTGACAACAGTGGAGTAATCGCCCTAAGTTTCCCACTGTTGAGAGGAGCAGGAACCCAGAGATTCCCTCCGCAGTGACAACAGTGGACTAATTGCCCTAAATTTCCCACTGTTGGGAGGAGCAGGAACCCAGAGATTCCCTCCGCAGTGACAACAGTGGACTAATTGCCCTAAATTTCCCACTGTTGAGAGGAGCAGGAACACAGAGACCCCTCCGCAGTGACAACAGTGGACTAACTGCCCTAAATTTCCCACATTTGAGAGGAGCAGGAACCCAGAGATTCCCTCCGCAGTGACAACAGTGGACTAATTGCAATAAAAAAATGTCCCACTATTGAGAGGAGCAGGAGCCCAGAGATTCCCTCCGCAGTGACAACAGTGGACTAATTGCCCTAATCTTTCCCACTGTTGAGAGGAGTAGGAACTCAGAGATTCCCTCCGCAGTGACAACAGTGGACTAATTGCCCTAAATTTCCCACTGTTGAGAGGAGCAAGAACCCAGAGATTCCCTAGGCAGTGACAACAATGGACTAATTGCCCTAAATTTCCCACTGTTGAGAGGAGCAGGAACCGAGAGATTCCTTCCGCAGTGACAACAGTGGACTAATTGCCCTAAATTCCCCACTGTTGAGAGGAGCAGGAACCCAGAGATTCCCTCCGCACTGACAACAGTGGACTAATTGCCCTAAATTTCCCACTGTTGAGAGGAGCAGGGACCCAGAGATTCCCTCCGCAGTGACAACAGTGGACTAATTGCCCTAAATTTCTCACTGTTGAGAGGAGCAGGAACCCAGAGATTCCCTCCGCAGTGACAACAGTGGACTAATTGCCCTAAATTTCCCACTGTTGAGAGGAGCAGGAACCCAGAGATTCCCTCCGCAGTAACAACAGTAGACTAATTGCCCTAAATTTCCCACTGTTGAGATGAGCAGGAACCCAGAGATTCCCTCCGCAGTGACAACAGTGGACTAATTTGCCCTAGCTTTCCCACTGTTGAGAGGAGCAAGAACCCAGAGATTCCCTCCGCACTGACAACAGTGGAGTAATTCCCGTAAATTTCCCACTGTTGAGAGGAGCAGGAACCCAGAGATTCCCTCCGCAGTGACAACAGTTGTCTAATTGCCCTAAATTTCCCACATTTGAGAGGAGCAGGAACCCAGAGATTCCCTCCGCAGTGACAACAGTGGACTAATTGCCCTAAATTTCTCACTGTTGAGAGGAGCAGGAACCGAGAGATTCCTTCCGCAGTGACAACAGTGGACTAATTGCCCTAAATTTCCCACTGTTGAGAGGAGCAGGAACCCAGAGATTCCCTCCGCAGTGACAACAGTGCACTAATTGCCCTAAATTTCCCACTGTTGAAAGGAGCAGGAACCCAGAGATTCCCTCCGCAGTGACAACAGTGGACTAATTTGCCCTAGATTTTCCGCTGTTGAGAGGAGCAGGAACCCAGAGATTCCTTCCGCAGTGACAACAGTGGACTAATTGCCCTAAATTTCCCACTGTTGAGAGGAGCAAGAACCCAGAGATTCCCTAGGCAGTGACAACAATGGACTAATTGCCCTAAATTTCCTACTGTTGAGAGGAGCAGGAACCCAGAGATTCCCTCCGCAGTGACAACAGTGGAGTAATCGCCCTAAGTTTCCCACTGTTGAGAGGAGCAGGAACCCAGAGATTCCCTCCGCAGTGACAACAGTGGACTAATTGCCCTAAATTTCCCACTGTTGGGAGGAGCAGGAACCCAGAGATTCCCTCCGCAGTGACAACAGTGGACTAATTGCCCTAAATTTCCCACTGTTGAGAGGAGCAGGAACACAGAGACCCCTCCGCAGTGACAACAGTGGACTAACTGCCCTAAATTTCCCACATTTGAGAGGAGCAGGAACCCAGAGATTCCCTCCGCAGTGACAACAGTGGACTAATTGCAATAAAAAAATGTCCCACTATTGAGAGGAGCAGGAGCCCAGAGATTCCCTCCGCAGTGACAACAGTGGACTAATTGCCCTAATCTTTCCCACTGTTGAGAGGAGTAGGAACTCAGAGATTCCCTCCGCAGTGACAACAGTGGACTAATTGCCCTAAATTTCCCACTGTTGAGAGGAGCAAGAACCCAGAGATTCCCTAGGCAGTGACAACAATGGACTAATTGCCCTAAATTTCCCACTGTTGAGAGGAGCAGGAACCGAGAGATTCCTTCCGCAGTGACAACAGTGGACTAATTGCCCTAAATTCCCCACTGTTGAGAGGAGCAGGAACCCAGAGATTCCCTCCGCACTGACAACAGTGGACTAATTGCCCTAAATTTCCCACTGTTGAGAGGAGCAGGGACCCAGAGATTCCCTCCGCAGTGACAACAGTGGACTAATTGCCCTAAATTTCTCACTGTTGAGAGGAGCAGGAACCCAGAGATTCCCTCCGCAGTGACAACAGTGGACTAATTGCCCTAAATTTCCCACTGTTGAGAGGAGCAGGAACCCAGAGATTCCCTCCGCAGTGACAACAGTGGACTAATTGCCCTGAATTTCCCACTGTTGAGAGGAGCAGGAACCGAGAGATTCCTTCCGCAGCGACTGCAGTGGACTAATTGCCCTAAATTTCCCACTGTTGAGAGGAGCAGGAACCCAGAGATTCCCTCCGCAGTGATAACAGTGGACTAATTGCCCTAAATTTCCCACTGTTGAGAGGAGCAGGAACCCAGAGATTCCCTCCGCAGTGACAACAGTGGACTAATTTGCCCTAGATTTCCCACTGTTGAGAGGAGCAGGAACCCAGAGATTCCCTCCGCAGTGACAACAGTGGACTAATTTGCCCTAGCTTTCCCACTGTTGAGAGGAGCAAGAACCCAGAGATTCCCTCCGCACTGACGACAGTGGACTAATTCCCGTAAATTTCCCACTGTTGAGAGGAGCAGGAACCCAGAGATTCCCTCCGCAGTGACAACAGTTGTCTAATTGCCCTAAATTTCCCACATTTGAGAGGAGCAGGAACCCAGAGATTCCCTCCGCAGTGACAACAGTGGACTAATTTGCCCTAGATTTCTCACTGTTGAGAGGAGCAGGAACCCAGAGATTCCCTCCGCAGTCGCAAGAGCGCAGTAGCATAGCGGTATGGCATGCAGCTGGTAAGGCATATACAGTAAGGCATGTAGCTGTGAGACGTGTGGCAGTAAGGCATGCCGCTGTGAGGCATGTAGCTGTAAGACCTTTCTTAAGGCAGTAAGTCTCCATGTCGTCATTTGTAGCTGTAAGACCTTTCTTAAGGCAGTAACTCTCCATGTCCTCATTGTAAGTCGGCATGTCCTTATCGTAAGTCCCCACGTCCTCATTGTAAGTCTCTATGTCCTTACTATGCCAGTCTGCCACTAACATCTCCCTAACTAATTTGCCCTAGATTTCCCACTGTTAAGAGGAGCAGGAACCCAGAGATTCCCTCCACAGTGACAACAGTGGACTAATTGCCCTAAATTTCTCACTGTTGAGAGGAGCAGGAACCCAGAGATTCCTTCCGCAGTGACAACAGTGGACTAATTGCCCTAAATTTCCCACTGTTGAGAGGAGCAAGAACCCAGAGATTCCCTAGGCAGTGACAACAATGGACTAATTGCCCTAAATTTCCCACTGTTGAGAGGAGCAGGAAAGCAGAGATTCCCTCCGCAGTGACAACAGTGGACTAATTACCCTAAATTTCCCACTGTTGAGAGGAGCAGGAACCCAGACATTCCTTCCGCAGTGACAACAGTGGACTAATTGCCCTAAATTTCCCACTGTTGAGAGGAGCAGGAACCCAGAGACTCCCTCCGCAGTCACAATAGTGGACTAATTGCAAAAAATTTCCCACTGTTGAGAGGAGCAGGAACCCAGCGATTCCCTCCGCAGTGACAACGGTGGACTAATTTGCCTTAGATTTCCCACTGTTGAGTGGAGCAGGAACCCAGAGATTCCCTCCACAGTGACAACAGTGGACTAACTGACCCAAATTTCTCACTGTTGAGAGGAGCAGGAACCCAGAGATTCCCTCCGCAGTGACAACAGTGGACTAATTGCCCTAAATTTCCCACTGTTGAGAGGAGCAAGAACCCAGAGATTCCCTAGGCAGTGACAACAATGGACTAATTGCCCTAAATTTCCTACTGTTGAGAGGAGCAGGAACCCAGAGATTCCCTCCGCAGTGACAACAGTGGAGTAATCGCCCTAAATTTCCCACTGTTGAGAGGAGCAGGAACCCAGAGATTCCCTCCGCAGTGACAACAGTGGACTAATTGCCCTAAATTTCCTACTGTTGAGAGGAGCAGGAACACAGAGACCCCTCCGCAGTGACAACAGTGTACTAATTGCCCTAAATTTCCCACTGTTGAGAGGAGCAGGAACCGAGAGATTCCTTCCGCAGTGACAAAAGTAGACTAATTGCCCTAGATTCCCCACTGTTGAGAGGAGCAGGAACCCAGAGATTCCCTCCGCAGTGACAACAGTGGACAAATTGCCCTAAATTTCTCACTGTTGAGAGGAGCAGGAACCCAGAGATTCCCTCCGCAGTGACAACAGTGGACTAATTTGCCCTAGATTTCCCACTGTTGAGAGGAGCAGGAACCCAGAGATTCCCTCCGCAGTGACAACAGTGCACTAATTGCCCTAAATTTCCCACTGTTGAGAGGAGCAGGAACCCAGAGATTCCCTCCGCAGTGACAACAGTGGACTAATTTGCCTTAGATTTCCCACAGTTGAGAGGAGCAGGAACCCAGAGATTCCCTCCACAGTGACAACAGGGGACTAACTGACCCAAATTTCTCACTGTTGAGAGGAGCAGGAACCCAGAGATTCCCTCCGCAGTGACAACAGTGGACTCATTGCCCTAAATTTCCCACTGTTGAGAGGAGCAGGAACCCAAAGATTCCCTCCGCAGTG